>NC_041380.1:419953986-420006257 GCF_002162155.2 Triticum dicoccoides
ATGGAGCAGAGTTTGGTGGGTTTTGGGCCAAATTTGGGGGGTTGTTGGGCTGCAACACACACGAGGCCTTTCCGGTCCCTCGGTTAACCGTTGGAGTATCAAACGAAGTCCAGATGACCCGAAACTTGACAGGCGGTCTACCGGTAGTAAACCAAGGCCGCTTGGCAAGTCTTGGTCCAATCCGGAAATGTTTAAACCCCACACACGAAAGAAGACTAGAAATGACCACCGGAGGAGAACGAAGCGCCGGAATGCAAAACGGACAACGGGGAAAAGGCTCGAATGCATGAGATGAACATGTATGCAAATGCAATGCACGTGATGACATGATAAGAGATGCACGAAAAAGAAAAACAACACGCGGAGACAAAAACCCAAACCCGAGAAATAAATATAACTTAGCGCCGGAGACGGCAAGAGTTGGATACAAATATGGAAAGTATATCTGGGGCGTTACATCAGTCTAGGCAGAAGAGTTATGTAGACTTAAAAATGCAAGGAGGTAGTCTATGAAATTGGAGACAGAGCATGTCTTCATGTGCCCCCTTTGCGAGGAGTTAAACGAATTGGAGTTAAGGGAAAGTTAGCCCCGATATTTGCAGGACCATACCGACTCTTGGAGCGTATGGGAGAAGTGGCCAACAAGTTGGAGTCACCCGAAGGACTGTCAGGAGTTCATGATGTGTTTCACGTTTCCCAGTTGAAAAGTGCCATGCAGAGATGGCCAATATTCCCCTATAAGGATGCTTGACCCTGGAAAGGATAATGATGTTCCACGAAGTGAATATGGACTTCATAAGTATAGGTTTTTATCTCGGTATGAGGGATATCCCACGAGGATGAAGAGATAAATTTCTATTGGATATAAAGGAGGTATGATGTCGGAAATATGGATCAATGGAAACTCCATGATGATTCTGAGTAATCATGTCCTAGTTTGGTGCCAATAGAAGGAAGGAAGACAATATAATTGAGTGGATTTAAGAATACTAGGAAGTTGGAAGTTGGAATAATGATCAGTTGCTCGATGATAAGTTCAAGGACTACAAGTGATGAGATGGGCCATAACCCACAGGCCCCAGGACCTGCCAAGAAGCAAGCACATTCTTGCTGAAGGAAAAACCCTGGAGGAAGATACGATGTTTATCGGCAGACAATTTTATAGGATTAACGCAAAACCTGAGAGTTGTGAAGGAACAATAGATGTTGGTTTGGCTTGCAGAATCCATGGAATTATCCGAACTTAGTTCGTCGACAAGAGAAATTCTGCAATGCTTGTGGGGATGACTGAGTGTTAGTATGCGAGATTCGCTAAACTGTGTACATGGTAATGATTTGGGTGTGGGATGGATTGATCACCATACCGACTTACTCTTATTATTCGCCTTGCTATATGGGATGGTAAATATGAGTGACTTGCCTATAGTAGAGAGACGACAATATTAAACCTTGTTTGAACCTTAGAATGGTATAGGTATTTTTCCCTTGTACAAGGCAGCTTTGCCAACCGTAGGTTATACGGTGAGGATCAACCAGACCCATTTCCTGCAGCAGGAACCATAAATTGTTGACCACCATGAGATATCGATAGTTGTTTAGTTTTGGCGCTAGACTCGTCAGCTAAGAAGACCCAATCTCGGAATAACCTTACCAAGAGGAAAGGACAGAAGAATCAAGGAAAAGGTTATGCCACTACCGGAAGAGCTCAGAGAAGGAATTTTCTCGAGGATCTGAGAAGACCGACACTGTCAAGAATAAGGATGGAGTATATGAGTTTTGATGGAATAGTAACCATGCTTCTAAGGGTGGTAGCACCCCAGACCCCTGTGATGATCTATGGATTTTGAGAAGACCCGCAAACCCTAACCTTTTCTTTCTAGCCTCTCCGAATCTCGAGGACGAGATTCCTTTTAAGTGTGGTAGGTTTGTAACATCCCAAAATTCTAAATTTTGGAATGTTATAATAAATAGATAGATTTGATTAATTGTTTGATTGATTGTGTGAAATTGAGTGGAATTCGAAACCTTTTTGAAAGTTAAATGAGAGGGAATAAAAGTACTTTCCCAAACTTTCATTTTGCATTCATGATCTCCGTGAATTCAAATTCTTTTCACCACGATACCCTGGAGAGAAGATGACATGACTTCTTCCATTTATTTAAATGACAAGGGGTGTTGAAAATATTTGAATTTCATTTGGAAAATATTTCCAATTCTGAAACTTTATGCAACTCAATGATTTTCACGAGAGGAGATAAAATGACTTCTTCAAATTATATGAAATATGAGTTGGGAGTTTTAAAAGAATTAAATTCAAAGCCCCTTTTGAATTTATTTCCAATTTGGAGTTATTTGAGTTTTATTCAAGTTATTTTTCTCCAAAAACAAAATACACGGGAAAATAGGGTAAAATGATTCCCTACAATAGAAAATTGGAGAAAAATTAATTTGAAATCATTTTGGTATTTTTAAAATGATTTTCTTGGATTTTAATAGACCAGTAGCACTCTTTGATTTATCTGATTTTGTGAGGATTTTATTTGGCATTATAAAAATGTTCACGTTGTAGACAATCTTTTTCTGAAAATTTTGATATATTATATGCCTATATAATATTTCTATTTAGTTTTATTTTATTATTTTTATTTCTCTGGAAATGTTTTTTTTAAATCCCTTCGCCGACTGGGCCGGCCCAGCTAGCCAGCTAGGCCCAGCCTAGCCGCCTTCGTCCCCGACTCCAGCGCCCGCACGACAGCGCTGCCGCGCTGCCATGGGACGGTCGTGCCACCTCCGGCCTCCTCCTGCCCCCTTCCCCACGCCACCCCTCGCCTCCTCCCCTGGCCTTTAAAAGGCGGGCCCCCGACGCCGCACCCTCGACCCCGCTCCTCCCCGCATCACTGCACTGTGCCGCCACGCCGCCATTGCTGCACTGCAGCCCCTCCGCCTCTCGCCTCGCGCCGCCACCGCACCTCCGCCCGCTGACGCCGCCACCGCCACTTCAAGCTCCGCCGCCTCGCAGTGCCGCCGCCGCTGCCACATCACTTCGCCGGAGCCGCCATCTCGCCGTGCCGCCCGCCGGAGTTAACCGCCGCCGCCGCCGGACTTTTTCCTCAAACCGGTATAAACTGAGTTAACCTACCCCGGTTTTTCTTCGGTTTTTTTATATATAGATCGGTTTTTCTTTTAGAACGGTTTTATATATTTAGTTTAGTTTATTTTGCGAGCGTTCACCAGTTAGGCCTCTTTAGTGAACGGTTTTCTTCGAATATGCCTCTGTAGCGAACGTTCATTAGACAGGTTTTTCCTTTTCTGTTTAATTTCGGCCAGGGACCCGTATGTAATTAGTTTCTTCATAGTTTAGTCCCTGATCTTCAATCTATCACAACTTTTTACTCGTTAGTCCAAATCCAGCGAAACCAACGGCCACTTCTTTGTTATGATCTCCTCTATCCAGTAAAACAACTTAAACATGTTTTTGAAAGTTTTAAATTTTGAATTAGATCAGACTTGAATTCAAACTTCGTTTGATCATAACTTGAGTTTCGTAGCTCCGTTTGAGTTGATTCTTTTTGCAAATCGAAGCTCTTGACCTAAACATTCTAATAAGGCCAAATTCACATAATTTTGGTACTGTTAGAAATTGTTTTATGATGCAAGAGTTATTTTCTTGGTTTTGACGTTTTCCGAATTGTTTTCTTTGTTCCCTCCGATCTTTGAGTGACTGCTTATGTGTGGTTAATATTGCTTGGATACGATAGATTGACCGGAGTGTGACGAGTAGAGCTATCAAGATTTTTGAGTGCGAATCATCTTCATCAACATTGCAGGCAAGTTCATACTTTGATCATACCTCTTTCATACCCAGTTTTTATTGGATTAGATCAAACCTCAAACATTGCATGATTAGGATCTAATTAAATTTTGGTTATTGGGAAGTAGTTGATGAGGTAGGAACCTATTGCCCTGCATTCAAATCTTGGGAGTTACTATTACGTTATGCTTATAGTGCCACGCTATGCTCGTAGACGTGGATTGGGTTTTGAGAGTATTCATGACAGATGTGAGATTGTTAATTAATGGTTTACTTAAGGTGGCAACTTAAACACACATCTGGGTGGATTGAGGCACCGGGTTATTCCAGGATTGCCTGTCTAGGCACCTGGGTAGACCAGGATTGCCTGTTTTTTTATGGACCGCCACCCAGGCTCAAAAGGATCATGATATTATTCATACTAGAAACTTCCGTGTGCAGGCACAAGCTACTATGGGCTCTAGCATAGTTGATTAAGTCGTGCGAACTCTTACAGGGTAGACTAGAAGATGTAGGGGAAAGTAGGTGTAACGGTCTATCCATCGTAAGGTGCTAGCACTTCTGAAAGACTATGTCTCGGTCATCCGTCTTCTCAAACACCATGTAGTGCGAGAAACCAAACGGAGGTGATCGAGTCTTGTGGGGAAAAGTGCGCAAACCTCTGCAGAGTGTATAAACTAATCATGATTAGCCGTGTCCCCGGTTATGGACGTCTCGAGTATCTAGTACTTGGATTATCATGTGAATCTCATCATGTTACTTTAAATTAAGTTTGTTGGGTTTAATGATGATGCTTAATTGGGATTGAGAATGCTATCAACCATTCTCAATGTTTAACAACCACCATGATAGTTCAATAAAATTTATTCCTTTGCAGTAGGGAAAAATTGGCTTTTCGCAAAAACCTTATAACCATAGAGCTTTTCCACCAGCCAAATATGCATGTAGTGATAGCCATTGTTCATCATTCTCTATGGTGTGAATTTGCCAGTACATTCAATGTACTGACCCTTTGTGGCTGCAACGTCTCATGTTGCAGGATTATCTTACGACGAGTAAGTGATACGTTAGGGTTACAATTTCTACACTCAACTTTGCCGTTCGTGTTGATGGGAATCCACAACCTTGTTACTTCCGCTATTTTGGATTGAGGTAATAGTATTTACATTACTTATACATGTGATTTACCTCTGTTATAAATCCTCGAGTACTGTGTGTGTCAGCATACCGCCAGGGATGACACTTAAGCACAGAGACTTGATCCATTCGGGTCGGGTCGCTACATGTCGACTCTTGGTTCACCTTGTTGTGAGGTAGAAACTTCCACTTGGACGGATGAGGTACTCTCCTTCACTTCCATTGGACGGATCTTGCCAATAGATAAGTCTTCGATTGCTTCTGAAGGATCTTTATCCCCTACATCAATTGGCAATTGCTCTACTTGCGAGCCGTTAGATTCATCAAACTTCACATCTATCGTCTCTTCAACCTTTCGGGTGAAATTGTTGTAGACACAGTAAGTGTGAGAGTTTGAGCCATAACCAAGTAGGAAACCTTCATGAGATTTAGGAGCAAATTTAGAAGGACGATGCTTGTCAAGAATGTAACACTTTGAGCGAAATACTCGAAAGTATCCAACTTTGGGTTTGTTACTGGTGAGGAGCTCGTATGCCATCTTGCCGGGTACTGGTGAAAGCGATTTGTTGCATGACAAGCTGTCTCAACGGCTTCTGCCCAAAAGTTCTTTGGAGTCTTGTACTCATCAAGCATCGTCCTCACCATCTCAATAAGAGTTCGGTTCTTCCTCTCAACAACTCCATTTTGTTGAGGCGTGTACATAGCCGAGAACTCATGTGAAATCCCTTCTTCGTCAGGAAAGCTATCCACATTTGCGTTCTTGAACTCCGTTACGTTGTCGCTGCGAACCTTCTTGATATTCTCTTCAAATTGATTTTGGGCCTTCCTAGTGAAGTTATTGAGGATCTTTTGGACCTGCGATTTATCATCAAGAAAGAACACCCACGTAAATCTTGAAAAATCATCAACTACAACTAGACTGAATGAGTTACCACCGAGACTCTTGTAGGCATTGGGACCAAAAAGATCCATATGAAGTAGCTCGAGCGGTCTTCTCGTGGTCATAATGTTCTTCACGGGGTGGATTTCTCCAACTTGTTTTCCTGCTTGACAAGCACTACAAAGTCTATCTTTGTCAAATATAACAGCTTTTACTCCAAGGATATGATCACCTTTAATAAGCTTATCAAGATTTCGCATGCCCACATGACCTAACCTTCTATGCCATAACCAACCTTTTGAGGATTTAGCAATTAGGCAAGTTCTAGGTTGAGCCTTTTTAGTGAAATAAACAATGTAAAGATCACCTCTACATGTACCGATAAAGACCATTTTATGATTATCTCTATGAAACACTTGGCAGTCTACTTCAGTAAATAGGACATTGAAACCAAAGTCAGCAAGTCTAGATACGGGAAGTAAATTGTAGCCAAGAGATTCAACGAGCATAACATTTTGTATGGAGCTATCATGTGAGAAGGCCACCTTACCAAGGCCAACCACCTTACCCTTTGAGTTATCACCAAAAGTGACATACTTTTGAGGGCCGTCGTTTTCAGCAAGCTCACAAAACGTATCTTTGTCTGCGGTCATATGATCGGTACACACACTATCAAGAACCCATTCCTTTCCTCCGGCCATGTAGCCGCGAAGATTAGCCATAAGACCAAAGTGTCTCATTGCATCATCAAGATCATAGTCACTATCATCATCCTCAACGTAGTATCCATGTTCAACATCATCATGTCGTGGATCAATTCCTAGAGAGAGTGATTCATTAGAAGTATGACCGTAACAATGTTCATCTCTATGAATTCTAATGACTTCGGAAATGATATTGCTAATGATTCCAACATCTCCTTTGGCACTCGTAAGATTTGTAAGCTCAAATAGGCAATCACCAAATTTGGGATCATTGGAACTCATCTTAATCAAGGCAATAGACTTATGAAGAATCTCATCTAAGTTTTTCAAGGAATAGTTTGGAAAACGTTCCTCAAGGAATCTCCATATGGTGTAGGCACAATCAAGAGTAGGCAAGCTAGCAAGCAAGTTTCTAGGCAAACCTCTAGTGATTAAATTCACAGTTCTAAGGTAACGGATCATGTCAATGGAATAATCAAGAGTAGGATGCAAAGGATCAACATGTGGTGCACAAGGGCTACTGATGTACTTATTCAAATGATATTCATTGAAAATCTCAAGCATCTCATTTTTCCACTCATGAAAGTACTCTACATCAAGTATAGGCACTCTATGTCTAAGACTCCCCAACATAGACTCATCCATCTTCTGCCAAAGATGTTTAAATGAAAGTAATGGAGACCATGCTTTGATACCAATTGAAAGGATCGATAAGAGGTGTCTAGAGGGGGGTGAATGGACTCTTAGAAAGAAAAGTTGCAGTTTTTATTTTCTTTAAGTTGAAGTGGAGTTTTAGCACAAGTTCAAACATCCACAATACATATCAAGCAAGCATGACAAGAGTATAAGAGCAGCGGGAAGTAAATCATGCAAGTTGCAAGAATGTAAAGGGATGTGATTGGAGTGTGAAAACGCAATTGAAGACACAGAGATTTTTAGCGCGGTTCCGATAGGTGGTGCTATCTCACATCCATGTTGATGGAGACTTCAACCCACGAAGGGTAACAGTTGCGCGAGTCCACGAAGGGCTCCACCCATGAAGGGTCCACGAAGAAGCAACCTTGTCTATCCCACCATGGCCATCACCCACGAAGGACTTGCCTCACCAGGGTAGATCTTCATGAAGTAGGCGATCTCCTTGCCCATACAAACTCCTTGGTTCAACTCCACAATCTTGACGGATGCTCCCAAGTGACACCGAACCAATCTAGGAGACACCACTCTCCAAAAGGTAATAGATGGTGTGTTGATCATGAACTCCTTGCTCTTGTGCTTCAAATGATAGTCTCCCCAACACTCAGCTCTCTCTCATAGGATATGATTTGGTAGAAAGATGATTTGAGTGGAAAGCAACTTGGGAAAGGCTAGAGATCAAGATTTATGTGGTTGGAATGGAATATATTGACCTCAACACAAGTGTAGGTGGTTTTCTTGCAGAAAATGTGTGTTGGAAGTGTAGGCATATTATGATGGCTCTCTCCACGAATGAAGAGTGTCTGGAGGGGTATATATAGCCTCCACACAAAATCTAACCGTTACACACAAATCACCAAACTCGGTGGAACCGAATCATAAAACGCAATCGGACCAATTTGGTTCATAATGTGACCGTTAGACATTTCAGTGGGACCGACATGATCAACTCGGTGGGACCGATGTGCTAGGGTTAGGGTAAAGCCTAATCTCGGTTGGACTGATTACACAAACTCGGTGGGATCAATTTTGGTAATAAGCTAAACAAAGAGTTGGCCAAGAAAACTCGGTGAGATCGATTGCATATTTTGGTGCGGCCGAAATTTATGCAATAGGCAACAGAGAGTTTGGAAGCCCATCTCGGTGAGACCGAGATCCCATCGGTGAGACCGAATTGATTAGGGTTTCTGGCAGTGGCTATGTCAAGAGAACTCGGTGGCGCCGGATAGGAAATTTCGGTAGGGCCGAGTTTGACTTTTGGTTTGGGACATATGTGGATTTGAGAAAGTAGTTGAGGGCTGTGGAGCATATCACTAAGAACTTTGAGAAAGCAAGCCATTAAGCAACACGTCATCCCCTCTTAATAGTATTGGCTTTGCTATGTACTCAATGTGATCTTGGATCACTAAAATATAAAATGTAGAGTCCTGAGCTTTGAGCTTGAGCCAATCCTTTGTCCTTATCATCTCGAAAGGGTTCCACATCCTCTAGTCCATGCCACTCCATTGTTGAACTTATCTGAAACATACTAGATGAAAGCATTAGTCCAACAAGAGATATGTTGACATTAATTACCAAAATCACCCAGGGAGCACTTGTGCTTTCATAATGTAATGCGAGGGATGAGAGTTTATGATGGGTACTTGGTATGTCTCGGCTTGGTGTAGATCTCCCCGGCAACGTCGCCAGAAATCCTTCCTGCTACCTCTTGAGCTTGTGTTGGTTTTTTCCTTGAAGAGGAAAGGGCGACGCAGCAAAGTAGAGTAAGTATTTCCCTCAGCTTTTGAGAACCAAAGTATCAATCCAGTAGGAGACAACGCGAAAAGCCACTGAATACATGCACAAACAAACACCAAGTTGCACCCAACGCGATAAAGGGGTTGTCAATCCCTTCATGGTTATTCGCAAAGTGAGATCTGATATAGATGGATAAATGGTAAAGTAATATTTTTGGTATTTTTGGTTATGGCACGGAAAGTAAAAGGTTGCAAAGAAAGTAAATCGGAAACTAAAATTATAGATCGAAAACTTATATGACGAAAAATAGACCCAGGGGCCATAGGTTTCACTAGAGGCTTCTCTCAAGATAGAAATTATTACAGTGGGTGAACAATTTACTGTCGAGCAATTGATAGAAAAGCGCAAAGTTATGAAGATATCTAAGGCAATGATCATGAATTTGGGCATCACGTCCATGTCAAGTAGGCCAAAACAATTCCGCATCTATTACTATTACTCCACACATCAACCGCTATCTAGCATGCATCTAGAGTATTAAGTTCATAAAGAACGAAGTAACGCCTTAAGCAAGATGACATGATGTAGAGGAATTAACTCAAACAATATGATGAAAACCGCATCTTGTTATCCTTGATGGAAACAATACAATACGTGTCGGTTCCCCTTTTGTCACTAGGATCGAGCACCGCAAGATTGAACCCAAAGCTAAGCACTTCTCCCATTGCAAGAAAAAACAATCTAGTTCGCCAAACCAAATCGATAGATCAAAGAGACTTGCAAAGATATAAAATCACGCATATAAGAATTAAGAGGAGATTCAAATAATATTCATAGATAAGCTAATCATAAATCCAGAGTTCATCGAATCTCGGCAAACACGCCACGAAAGAGTATTACATCAAATAGATCTACATGAACATCGAGGAGAACATGGTATTGACAATCAAAGAGAGAGAGAGAGAGAGAGAGAGAGAGAGAGAGAGAGAGAGAGAGAGAGAATAAGCCATCTAGCTACTTGCTATGGACCCTTAGGTCTGTGGTAAACTACTCACACTTCATCAGAGAGGCAATGGTGTTGATGTAGAAGCCCTCTGTGATCGAATCCCCCTCCGGCAGGATGCCGGAAAAGGTCCCTAGATGGGATCTCATAGGTATATAAGGTTGCGGTGGTGGAAAAGTGGTTTCGTGGCTCCCCTGGAAGTTTTCTAGGCATAGGAGAATATATATAGGAGGAAGATCTATGTCAGGGGGTCACCGAGGGGCCCACAAGGTTGGGGGGCATGCCCTACCCCCTGGGCGCATCCTCCATCCTTGTGGCCACCTCGTGGCTCTTCTGACTTGCACTCCAAGTCTCATGGGTGTCTTCTGGTCCAAGAAAAATCATCGCGAAAGTTTTATTCCATTTGGACTCCATTTGGTATTCCTTTTCTGCGAAACTCCAAAACAAGGAAAAAAACATAAACTGGCACTGGGCTCTAGGTTAATAGGCCCAAAAATCATATAAAATAGCATATTAATGCTTATAAAACATCCAAAACAGATAATATAATAGCATGAAACAATCAGAAATTATAGATACGCTGGAGACGTATCATGGGTCATCCCATAAGTAATGTCTTAAATCATAGAAAAACTTTTCCTTTCGTTGGTATGTGAAACTAGGTGGTATAAATTTAGCAACAATAAAATTAGCATAGTCTGCATACCATGGGGGTATTACAAGGAGTATTATCAATAGGTAGTGGGTCATCAAAAATATTTTCTAACATAGACAAGTTATCTGCTACGGGGTTCTTGGCTAATTTTCTATCAGTAATATGTAATTCAAATTCTTGTATCAAGCGAACCCACCTAATGATTCTAGGTTTCGCGTCTTTCTTTTCCATAGGGTATTTAATAGCAGCATGATCAGTGTGAACAATTACTTTAGAATCAATAATGTAAGATCTGAATTTATCACAAGCAAACACAACCACTAGAAATTCCTTTTCAGTAGTAGAATTATTTCTTTGAGCACTGTCTAGAGTTTTACTAGCATAACGGATACCATTTAATTTCTTATAACTCTTTGTCCTAGAACAACACCCATAACATAATCACTAGCATGACACATAATTTCAAAGGGTAGGTTCTGTCATGGTTTTGTCACGACAAATGTCCTAGTGAATGGACTTAGTCATGGAGCCATCGCGACGGGTTAGCTTAAATGGGTTAAAGCAGACAAGGGATGCAAGGAATTATACTGGTTCGGCCCCTTATGATGAAGGTAAAAGCCTACTCCAGTTGTGATGGAATTGCTAGGGTTTCGATGACCAGGGAGCGAACCTGCTTTGCCTGGCTCTTGAGTTATTGTTTGTTGTTCCTAAACCGCCGCCAGGTCGTCCCTTTATATACACAGGTTGACGCCCGACAGTTTACAGAATCCTGAGGCTGGCTCATAAACGTGCCCGTCTCGGTTTCTACCTTTCCTTGCCTTACAACATAAGTTACACATCATATGGCGGTTTATGTCTACGGGCTCTAATCTGCCTTTGGGGCCTGGGCCTTCATGTTAGATCTCCTCTATAAAGCGCCATACTTCTTGTCTTCATGGGCTTCAAATATGACTAACTCATTGTGGGCATAGCCCGGCCCCTCATGGCCGGTTTATACTTAGTAGTAATATCCCCAACATTAGGCCCCAGATTGATTTGAACTTGTTCATGTCAATCTTCAACACTTAGAAAAATTCCTCCTTCAACACCTTCGCATAAGTCTTGTAAACCGCCATGACGTCATCTTCCAGGTTCGTAATAAACCGCCATGATGTCAGCTGCTATTAAAAATTGGATATATCTCACCTTCATTAATGAGCCTCCGACAATCTAGGCGACAGCTCTGTCACATATCCAACCTTTGGGCTCCTCGATTTTCGCGCCTGTCACTTATCCCTTCTCCTTATAAATAAGACCGGGGTCCTTTTTCATTTTCCCCCCTCTTGCCTCCTTGCTTCTTCTTCCTTGCGCCGACCCGACCCTCATGCGCAGCCACCGTCGTCAAGATCCGCCCTCGTCTTCATGTCCGGCCGCTGCATCAACCTGAACATTCCAGAGAAACGTGGCGCGCCTCCTCTGCTTCAACAGCTTCGGTGGGTTCCTCTTATTTTCCTCTGTAGATCCGCTAGGGTTCTCGCGAGTTCATAGAAGCTTCATGGTGTTCTACCCTTGTTCTTCATTAGGTCCTATATGACGGACTTCAAACTTGATATACTTCTATGTGGTAGCAATGATAGTCTTTATTTTGCCTATCAAACCATGCCTTTTGTGTATAAAAATCGATCTAGAACTTCGCGAACTGCTCAAGCACCAACTTTTAGGTCTAAATCTTTTCCTTTTCCTGACATGTGGTAGATCCAAAATTCCAATATGAAACTGTGAAACTTGTTTTCCCTTAGTTAGGCATAATTTTTGCTTCAGATCTATACTTTCATTGTCTGCATAGGCGGTTTATCCTTCAGAAAATAATCTGCCATATACCATTAGTCCCCTTCTAAACCGCCAACCGCTTTATCATTTATAATAGCATCAACCTCCGGTTTATCAATCTTGCATGCTTGAATACCTTTTCCTTAACCTGATTTGCTTTATGCTCGTCTGTCATAAACCTTAAACCGGCATTTGATCTTTTTCCAGCTTTTCATTTGAAATGGCCAAACAATTTTATGCTTGTAACTTGGTCCCTTCCCGGGTTACTGAAGAGCAATTAGATGGATGCGTCAGAACTGGTGCTTTACCAAAACAAAGAGAAATCCGCTGGCAAGTTCCCGGTCCAGAAAATCCTCCCACCCCCAAGGATGGCGAGGTGGTGGTACTTGTTGACCATATGAGTCGTGGTTTTAAACCCCTCGGATCCTAGTTTTTTTGTGATGTGCTTGCCAGCTTCCAGATCCACCCTCAAGATATTGGACCTAACTCTGTGTCCAATATTTTCTACTTTCAAGTGTTTTGTGAGGTCTATCTACAAGAAGAGCTGACCGTTGAATTGTTCAGGGATTTTTTCTACTTGAACTGTCGTACTGAATTTGTAGACGGCCCCAACACTGTTGGCAGTGTTTCCATTCAGAAAAGGAAGGACGTCAGCTTTCCTCACGCCAAACTTCATAGTCATCCTAAAGACTGGAACCAGACTTGGTTCTACTATAAGGATACTTCCCCTAATGATGAGAACCCTCTGCCGGTTATCGTGCTCACCGGCTTACCAACACGCATCCATTTCCGCAACGGCTGACTGCCAAGGAACGGGCCACATATTCGCCACAACTCCCCAAGCTGAGAGCTTTTATGGCTAATGGTTTGACAAGAGTTGATTTTTCTCGTTGCTGGATATCTTGGAGTATTTTACCGTTAAGCCGTTGCCCCGGTTTAATGTGTGAGTACACAGAGGACTCAAAAGATCCTCAATGACATATTGATATTCAGCTAACAGAGGCTGAAGTTACTGAGTCTGTTAAGAAAATACTGAATGAATCAGAGGCTGTCTGCAGCGGGACCGGGTTAAGTCCCTTCTATACTTTGAATAAACCGCCAGCTGTAAGAATTGCCTCACTCCTGCTTGTACTTGATATTCTTAACTGTGTAATCTTTATATCCTCTATCAATCTTTTAACAGGGTGACGACTCATTTTGGAAGAAGAAACCTCAAGATAAACCGGCCAAAACACCTCGCCCCAAGACCAAGGTTACTAAAAGACCCGCCAAGAAGAAAAGCACTGAACCCTCTGAACCAAATGTTGATGACGACCCGGATAATCCGGACTCAGAGGTAGAACTTGACTCTCTTGGTTCGTTTTTCATGCACCTCATTGACAATGATTATTATCAGGATGACGCTGAAGGTAGCCAAGTCGATGGCATAGAGGTAATTATCCTTTCCTCTGGTTCAGACCCTATGGCAACTCAAAAAATCCGTCAAGCAATCCGGAAAGTAAGATTTTCTCACCCCCTAGCTCACTTGGACCCACACTTGCCTTTGAATAAGCAGTAACATGAAGCTCGCCGCACAACCCGGCACAGCGGCCAAGTAGTCACTTCAGCCGGTTTACCGAACACTCCAGTTCGGAAACGTCAATCTGAGGTCTCACACACTTCCTATCCTTCTTATCCCAAGGCAGGTTATTTCCGACAACCTCTTAATCCGTCCGATTCAAATTATCAGGGAACGCCTCATTCATCATCTGGTGAATCAATGGCCACACAACTCCCTCCTCTTAAGACTGTTCCTAGGTAAACACTTTAACCTTTAATCTTTGATGCTTTACACTTGCGTTTTATACTAACCTTTATATTTTTTCCCTTTCAGAGCCAAGGCCAGACCCAACAAGAAAGCTCGGGTAAATAAACCGTCTGATGACAATGTGGTTACTGAACCGGAGAGAACTCTAGAACCGGAAGGAAGAAATGCTGACGCCATGCTTGATGATCCGCCACCTCAAGATCATGACTTTGTTGTTGAACAAGTAGAAATTGATGAAACAAGCCATGCTGATAAACCGACAAGCCCGGTCCGAACTGATGATAAATCGTCAAGTCCATCTAAGGCTTCTGATAAATCGTCAACTCCAGCAAAGGCTGTTGGTGACAAGGAAGATGATATTATAATTACTAGCATTCGCCACACCATCCCTGGCAATCCTGTTGCGTTATCAAAGCATAGTGCCAAGGAGGAACTTTTTGCTATGGGCAAAGGCAAGTGGAGCACAGACTTGTGAAGCTACGCCCACCTCAATCCCCAAGAACTTCATTCTAGTTTTTTAAACCATCTATACACAAACCGCGACTAGCCGATTTAGTGAATTTGATGAAGGAGCGATATGAGGTAACTACATAACTGTTTCTCTCTTATGTCCAATTTCAAGTACCAACTCCAGTAGCCCCCAAGGGCTGATTTATGATGTCAATCTAAACCGGGACTTTGCAATATCTCAACTCTGCATGCTTATCCTCTAAGGGCCGGTTGATCCTTTTAAGATGAATCGGTACTTTAACATTGTAATCCTATAACTTTCACCTGTGTAGTCCCCAAGGGCCGTTTTACCTTTCCAAGATGAACCGAAACTTTGACCAATGCTACTTTGAACAAATGTACATTAGCCCCCAAGTGCCAAGAATAATAGTTGTATTGTACTTGGGACTTGTAAAAAAATTCTGATAATCCAGCAAAGAGGCATTAGCCCCCAAGTGCCAAGTGTATAACTTGTTATGTGCTTGGTACTTCAAATATGTACTGCCAACTCATGATATGTCTGTCTCGTGTAGGCTGAGCAGAGCAAAAATGAAGCCCAAACCACTAATCTTCAAGAAAATATCAAATCCCAGCCAGCAGAAACCTCGAAAGGCAAAGAGGAACTGACCAGTGCCTTAGCAGCCATGGAGCAGCTCAAGGAAACTTTTAAGAAGGAACGGGCGGATTGGGGCATAGAGAAAACTGCACTGCAAAAGAGAGCTGAAGACGCAGAAGCAGCCCTTAAACCGGTGGCCGAAGAGCTGACCGGTTTAAAGCGGCAGATAAATGCCATGACCGCTACTGTTTTTGGTAAGTACCCTCACCTAAAGTTTCCAACATACATTATCTCATCAGTTACCGGTTTACTGATGCTCGCAATGACACAGGAACTCGTATTACCCATCTGGGCTCTGACATGTGGATGAAGCTGAAGGCCGCGTATACGCCTATAGAGTAGTTATATTCCGGAGCCCAACGGGCCATTTGCACTGCTGCTCATAACAAATCGCCTCCAACTTTGATAAAGGAAACCCTTGAAAAACTGTCAATGCTACCTGCCCGGTTGGATGAATTAAAAAGATCAACTGCAAGGTCAGGATCGCTGACTACCCTCATCCGGGCTAAGGCACGGATACCAGAACTTGAGTCGTCGGATATAGGCAGCGGCTACCCTGGCATAAATGTTAGGACCCCGACTCAATGTCACATCGATCTAGCCTGTAACACCTCATATCACTTTGCGGCCTCACGCACGGTATTCCCACGGGTGTCGCCTTACCTTTGCCCGGGACCGTTTGCGCCTTTTGGCTCACGTATATGATGATGTCGCTAGCATCCATATGATAAGGAGCCCGGGCTGACATGACTAGTCGTAAACCCAAAGTGGCACAGACTTACAGGGACAGGCATCCATGACCCAACATCGAACGTGTCGGTCATCAGCAAGTGGGTCTGGGCTGTAGCACTGGGCTAGCAGGACTTCGGTAAACCGGGCTGTAGCGGGCTAACAGGGCTCCGGTACTCAATGCGTGATATTTCCCCGAAGGGACAGACATAGGAACGAAGAAGGACACATGCCGGCCAGCCTAAGTGTTCCGGAGCAGTAGCAAGCTACCATGGCTCAATGGAAACACTAGGAGACATTTCCCGGTAAGAGAGGCTACTAAAGATAAACAACTAGATAGTCAGATCCCACACATACCAAGCATTTCAATCATACACACAATATGCTCGATATGTGCAAATACAACAAGGCATCACAACATGACTCTACGACACAAGTACTTTATTTAAAGGCTCAAAGAGCCATACATAACATACATACAAGTACGGGTCACACGAACCACATTCAATTCATACAGTCATACAAACCAGCAGCGGGAGTAACTTGTCTGAGTATAGACAACTAGCAAAATAAAAGAGGCTTGGAAAGCCTAGCTATACTACGTGGACCTTCACAAGCTCAGGATTACCACCTGGGCCTTAGTCTACTCGTCGATGTCAATGTCTACGAAGAACCCATCAGAAGGGGTTGCAGCGTCTTCTGAAAAATGTAAATTATAGCAACATGAGTACGAAGGTACCCAGCATGACTTACATCAGATCCTACATACATGCACATTATCAAGAAGGGTTGGTGGAGTTATTGCAGCAAGCCAGCTTTGACTCTTGGCTAAGCTAACTTACGAGACACCAACTTGAAATGGTTTTGCGCACACGAGTCCACTACTCACCACTTCAATACACTACCGAGAATCCACCTCCGTCATCCTACGGAAGAGCCATCCTCGGCACTCACGCTTATCTTGAGGCTTTTAGTAGTTCCAGTTTACTTGTCTATGAACTGTATAAGCAACCAAGTAGTCCTTTACCGCGGACGCGGCTATTCGAATAGATCATGTTAACCCTGCAGGGGTGTACTTCTTCATACATGTTTCCACCACTTAGCGTCTGCACACGACATGTGCTCGGCAGACTTCAAGCGAAAGCCGACGTGGGTGTAGACCACGACCTACCTAAACACCTAAGTCTCTAGTCCAGGTTTATCGCCTATCCAGGTTCCATCCGCAGGGAGTCCGGCCGAGGTTTCCCATACGGCCCCGAACGATGTGTACAGGGTTCCCGAGATACCTAACGGGTATTCGATACACCATGCCACGTACCTACCGCATCATAGCCCACCCCGCGGGTCAGCGCTCTCCACGGCCTCCAGTAAGCTACAAACACCAGAAACTACTTGCAACTCCTGGACAGAGGACTAGGGTGAATAAGAAGTCGAGCGGGGTCATATTTCAGGGCCCAATGCATGGTAGTAGCTGAATCTTAAATCACGCATACAAATCTCAGTTCTTAAGGCCGGCTTCAATGAAACAACCCACCATGTACTCCTACATGGCCTCTCATCGATACCTTTACCAAATCATGTTCACCACATCACTCTCATTACCGACATGATCATTTCACTCTAGCCCATCACCCAGATGAACCAGACCTGACACGACTCTAAGCATAGCAGGCATAGCAAGGTAGGAACAACACATACATATGGCTCAAATAATTCCTACACATGCTAGTGGGTTTCATCTAATTACTGTGGCAATGACAGGTCATGCAGAGGAAATGGGTTCAACTACCGTAGCACACAGTAGTTTGAAACGCGTTGTCTTAATGCAGTAAAAGAGAGCAAGAGCGAGAACATGGGATTGTATCGATATGATCAAATGGTTGGTTGCTTGCCTGATGGATCGATGCACGGATACGGTTCTTAGCTAGGGTAATCACGGTACTCCTCGGAGGCAGAACCTGCCGCAAAGAACACCGATACACAACCATCACCAAACAATGTGCGACAATATGATGCATGCATGAAACATGGAAATATGAGTGTGTTGGGGTATTGCAACTAAAACAAGATGGGTTTGAATCAATTTGAACCAAAGATTCAAATTTCAAACTCATAAATGGCCCTTTAAAGTGTTTTATCTTGTTCTGCACTAAACCTCAAGTTAGTTTGTTTAAACATGCATGAAACTAGTACAGATGGATAGATTGGATTTTTCTAATCATTTTTCATATATAATTTGTTTGATTTGGAGCTACGGTTGAATTTATATGAATTTTTGAAGTTTGCGACAATTTCTGGAATTTATAAATCATTTTAGATTTATTTTAATTCCAGAAAAGGATTACTGCATCAGCATGTGGTCATGCTGACCTCAGCAAGTCAACAGACCGGCCCAGGTCAAACTGACCAGTGGGTCCAGGGTGTCAGTGGATAATTAACTAATTTAATTTAGTTTAAACTAATCTGGATAATTAGCAGAAGGGGGCCCCACCCGTCATTGACTCAACAGAGTCAACTAGGGCCCACCCATGGTCAAAGTCAAAATGGCTGCACCGGCATTTAGCCGCCGGCAAGCCCGACGCGGCGGTGGAAGTGGTTTTGGCCGTTCCGGCCACCAAATGGGTCGCGGAGGGCATCGGGGTGGAGCTGAGGACGAGCCGCGGCTCTTGGTGGAGTCAGTTGGGGTCGGGGTGGCCGGAGTTGGCGCCGGCGACGACCTAGGCGGTCACCGGAGTTCGGGTGAAGGCGAACTCAGGGCTAGGGTGTGCGGTGAGGTGCGGGGAGTGCACGGTTGGACTCAACGCAGCGTGGTGAGTGCGTTGGACACCGTGAGGTGGCCGGAGGATGGCCGGGAGCACGTCGGCGACGAGATCCGCGGCGGTGCATGCGGGTGATCTTCGTGCGGTGGCTACACGGCTCGGGGGCGAGAGAGGAAGGGTAGGAGGGGTAGCTAGGCTCACAGAGCACCCGTAGAGGCCACCGGCGGGGTCAGGGATGAGCTGATGCGGCGACGGCGTTGAAGGGGATCTCCGGCGACGGCGAACTCGGGCGAGGTCGGTGCGGTGGACTCGGGCCTCACGAGCACGCGGGGCTCGGTTAGCTCGACGAAGTGGACGGCGGCGGAGCTCGTGGACACGGTGGCGCGGCGTGGGGTTGACGGAGAGCGCGTCTACGGCGTAGGCACGGCGGCGGTGGCGTCGGCCACGGCGTGGGAGAGCGAGGGAGAGGAGCTGGAGAGGAGAGGAGGTGTCTGGGGGGTTCGGGAGAGCGAGGGGGAGCGATCCACGTCGTTAGCCGGGCGAGTGGAGCGGCAAGGCGGCGAGCAGGTGCGTGGCACCCATGCGGTGCTCGCCGTCGAGCACCTGCCTGCCTGCCTGGCCGAGCCAAGCAGCTCGCTGGCGCGGCAGCTGGGCTGGGCCGGCAGGTGGGCCGGTTAGTAGGCGCCAGCTAAGTTTTTCCTGTCTGTTTTTTTTCTTTTTCTATTTTTCTGCAACTTTGTTGAATTATTAAAAATACCTAGGCAACTCCTAAAATCACCAAACTGCTCCTGGTCCAAAGTTGGAATATTTCCAACATGAAACATTTCAGTTTAGGAATATTTGAGCATTTGAAATATTTTATATAATTTTAAATGCCCAAATTCAAATACTTATCATTTAATTCAAAGACCCTAAGATGACCTAGAAAATTGTGCAACACTTTTGGCAGAGGTTCTGAACCAAGACAAAAATGATGGACATTTTAGAAGGGCATTTCAGGTTCATTGAAAAAGTTTTTAGTAAACCCTAGTTGGTTTCAGAGGGGGCTGGGGGTTCTGACATCCCCATTTCAAGTTTCTGATGAAAGGATAGACATGATGCAACACTCTAATGCATGAACTAGCTAGGGTGTGACAGTAAAGGAGGACGGTTCCTAGTTTAACAATGACGATCTTAGAAGGTTGACAAGGGAAATGCGCCCCTTAGCAAGCAAATTGGCTGAAGAAACAGATCTCTCTCACTATCGGCCGGTTTATGATTCTGATGATAAAAGACTTCCTGCGCCAACACATGATGTAGAAGATCTTATTCCGCCAATTCGTAAGCACACCTATGCCCCTGATGTTGACCCCTCCAATCTTATAAGCGCTAAAGCTGTGTTCCAAGCCTTAACTAGAATCGATTGGGCAACTATTGACTTCCAGCCATTGGGTAGAGAAGAGGAGGATGCACCAGCGCAAGATGATCCACAACCTTCAAGTCATCCTGGTGATGAATCATGATCCGGAGCTCGGTTTAGCCTTCTGCGTACTGCCACACTTGCTAAAAACAATTATTCTTTTTGGGCATTAAAGCACCTTGCAATAGGCTAGTTTAAAAATACTTGGTCTCCTATGCCATCGCGCATATTTATGTTGCCTAATACTGTTAATCCATCATGCTTTAGGACATATTATGTTCATAATCCGTAACGATGTTATTCAAACTGTTCCTGCATACAAGAAGTTGAAAGTGTCCTGGCGGTTTACCGCAGGACGGGTCATGATGCCCAAATATATAGCCGGTTTATAACCAAGGATGTACTTTGAAAATAATCAAAGATGAAAGAGATGATACTTGTGATGTTGAATCACACTGTTAGTTGATAACCTCAATCTTGAGAATTGATAACTCCTTCCATGTTTGTCGGTTTATGATAAAACCGTACCGGGTTATAATAAACACCGGTGTATCCATATATAATGCTGGTGACTTGTAGTCTAAACTAGACCGGGTCAATAGACACCAGATTATAACTGATCATTTACTTGCAACTTATCGTTGAAAGTCAACCCGGGTCAAGAAACGCCGGATTATAACTGATCATGTACTTACAACTTATCATTGAAAACCAAGCCGGATCGATAAACGTCGGTTTATCATAAGATATTATAAACCTCATCAAAGGAGAAAGAAACTTTGGCAAATAAAAAATATAAGAAGAACATGCGAGGCTTTTCATGGGCTGTCAGGCCCAAATCGAGGCTTTTCATGGGCTGCCAGGCCACTGAGTTAAACCATTTTACAAAGCCTTTTAAGATGGACCTCACATTAACCAACCGTCGTTTTAACTTTGACAAGTTCAGGGTCTATGAGGTTGACTTGTCAAATGTTCGGCGGGTCATACCAGGATTACCTGGACGGAGTGGCTTACTTAAAGAGGCAGAATAACCCAGGGTTTTAGGTGAATACACCTGGCTTCCAAGCCTGGCTTGATAGCCTATTACAAGGGTGTAGACTTCTTTGTTCTTTGAGAAGCAAAGAGCCCCCGAGCAATATTTTGAGTTGTGCTCAGTGGGTTCCTATGTTTGAGTTGTGATTTTGCAACACTCTCTTTGGCCCCACGTAATTTCCTTTTGGCTTTAAGCCAATCAAGAGGTGTAGCTATGGTTCAAATATAACCAAGCACCCAAGTGATTTCCCTGGTGGCCTTATGACGATCAAGAGGTGTGGCTATGGTTCGAATACGACCAAGCCCCCAAGTGACCTTATATATATATATATATATCACTTATAAGCCGGATCAATGGGAAATAGAACTCCGCTTTATAAACAGAAGCCCCCATGTAACCACACATGATGTAATAAAAGCAACAGAGACCCCGCTTTAGCGCTGAGGCTCTGGTTTATTTTATTGATCATAATAAATACATTGTCATAATTATGTACATAAGAAGAGTATGTGGCTCAAGTATAGTAAGGCCGAAGATGAGCTATATTCCACGACCGTTGGGTCTCCTCCTCGATTTACGTGAGTCTTTGTGCTCTCGAACATTGATAAGGTAGTATGATCCGTTGTGCAGATTTTTGCTAACCACAAAAGGTCCTTCCCTACATGGGGACAACTTGTGCATATCAGTCTGATCCTGGATGAGCCAGAGCACCAGATCGCCTTCTTGAAAAGTTCTAGTTTTAACCCGGTGGCTGTGATAATGACATAGATCTTGCTGGTAAATCGCCGAACGTGCCGCTGCGAGATCACGCTCCTCATCTAACAGGTCCAGTGAATCCTGACGTGCTTTCTCATTATCAGCTTCAATATAAGCCGTCACACGGGCCGAGTCATGACGGATGTCACTAGGGAGAACCGTCTCTGCTCCGTAAACCATGAAGAAAGGTGTGTAACCCATAGATCTATTCGGTGTGGTATTGATACTCCATTGCACAGAAGGCAATTCCTCCACCCAACAACCCGGTGCCCGCTTTAAAGGAACCATAAGCCGGGGGTTGATGCCTCTATAATCTCTTGATTGGCTCTCTTTGCTTGACCATTAGATTGGGGGTGAGCCACTGATGATACGTCAAGCCGGATGTTCTCACGTTGACAAAATTCTTCCATAGCACCCTTGGACAGATTAGTACCATTATCGATTATGATGCAGTGTGGAAAACCGAAAGGGAAGATCACCTTTTTGATGAATTGAACCACCGTAGCTGCGTCACACTTACTGACTGGCTCTGCCTCCACCCACTTGGTGAACTTATCAACCGCCACCAGAAGGTGGGTCTTCTTGTCCTTTGTAACACCCTCGATGCGGCTATATCTCCCACGTGTCGAAGCACGACTTAGAGGCATAACCGCATTGAAAGCAATGTCGCAAGTGAGGTAATCTTCACACAACCCATGTAATACATAAGGGAAAGAGATACATAGTTGGCTTACAATCGCCACTTCACACAATTACATGAATAAAGCATTACAACATCCAAACACAATCAAGGTCCGACTACGGAACCAAAATAAAAGAAGAACCCCAAATGCGACAAGGTCCCCGATCGACCCCAACTGGGTTCCACTACTGATCAACTAGAACAAAACACCACAAAGGACAAGATCTTCATGAAGCTCCTCCTGAGCTTGGTTGCGTCAACTGCACGGTCTCATCGGCACCTGCAAGCTGGTTTAGGAAGTATCTGTGAGCCACGGGGACTCAGCAATCTCGCACCCTCGCGATCAACACTATTTAAGCTTATGGGTAAGGTAAAAGGTATGAGGTGGAGCTGCAGCAAGCGACTAGCATATATGGTGGCTAACATACGTAAATGAGAGAGAGAAGAGAAGGCAAAGCACAGTCGAGAAACTATGATCAAGAAGTGATCCTAGAACAACCTACGTCAAGCATAACTCCAACACCGTGTTCACTTCCCGGACTCCGCCGGAAAGAGACCATCACGCTTACACACGCAGTTGATGCATTTTAATTGAGTTAAGGTTCAAGTTATCGACAACCAGATATTAACAAATTCCCATCTGCCCATAACCGCGGGCACGACTTTCGAAAGTTCAAATCCCTGCAGGGGTGTCCCAACTTAGCCCATGACAAGCTCTCACGGTCAACGAAGGAATAGACCTCCTCCCGAGACATTCCGATCAGACTCGGTATCCCGGTTCTACAAGACATCCTCGACAATGGTAAAACAAGTCCAGCAAAGCCACCCGATGTGCCGACATCCTGATGGGAGCTGCACATATCTCGTTCTCAGGGCAACACCGGATAGGTCAAGCTACGAGTAAAACCAGCCCTCAAGTTTCCCCGAGGTGGCCCCACAGGCTGCCCATTTCGGACCAACACTTAGACAAGCACTGGCCCGGGAGGGTTAAAATAAAGATGACCCTTGGGCTGGCCTAACCCAAGGGAAAAAAGGCTAGGTGGCGAATGGTAAAACCAAGGTTGGGCCTTGCTGGAGGAGTTTTATTCAAAGCGAACTGTCAAGGGGTTCCCATTATAACCCAACCGTGTAAGGAACGCAAAATCCGGGAACATAACACCGATATGACGGAAACTAGGGCGGCAAGAGTGGAACATAACACCAGGCATAAGGCCGAGCCTTCCACCCTTTACCAAGTATATAGATGCATTAATAAAATAAGATATATTGTGATATCCCAACAAGTAAACATGTTCCAACAAGGAACAACATCTCCATGTTCCAATAAGGAACAAACTTCAATCTTCACCTGCAACTAACAACGCTATAAGAGGGGCTGAGCAAAGCGGTAACATAGCCAATCAACGGTTTGCTAGGACAAGGTGGGTTAGAGGCTTGGTTCAACAATATGGGAGGCATGATAAACAAGTGGTAGGTATCGCAGCATAGGCATAGCAAAAGAGCGAGCATCTAGCAAGCAAAGATAGAAGTGATTTCGAGGGTATGATCATCTTGCCTGAAATCCCGCAAGGAAGAAGAACGAGTCCATGAAGAAGACAAACGGACGTAGACGAACGGGTCCTCACAACACGATGTTGCCGGAACCAACCCGAAGAAGCAAACACCAGAAAGAAGCACACAACATAGTAAACAACCAAGCATAACATGGCATGATGCGCAAACAAGTATGATGCATGTCCGGATTAAAGAGGCATGGAAAAAGAGCACAAACAATCCTACAAATTAACTGGAGCTCAATATGCAATGAGTTGCATATTGACGGAACACCACATCAATTATTTAGTTCTCTCTCGGTTAGGTACCCAACAATATTAAATGTTATTAAACATGGCAAGAGGTGAAGCATAAAAGAAACTATCTAACTAAGCAATTTAAATGGGGCCGGATATAACAAACAACAAATCCGGTAAATCCCCATATGCATTAGCAATTTAATGCAACAACAATTTAAACATTTTAATTGTTGTTACTATGATGCGGATGACATGAACAAGTTTATGCAATTTTTATTAAAAGTTGACAAGAGCATTATGAAGCATTTTGTCATCGTGGCGGAAACGAAAAGGGTGCCATGGCAACGGTAACGAAAATGGTGCCACGGCAACATAATAGTTATCAGGTAGTCCACGGGGATACCGGTGCAAAAGGAAAAGTGACGGGAGTGTGCAAGAGATGGTGGGGTGATCCCGGATTCCGGGTGTCCCACGGGTTAGTCGCATGGAAAACGAGTGACAATGCGGACACGGTGCAGACAAAGGGTGCATCTCATCCAACATAAATTCATGCATTCACGGGCGTCGACTCGGGGTTATACCTTTGAAAAGTACGTTTTCGAAGTGTATCGAGTCGGCGTAGAGGAAGTAGTGGAAGTAGACGTTCTCGAACATCGAGGGAAGTAGTGGTTCACGCGACGGTAGTAGAAGTAGTCGTCCTATCGTTCATCGGCGATCATCGGAGCGGTAGTGGAAGTAGAGGTACATGACGACGGTAGAGATACTCGCGACGGTAGTGGTACAAGGTCGTCGGGGTACTTGCCGGTCCGGTCTTGGTGTATTATGTACATGGCTAACGTAGTGGTACTCGGTGTCTTGTCGAACCCAAGCGACGGTAGTCGTACACGGCGCGATGTGGAAGTAGTTGTACTCGCGGTCTTCGGCGATGGTAGTCGTACACGTATCGATGAGGTACTTAACATTTCGGTCTGTAGCCATTCGAGCGTCCGTGTGGTCTTGCCGGTGGGGTACTTGGCGCTTGCGGTCCAACTCTGAGGTCATAGCCGTGTAGTCGAACTTGACGGAAAACAGGTCTCGCTGGGGACTTGGCGCATCCATCCAGAACTTGTGGTACTTGGCGAAAATGACGGGAGGCGGGCAGTGAACAATGACACGAAGTTCAAGTGTCGCGGTGGTCTTGGCGTCCAGCGACAGCAGCAGGCATCACAGACACCGGGCGCGGTCGCCTGCAGATGGACGGAGACGCAGCAGCAAAAGAAAAACAGCAGCAGCTCTTGAAACTTGACAGCGCGTGGAAGGAGGAGGTCGAGGACGTAGGCGGGGCAGCGGTGCTGGCGACGGTCGAGGACGACGCCTCCGGTCAGTGAAGCACGGGTGCAGGGGAGGCGGAGTTCCTGCTCGGGGAGCCGCAGGTGAGGGTCGCCGTGGTGATCTGCTGCAGGGTGCCATGGCGGGGAGGCGACGAAGAGGATGGAGCTCTGGGCGCAGGAGGATGGCCAGGGTGCACGGAGCGGCAACGATCGCCGGAGCTTGAGGGCGTGGGGCCGCGATGTTCGCGATGGCGGCGGCAGGCTTGGTCGAGGGAGAGATGGGGGTCGAGGACGAGGGGGACTTGGGGCGCCGGCGGCGGCCTCGGGAAGGAGGAGGGACTTGGCGCGGCGGAGAGCAGGGGAAAGAGACAAGGGAGAGGACGAGGGGATCCGGGAGAGAAGACGAGGTGGGAGGCGGCGCTGGATGAGGACGAGAGGGAGAGAAGATGGGCTCTCTCCCTGCGCTAGGGTTAGCTGGGGAGTGGGCCTTGGGAGGCCGGCCCAATGGAGAGGAAAACGTCCAGGGGCCTGCTGGGCTGCTCTCTCTCCTACTCTCTTCCTCATTTCCTTTTATTTGCCAAAATAGCAAATAGCAAAGGCATAAATAAGAGAAAGAAAAGGTTGGAGAAGGAATTTGGGCACTGGGATAATTTTCACGGACTCAAAAAAATGTGCACGGTCCGGGAAAATAGAAAAAGGTCAAGTTTGAAAGATTAAATTCAAATTCCTTTGAATTTAATTCAAAAGGTTTGAATTAGGATAGGTTTTTTTTTTCAAAGTGCCCAAAAATGTTGAGAAATTAGGTGGAGCTCCAGAAAATGATGAAAGGACATGTGGCAAAGTTAGAGGCCAAGAGTTGAAATAATAAAAGGCATTGGGATTTTTGCAAGTGTGTTAAGGTAATTCCACATAATTGGAATAATTACTATAGCTCTCTAAATATCGAGAGGGTAAGTTGTAAAGAGAATCACCATGTGAATTCCCTCGATTTAAATGGATCAAGATCCATACCATTTGTTTAGTTGAGTTAAGAAAAATAAATGGCATGATGGCATGATGACAATGCACAAGATGCAATGATGAATGCAAAGAACCAAACAAATCACACGACGAAACCTGGAAACCCTGGAAGGCATCTGAAGCTCCGGTCTTGGGGCGTCACAACAATCCACCACTACGAGAGGATCTCGTCCCGAGATCTTGAATGGCACCGGAGGGAAAAACGGAAGAGAAAGAGAAGGGGTAAAACTAAGTTGCTTCTTTGACAAACGAGTGAGACCAAAGAACCTTGAAAAGGTTAACCCATTTCAAGAAAAAAAATACCACGGAGATGAACGAAGTTGAAAACACTCCGTTAGAAAAGAGAAACAAGGAAGAACAAATTTGGGCAGCACTCCGGTTGAAAAGAGATGAAAGACTTGATAAGAAAGAACTTGAGCAGAGGACACAACACTCAGTTAAATGGATAAACCAAGAAAAGAACACGATCCTGATGAAACGAAAAGATGGGTTGAAGATAGCAACATCACAAAGCCTCCGGAACAAAAGAATAGAAGTTGGATAATTGAGGTAGGAGATTGGAGAAGAAAATGCCAACTTCTACCACAAAAGAGGTTGAGAAGGCATCCTTAGGAGAAAGGTCGAACGGAGTTGTTGGAAAAACCAACAACGAAAAGAACAAAGTTTTAGTGGGCTTATGGAGAACATCTCAAAACTATGAGGTGAAATTCTGCCACTAACGGAAAAAAGAATTGGATTGATATGAACAAGGAGACGAGAAACTTATTTCACCGGGAGGATAAATGAAGAACTTGGGACATTTATAAGCACCATAATTAGCAACAATCCTTAGGGAAGGCTTTAGGTGAAATATAACCCCAAATAACTCCAATGACGAGATTGATGGATTTAAAATACCTTATTGTTAACACCATGTGAATCATGAAACATGAACTCAAATTATCAAGAATGGCATAATACCACCTCCAATGACACGGTAGAAAGAATCGCACTCCGGATTACAATATGAAGAAAGCTTAAGCTTCTTAGAAAAGAATGTTGATGAACACTTCGAGAAGGAAATAAATCCTTGATGACCCATCATGTAGAAACTTCATGAAGAACTCCGGTAACAAAGGGTAACGACAAGAAAAAGACATTTAAAAAACACAAGGTGAAACCTTGTAATGATTTAAGATGGAACTTCGTGATGATGAGAGCTTGGAACTCCGGGAAAGAAAGATGAGCACTTGAAACCAAGAATGAGTATGATGAGCCACTCCGGAAAAACAGGAATTGAATAAACTCGATGAAACAAGAATAAGAATTACATTATGCGTATCCTTCACCAATTAAAATTGATGACAAGCAATGGAATTGTCATACTACTTATTCTCGTAGAAAGGATTAAGATAGATATAGCGCCAACTTGAGAATGCCTTCCACGAAACACCGGTGGAATCAAAACAACGAATGAATTTGATATGATAACGAAAGAAGAGGAATCTTGCACGAACCACCGTAAGAATTAAAAAAACGATTGGAGAAAAGATAAAGAAAAACACCGTGAAGAATTGGAAAACAAATGAGGATACTTGGGGAAATTTAGATACAAGTGAACGAAGGGATCACGAGCTGATTAAAGATCACTTGCACGAAGCACCGGTACAATTTGGAGAATGATAGCTGAAAGCTGAGAATGAATAAACCTGAATTGATGGACTCCGGATGAACAAACTGAAAAGGCTCCTGAATTTCTCCGGATGGATAAAAGAATTCTCACAATCGAACAATTATGAGAGAATGGCAACAAGCTAGAATCACGAATCTCTGAGAGAACGGATAAGATATGGATGTAAACTCTTCTTCGGTCTTCAAATGATGAGAATGACAACGAGAAACACCAACAAGAATTATTGAGGCACACCGGAATAATCAAAAGCGAAGAGATTGAGCCAATGATGAAAAGAATGTGAAAGATCTTGGAGAAAAGCATGTGACTGATGATAAATCATTCTTACGTCAAACTTTAAGATGAATTTGAGGGTAGCTCCGGGAAAATAAGAAGAGTCAGGTAAGATCCTGGGAAATGACATGTGGGTTAGGGCCCACTGAAAAGAAACACCGTAAAACGATTTAGAAGATAGATTGCGCCAGTTGAATTAAATGGCTAGAATAAGATAAGAACCTCGAAATAACTTGAACGGATTAGGAATGAAAACACGAATCTTCGACAAAACCTGAGCACTCCGGAATAATTGAACAGCGAGAGGTGAATGATTAAGGATTGCCCCGGCATGAGAAAATATTGAAATACGGAAAAGAATATGATCAACACCGAAAGCTTGAATTGAAACCACTGGAGAAGAATTAGAATGGGTAAAGATGTACTTGAGGTTCCGTTAGGATCTTCATGAAAATCATCGGGTAAGAACATTGACGGAAAAGAATGGAGAGACTTCACAAGAATAAAAGGATACTTGATAAAGAAATCTTAGTCCTTGAGGAAAAAGGGTGGGTGGGCGGGAAAAACAAAGGCAACTTGGAGATGGATGAAACAAACACCGTTGAGAAGAACCGGGATTGAATCTTGCGGATGTTGCAATGATCGGATCCACTTGAAGAGAAGCACACCGGTTAAAAGGGATTGGCATGACAACTCGATGATCGAGAAGGATTAGTATTCACATCGGAATATGAGAACACCACTTGGAAAAGGTATGGAATCAACATTTGACTTCGAAGCAACTCGAATACCACAACTCCAAAACAAAACAAAGGATTGGCTTGCAAAATAAGCCGGAACAAACATATGATAGAGATTTCATCCGAAGTTTTCGTGGTGGGGCCAACACGGGCTCGATCGTACAGCACCATCATGTACAAGGCAGTGCACATGACATACGAAGAATCCCCAAGTCGGCAAAGCCAAGGACTCTTTAAGACACAACAAGACCACTATAAAACCGACCGTGAATAGGCGGACCACTAAACGTTGAACCCCAATTTCATATCATACCTCTGTCAGAAAAATATCCTAAGAGCTACTTGAATTCCCACTTATGAAACTCCCGAAAAATTTTCGGTTATGCAATCAGGTGTTGGGGATACAGGGGAAGCATAATATCTCACCCAAAACTAGCAAATCCTACATCCAGCTGTATCCATCCTTCAACACATAACCAAGAAACCTTCAAAAATCGTCTACCTCAACCTTCGAAAAGCATCCGTTATACGAGTTATGGCGATACTCCCGAACTCCCGCCCCAGTACTGGGTGGCGTCGAGGTTATCTCACCAACGAACTGCATAAAAGAGATTTTCGATGTCGGCGTACTAAACTCAGGTATTCCAGAACTGCAACGATAAAATTATGACGACAACACCTCAGAGCTCAACTCCCCGGGAAACTTCCACAAAACCCCTGACAGGAGGCACCAAGACAATGTTCTCATCATAAAACCATCGGAACGATTCCAAGATACCCGTGTGATCCTAAAAAATTTTTAGTGAAATTTGAGAAGAGAAGAGTCAAAACTCTACGTCAGGATACCTTACCAGAGCGATGAGGAGACTGGGAAGTAAAAAGAATTCCTAAACTCTCCGATATATAATTCCTAATTGACTCAAAACATTTTTCTAGACACAACTCGGCCGCTAAAAACGATCATGCAATGGGGCTCCTAAGGTCGGGAAGGCTCTGATTACCAACTTGTAACACCCTCGATGCGGCTATATCTCCCATGTGTCGAAGCACGACTTAGAGGCATAACCGCATTGAAAGCAATGTCACAAGTGAGGTAATCTTCACACAACCCAAGTAATACATAAGGGAAAGAGATACATAGTTGGCTTACAATCGCCACTTCACACAATTACATGAATAAAGCATTACAACATCCAAATACAATCAAGGTCCGACGACGGAACCAAAATAAAAGAAGAACCCCAAATGCGACAAGGTCCCCGATCGACCCCAACTGGGCTCCACTACTGATCAACTAGAACGAAACACCACAAAGGACAAGATCTTCATCGAGCTCCTCCTGAGCTTGGTTGCATCAACTGCACGGTCTCATCGGCACCTGCAAGCTGGTTTAGGAAGTATCTGTGAGCCATGGGGACTCAGCAATCTCGCACCCTTGTGATCAAGACTATTTAAGCTTATGGGTAAGGTAAAAGGTATGAGGTGGAGCTGCAGCAAGCGACTAGGATATATGGTGGCTAACATACGCAAATGAGAGCGAGAAGAGAAGGCAAAGCACGGTCGAGAAACTATGATCAAGAAGTGATCCTAGAACAACCTACGTCAAGCATAACTCCAACACCGTGTTCACTTCCCGGACTCCACCGGAAAGAGACCATCACGGTTACACACGCGGTTGATGCATTTTAATTGAGTTAAGGTTCAAGTTATGGACAACCGGACATTAACAAAGTCCCATCTGCCCATAACCACGGCACGGCTTTCGAAAGTTAAAATCCCTGCAGGGCTGTCCCAACTTAGCCCATGACAAGCTCTCACGGTCAATGAAGGAATAGACCTCCTCCCGAGACATTCCGATCAGACTCGGTATCCTGGTTCTACAAGACATCCTCGACAATGGTAAAACAATTCCAGCAAAGCCACCCGATGTGCCGACATCCTGATGGGAGCTGCACATATCTCGTTCTTAGGGCAACACCTGATAGGTCAAGCTACGAGTAAACCAGCCCTCAAGTTTCCCCGAGGTGGCCCCGCAGGCTGCCCATTTCGGACTAACACTTAGACAAGCACTGGCCCGGGGGGGTTAAAATAAAGATGACCCTTGGGCTGGCCTAACCCAAGGGAAAAAAAGGCTAGGTGGCGAATGGTAAAACCAAGGTTGGGCCTTGCTGGAGGAGTTTTATTCAAAGCGAACTGTCAAGGGGTTCCCATTATAACCCAACCGCGTAAGGAACGCAAAATCCGGGAACATAACACCGATATGACGGAAACTAGGGAGGCAAGAGTGGAACAAAACACCAGGCATAAGGCCGAGCCTTCCACCCTTTACCAAGTATATAGATGCATTAATAAAATAAGATATATTGTGATATCCCAACAAGTAAACATGTTCCAACAAGGAACAACATCTCCATGTTCCAATAAGGAACAAACTTCAATCTTCACCTGCAACTAACAACGCTATAAGAGGGGCTGAGCAAAGCGGTAACATAGCCAATCAATGGTTTGCTAGGACAAGGTGGGTTAGAGGCTTGGTTTAACAATATGGGAGGCATGATAAACAAGTGGTAGGTGTCGCAGCATAGGCATAGCAAAAGAGCAAGCATCTAGCAAGCAAAGATAGAAGTGATTTCGTGGGTATGATCATCTTGCCTGAAATCCCGCAAGGAAGAAGAACGAGTCCATGAAGAAGACAAACGGACGTAGACGAACGGGTCCTCACAACACGACATTACCGGAACCAACCCGAAGAAGCAAACACCGGAAAGAAGCACACAACATAGTAAACAACCAAGCATAACATGGCATGATGCGCAAACAAGTATGATGCATGTCCAGATTAAAGAGGCATGGCAAAAGAGCACAAACAATCCTACAAATTAAGTGGAGCTCAATATGCAACGAGTTGCATATTGACGGAACACCACATCAATTATTTAGTTCTCTCTTGGTTAGGTACCCAACAATATTAAATGTTATTAAACATGGCAAGAGGTGAAGCATAAAAGAAACTATCTAACTAAGCAATTTAAATGGGGCCGGATATAACAAACAACAAATCCGGTAAATCCCCATATGCATTAGCAATTTAATGCAACAACAATTTAAACATTTTAATTGTTGTTACTATGATGCGGATGACATGAACAAGTTTATGCAATTTTTATTAAAAGTTGACAAGAGCATTATGAAGCATTTTGTCATCGTGGGGGAAACTAAAAGGGGTGCCACGGCAACATAACAGTTATCAGGTAGTCCACGGGGATACCGGTGCAAAAGGAAAAGTGACAGGAGCGTGCAAGAGATGGTGGGGTGATCCCGGATTCCGGGTGTCCCATGGGTTAGTGGCATGGAAATCGAGTGACAATGCGGACACGGTGCAGACAAAGGGTGCATCTCATCCAACATGCATTCATGCGTTCACGGGCGTTGACTCGGGGTTATACCTTTGAAGCGTGCATTTTCGAAGTGTATCGAGTCGGCGTAGAGGAAGTAGTGGAAGTAGACGTTCTCGAACGTTGAGGGAAGTAGTGGTTCACGCGATGGTAGTAGAAGTAGTCGTCCTATCGTTCATCCGCGATCATCGGAGCGGTAGTGGAAGTAGAGGTACATGAGACGGTAGAGATACTCGCGACGGTAGTGGTACAAGGTCGTCGGGGTACTTGCCGGTCCGGTCTTGGTGTATTATGTACATGGCTAACGTAGTGGTACTCGGTGTCTTGTCGAACCCAAGCGACGGTAGTCGTACATGGCGCGATGTGGAAGTAGTTGTACTCGCGGTCTTCGGTGATGGTAGTCGTACACGTATCGACGAGGTACTTAATGTTTCGGTCTGTAGCCGTTCGAGCGTCCGTGTGGTCTTGCCGGTGGGGTACTTGGCGCTTGTGGTCCAACTCCGAGGTCATAGCCATGTAGTCTAACTTGACGGAAAACGGGTCTCGCTGGGGACTTGGCGCATCCATCCAGAACTTGTGGTACTCGGCGAAAACGACGGGAGGAGGGCAGTGAACAATGACACGAAGTTCAAGTGTCGCGGTGGTCTTGGCGTCCAGCGATAGCAGCAGGCATCGCAGACACCGGGCGCGGTCGCCTGTAGACGGACGGAGATGCAGCAGCAAAAGAAAAACAGCAGCAGCTCCTGAAACTTGACAGCGCGTGGAAGGAGGAGGTCGAGGACGCAGGTGGGGCAGCGGTGCTGGCGATGGTCGAGGACGACACCTCCGGTCAGCGAAGCACGTGTGCAGGGGAGGCGGAGTTCCTGCTCGGGGAGACGCAGGTGAGGGTCACCGTAGTGCTCTGCTGCAGGGTGCCATGGCGGGGAGGCGACAAAGAGGATGGAGCTCTGGGCGCAGGAGGATGGCCAGGGTGCACGGAGCGGCAACGGTCGCCGGAGCTTGAGGGTGCGGGGCCGCGATGTTCGCGATGGCGGCGGCAGGCCTAGTCGAGGGAGAGATGGGGGTCGAGGACGAGGGGGACTTGGGGCGTCGGCGGTGGCCTCGGGAAGGAGGAGGGACTTGGCGCAGCAGAGAGCAGGGAAAAGAGACGAGGGAGAGGACGAGGGGATAAGACGAGGTGGGAGGCGGCGCTGGATGAGGACGAGAGGGAGAGAAGATGGGCTCTCTCCCTGCGCTAGGGTTAGCTGGGGAGTGGGCCTTGGGAGGCCGGCCCAATGGAGAGGAAAACGTCCAGGGGCCTGCTGGGTTGCTCTCTCTTCTACTCTCTTCCTCATTTCCTTTTATTTGCCAAAATAGCAAATAGCAAAGGCATAAATAAGAGAAAGAAAAGGTTGGAGAAGGAATTTGGGCACTGGGATAATTTTCACGGACTCAGAAAAATGTGCAAGGTCCGGGAAAATAGAAAAAGGTCAAGTTTGAAAGATTAAATTCAAATTCCTTTGAATTTAATTCAAAAGGTTTGAATTAGGATAGGTTTTTTTTAAAGTGCCCAAAAATGTTGAGAAATTAGGTGGAGCTCCAGAAAATGATGAAAGGACATGTGGCAAAGTTAGAGGCCAAGAGTTGAAATAATAAAAGGCATTGGGATTTTTGCAAGTGTGTTAAGGTAATTCCACATAATTGGAATAATTACTATAGCTCTCTAAATATCGAGAGGGTAAGTTGTAAAGAGAATCACCATGTGAATTCCCTCGATTTAAATGGATCAAGATCCATACCATTTGTTTAGTTGAGTTAAGAAAAATAAATGGCATGATGGCATGATGACAATGCACATGATGCAATGATGAATGCAAAGAACCAAACAAATCACACGATGAATCCTGGAAACCCTGGAAGGCATCTGAAGCTCCGGTCTTGGGGCGTCACATCCTTGGACCTCTTAAAGGGCCCAACCATGTCCAGCCCCCAAGTTGTAAATGGCCAAGTGATTGGAATCATCCTTAATTCTTGAGCCGGAACATGAGCGCGGCATGCAAACTTCTGACAACCATCACACCTCTTTACCAAATCCTCAGCATCAGCATGAGTCGTAAACCAATAGAAGTCATGACAAAAAGCCTTAGCTACCAAAGATTTTGAACCGGCGTGGTGACCATAATCTCCTTCGTGGATCTCACGTAAAATCTCACGGCCTTCTTGAGGAGACACACAACGCTGAAACGCCCCTGTTACACTGCAATGATGCAACTCTCCATTGATAATGGTCATTGACATGGATCGCCGGATTATCTGTTTGGCCAAAGTTTCCTCCTCCATTAACTCACCCCGGTTTATATACGCCAAGTATGGGACCGTCCAATCCAGGATAACATGAAGAGCTGCCACTAATTGAGCCTCTGGATCAGGAACAGCCAAATCCTCCTCTATAGGTAACTTGACCGACGGGTTATGCAAAACATCGAGAAAGACATTGGGTGGAACCGGTTTACGTTGGGAACCCAAACGACTTAAAGCATCCGCCGCTTCATTCTTTTGCCGGTCCACATGGTCGACTTGATAACCCTTGAAATGACCTACAACAATATCTACTTCTCGATGATATGCTGCCATAAGTGGATCCTTGGAATCCCAAGTGCCAGACACTTGTTAAGCTACCAGGTCCGAGTCACCAAAGCACTTAACCCGTCTTAAATTCATCTCCTTAGTCATCCAAAGACCATGGAGAAAGGCCTCATACTCAGCTGCATTGTTAGTGCAAGGGAACATTAAACAGATAACGTAACAAAACTTATCACCTCGTGGGGATGTTAATATGACTCCAGCCCCCAAGCCCTCCAATTGTCTGGACCCATCAAAATGAATAGTCCAATAAATGTTATCTAGCTTTTCCTCCGGTGCCTGCAACTCTGTCCAGTCATTGATGAAGTCCACAAGTGCTTGGGATTTGATTGCTGTGTGAGGCATATATTTTAACTCGTGAGGTCCAAGCTCAATAGCCCACTTGGCAACCCGGCCAGTTGCTTCCCTGTTTTGGATGATATCCCCCAAGGGGGCAGAACTGACCACAGTGATAGGATGACCCTGAAAATAGTGCTTGAGCTTCCATCTTGCCATAAAAACTCCATACACCAGTTTCTGCCAATATGGGTACCTCTGTTTGGACTCAATAAGCACCTCACTGATATAATAAATCGGTCGTTGAACTAGATACTCCTTTCTGGCCTCCTTGCGCTCCAGAACAATAGCCACACTAACAGCCCGGGCATTAGCAACCACATATAACAACAAGGGCTCTTTGTCAACAGGAGCAGCAAGGATAGGCGGATCAGCTAGCTGCCGCTTTAAACTCTCAAAGGCCTCATTGGCAACATCACTCTAGACGAAATGGTCTGTCTTCTTCATCATCTGATACAGAGGGATTGCCTTTTCTCCCAAACGGCTGATAAACCGGCTCAATGCTACAATATGACCCGCCAGACGTTGATCATCGTTAATACATGTCGGTTTAGCCAGGGACGTAATAGCCTTGATCTTCCACGGATTAGCTTCAATGCCCCTGTTAGACACCAGAAAATGGAAGAGCTTGCCTACCGGTACACCAAAGACACATTTGGTCGGATTAAGCATCATCTTATAAACCCGGAGGTTTTCGAAAGTCTCCTTCAAGTCATATATCAATGTTTCCTCCTCTTTGGACTTTACCACAATATCATCCACATAAGCATGAACATTGCGCCCAATCTGATTATGAAGACAATTATGCGCATAGCACTGATAAGTCGCCTGGGCACTCTTGAGCCCAAAAGTCATAGATACATAGCAGAAGGCTCCAAAGGGAGTTATAAAAGTTGTCTTCTCCTGGTCCTTAACTGCCATTTTAATCTGATGATAACCAAAATAAGCGTCCAGAAAAAACAAACGGTCACAACCCGCCGTAGTATCAATGATTTGATCAATACGAGGGAGAGCAAAGGGATCAGCTGGACAAGCCTTGTTCAGATCTGTGTAGTCCACACACATACGCCAAGTGTCATTCTTCTTAAGTACCAACACCGGATTAGCTAGCCACTGACGGTGAAAGACCTCCACAATAAACCCTGCTGCCAAAAGCCGGGCTACCTCCTCACCGATAGCACTACAAAAAATACACTTATGTGATGATACATGTTTGTCACAGTAGGTCGTGTTTTCTGTCATGCATGTACATCAATGACGATTTTATGAAAGAATCAAGATAGTCATACCTGTGCTGTCATAGAAGTGTTCCATGACATTACCAAAATTATCATCACGGAAGTGTCCACTTCCATGACGATAAATCGCGCGTCACAGAAGTGCTTTCGTTAAGGGTGACCAACACGTGGCATCCACCATAACGGAACGCCGCTAAGCTATCGGGTCGGGTTTTGGATCCGGTAACCCGTTAACAGCCCCGACAATGGGAAATTTCCACGTGTAAAATTCTTATTGGCCGGACAAAACACGTGTCAGCTCGTCAGTGGGTCAGATAGGCGCCTATGATATGTCGACACGTTCCACGGCCCACCACTGGCCCATTTAGCTTACAAAGCCGGCCCGTTTGACTTGGTTAAAAGTTAATGGGCTGGCCCATGAAAAGCCTGTTAATGATCTCTTCGCAAATAGACCATTTTACGACCTGTTAACTCACGGCCCGTTAGGCCCTAAAGGAAATTGGCCCAATAATGTCATGTGGGCCGTCGAATATAACACCAGCCCATTTCACTTTCGGCCCATGTATGGCCCACAATGTCTTTCGGCCCATATGAGGCCTTCGTATCTTTCGGCCCTTTATAGGCCCACGGTGACTCTAGCCCATAATGAATAGTAATTTTCTTTATACCCGTTAACGGCCCGTGATTTACATGGGCCGTTTCTAGCCCGTGTTAGCTTTCGGCCTATTGACGGCCCATACGTTCTTGGGCTGTAATCGGTGGCATGTAATCGGTGGGCCTCGGATAAATACGTTGTTTTATCCGACGACCCGAGGCCCACTGATTACAGGCCCATTTATAGACGGCCCGTAGGAGACCCATGGATCCTACGGCCCGTATATGGCCCATGGTAGTTGCGGCCACTAGAAAACCAAGGAAAAAGAAGACTAGGAAATAAATAAGGCCGAAACTAACGCTAGGCTATTAAGGCGATTGCACGGAATACATCCACTCGGCATCAAAGATCGCCACCAGTGCAAATATAGGGAACACCCTACACTATACAAAAATGGCTTGGTGTTTTCTTCAGCCGGTGGCTGCACATTAAGAATAAATTTTGTATCGCACCAAAACAAATTACAACTATATAACAAAAGGAAGGTTGGCATAAAACTTAACAGTCTAGCAGATAAATGCACCACCAGAAGTTCAGAAGCTCAGTTCATTTGACCTGACTGTTACGTTTTCATGATGTATTTTCCGATGGAGCACCATAACCCTCGCCTTCATTTCCCCTAGGCTCCTGAACAACATAGCAAATGTCTGATAGTCTGGTTTCAAAACCATGCATATCTTGACGACATTGAGCAATGTTTCTCCTTGTTTCACAAAGGGTCTCTGTTAGGGAATGGACTTGTGTTTGGAGCGCAGATACAACATTGCTTTGAGCTTGCATATCTTGATCATGAGGCAGCTTGGAGCGCAGATACAATATTGCCTTAACAACCAACCCAGTATTACGCAGGAACGTGCTTTTGGCACTGTTAGTGGACAGGTACTGACCCACTGCAGCAAGAGCTGACATTGCGGTTATAGTTGCCTCGCCACCTTCAGAAGGTGGCGGTTCCACCATTTTTTCCATAGCTCGCTGAAAAGTTGAGGTTTTACATTAGTAATACCAGAATAGAAGATATTGAGGAGGTAGCAAAACCAAACAAAATAGCTTTGGTCTATATACAAAACTTATTCTGGTGAACCCATGTAAAATATTAGTTATATTTTATTGCAAAGTACATAATAAAACCAGGTTCCAAACATATGACCATGTACCATCGCTAATGTATTGTCTATTTCTTCACATTGTATTAAGGGCTAAGGATAAAGAGATGAAGTTTATAATACGGTAAGCATAGTATGACATCATTCATATCACAAAACAACTCATAACATACAAATAGGCAATTGTAACATTGTGTGGGCAAGTCCAGCATGGAACTAGATTACGGGTCAAGATCAAAGGAACATCGCTCCTCTCTTTTAAACCTTGTAAGGTGCAATGATACGCTAAGAAAATTGTGTATAAAATTGAAAAGAGTAATAGACATTGGCTGCAAACCATGCAGTTCATGGCATAAGTCAGAGTAAGTAGTAGTTAAAAGGCATGAGGATTAAGGACTTACAATAGTGGCTTTGACTGCTGTAGTCATGCCCTTCTTCTTGCTGGTGTGACAGTCCTTGAAGATTTCCACAACATTTGGTTCAGGTACTTTTTGGTCCTTGCGGGCTTTCCTCTGCATTTCGAACAAGTCAATATAGATATGATAATATGGTACAGCTAAAAGAATGAAACAACAGCTAATTACAAGAGCCTCGCAGTGTGCAATATAGCTACGAGATCCTGTCGTCTGTTGGAATTTCACTTTCGTACGGTTGGCCTTGTTCTTTGAACAGTTCACCTACAAGAAGATAGATTTGTGTGGCACATGCATAAATAGGACTTCAACATGTGATCTGATCACATATATATAATGTACCTGATACTTCGGATCAGACCAGTGTTTAACAAGGCCCCTCCAGTCTTCATCTGATATTTTTTCCACTGGAGATGTTTGGGAAAGTTCACTGTTAGCCTTGCCTTCAAAGTGAGTTTTCCTCAAGTTATACCGATAGTGTCGCAGAGCAGACTTGAAAACATGGGTGCAAGCTTGTCTGGTTGCATCATCTTGGCTATCCAACTTGAACCTCAACTGTTGAAAATTATGGAGTCTCATTATCAGCAACCTAGAAAGTATGGGACAGAGCAAGACCATATTACTAGTTTCCATACATAACCATACTTACAGATAAATGGTCGAGGAAGGTGTTGAACTGGGTTTCGTCTTTGTCATTCCTGTACTGAATCCATGTTGGGAGGATACGTACATGACACCTAACGGCAACCGCTGCCTGTGATACTAACTTGGCTGACTCTATAGCATCATGTGGCCTTTTTAAACCTGCCTCAAAATGGATCTCCATTCTTCCTCCTCTAGATTTAGTTAACCTATCGAGCATTATCCATGATGTTTGTTTCCTCTTGCGCCTAGGTGCTAGTCCAACAACGAACATAGGAAGTGGTAGTGTACATCAAACTGTGAGACTACATATAAAGAAGCATGCAACTGTAACTTGACTCCAGCAACTACCTTCTTGCTATTGAAGCTCACAAGGTTCATCTGATATTGCCAACTCGTCTTGTGTCAAGAGTGCTTGGGAAGTAGTGCCAGGTGGAAAGGGAGCTTGGGAACGTGCTGCTAGCTCAGTTGACGCACGAGTAAGTCGTGCAGCTGGTAGTACTGTAGTAGGTGTTGCAAGAACTAGGATTGTCTCTGCTTGTTTGGTGGCAGCTATTTGTTTCTGTTTGGCTTTTTTGCAACTCGTGTAGCATGGGATGCCGTGTTTGTAGAATTTTCCGCTGGACTTTGACCTTCTATTGCACCATCAGTACCAGCAAAATCTGCAGGATTCATCTGCTTCTCATTCCCTGCCATTCTATGTTTCTTCCTCTTTCTCTGTGCCATGTTAAGTCAAGCCGACAAGAAAAATGAATAACAATTTAGTTCTTCAGAACAAATTGATGCGTGATGCAGACGAACTGAACTTTGATGTTAGCAAGGTTGTCAGAATCGCGATTTTGAATCGGATCGGAGCTCTAATGGTAGAATCATAAATAGTAGAATCTTCACTACCAGGATCGTGGAAACGTAGATTTTATGAACTAAAATCGTAGAATCAGATGGGTAAGTTTGCATCATAAAGTCGTTGAAACATATAACAGAATCGTGATTCTAACAACATTGGATGTTAGACAACCACATGATAGGAGGATGTAATATGTATGAAAAACAGGACGGAAGAGATAACCAGAACTATGATGTGTAAACTAAGAAGAAGACATTTCACCAAATTAGAAGCAATGCAATGGAAGGTAGACACCATATGAAAGATGCTACATTGCTCTACCAAGTTAACAGTGTCTCATCATAAATGGCGTTTAAACAAATGTGAAGCAGTACAAGAAATAAATCATATGCAAGATGCAAACAACATCACACTACCATGTTAGAGGTCTCTCGTCATTAGTGCCATTGCATATTCACAGCTTATGATGTGTAAACTAAGGAGAAGGCATTTCAACAAATTAGAAGCAATGAAAACTAGACACCATATGAAAGATGCAACGAATATCACTCTACCAAGTAAAAAACTGTCTCGTCATAAGTGCCATTTCAACAAATTAGTACTACAAGCTAGAAAATAATGTGAGATGTAACCTATATCACACTCCGAAGTCAAACGTGTCTTAAGATAAGTGATTGTTGCAGGTTACACAACAGTAGTAATTTGATGTAAGAACATGGTGTGATAGACAGATATTGTATGTTCTAGAAACAGGAACACGTGTCTTATTCAAGTATAATGTGTAAAGTAAGCAGATGGAATTCAACAAAATTAGAAGCAATACAAGCTAGACATCACACATAACATGCAACCACATATAACAGTGCCAAGTTAGAGGGAGCACCGGTGATGCTGCACTAGGGGAGACGTGCTCATCATAAACACAGCTTTGTTGAGTGTCTATGCATGTGTTGTCTTGGAAATCATCTTGGGGTGTGGAGGAGTAGAAACTGTAGAGGACCTCCGTTCGGAAGGAGCACCTTTATCCGCTGCCTTGCTAACTTCCTTCCGCTTTATTGATTTTGAATTGTCAAGTAAAACCGACAAAAAAAAGCAATAAAATTCTCTCTTCAAAACTCATTCATGCATGATACTGACAGTCACTACTTTGATGTAAGGCAAACACATGATACCAGGATGGAATATGTACGAAAAACAGGACGACATGGCATGTTCACAACTGTTGGTGTAAACTAAGCAGAAACCATTCCAGCAAATAAGAAGCAATGCAAGCTAGACACCACATGAAAGATGCAACCAATATGACTCTGCTAAGTTAAAAGCATCCCATCATAAATGGAATTTCAACAAATTAGAAGCAGCGCATGCTATAAATCATATGAAAGATGCAACTAATATCGCACTGCATATACTAAAGGTGTCTCGTCATGTTGATTGATGCGGGATACAAAAAAACAATAGTTTTATGTAAGGACATGCTTCATAGACAGATGTACTATGTAATAAATACAGGAAGGCATGTCACATTAACAGGTATAATGTATAAGCTAAGCAGACTAGCACATGCAGTTTAACCAGATTTGAAGAATTACAATCTAGACACCATATGCAACATGCAACCACATATCATGCTGCAAAGTTAGAGCAAGCACCTGCGGTGCTAGTGTAGGGGAAATGCTGTAATCAACTACAGAGCTACGCTCACTATCTTCATCTAGCATTTCTGTTTCTTGAGAATCATGTTGGGAGGCTGACGCTGTATTCTTTAAATGAGGAGTAGTCCCCTTGCCTGCCTGCCTCGTCATAAGTGATTGATGAGGGATACACAAGAACATTAGTTTGATGTAACAACATGGTTAATACACAGATGTACTAGTATGTACCAAAAATAGAAAGGCATGTCATGTTGAAAGGTATAATGTGTAAGCTAAGAAGATGCAATTTAACCAAATTGGAAGCAATACAAGCTAGACATCCGGCTGGAGTGGTGAGCATGATCATCTAGGACCTGAGAGCCTGGTGGCAGGCGGGCTGCTTCGCCACCATCGCAGCTTTTTAGTTGGCTTCCAGGTGATGCCTATCTTTGCTGGGCTTGTCACTGGCTCGGCCAGTGCCCTAACTAGCTATTTGTCTTCTGGTGCTCACGGGATGGTGGTTCATGTAAAAAAATATCTTTCCTTATTTTACCGACTTCGCCCTTTCGAATACAAGCTAGACACCATATGGAACATGCAACCACATATGACACCGCAAAGTTAAAGCAAGCACCTGGGATGGTGGTTCATGGCGAGCGAGGCCATCAACTCCAAAGTTACGTTTACCGTCTCCATTTGCTGACACTGCACCCTTTGTAGCGCTGTAACGTGTCTTGCCTACCCGCATACGAAGCTGGAGCGACTTCTCTCTTTTCTTTTTGGCTTCTCTCATGGCAGCAGAGTCTGAAATACCCTTGCATAAAAACACAATAGTGAGAGTAAGGGTGAAGTGTGTGCATAACTAGTGCACTGTAAAAGTAGCAGATAGCAGGTGGCTGAAAAATAAATGACAGGAGACATATGATAGCTCTACAACATTGCATGGCAAACAAAATTAGATTCTACTCCGTATGATTTTGTAATATATGAGCACAGGAAATGCAGGTACTCCTCCAGCACACTACCACATGTGGTCATATCTAAGATAATAATCGACTAAAAATAAATAGGCTAGTCGATTTTTTTAATGAACCGTCCGATCTATAAGGAACAGGCAGATGGCCTTCGTCTACCTCCGCTAGTCACTGTTGACGATCTTTCTCGAACCGCCAGTGACCACCGGCCCAGACCCATGCCTCTGCCGCCCCGCCCTCCCATCGACCTCACACCACTGCCGTGCTTGGCAGCACCCCCAGGTCATCCCTTTAATCCCAGCCGACCTCCAGATCAGGTGCCAGTAGCGGGAGGTAGACTAAGGCGCTGCTTCCCCGGCGTAATAGGCGTACTAGCACCTGTTATGCAGGGGAATGCTTCCATTAATTGGGAATCAACTAGCCAGAAATTGAAATTCAGGGGGGCGACAGACCTATAGCTAAGGTGAAATAGTATATGAGGAGAAACCTTGTGCATCGCGGGTTACTAGGAACATCTAGTATCAAGAAGAAGTGGTCAACTAGTGTCTTCTGTGGGATGAATACCGTGCAAGCAGAGACGTAAGATTTGCATGAATAAGGGAAGAGGAGTACCTTTTTCGGTTGTCGGTGTGGTCACCTCCACATGTCGTGCCAATCTTCTTCTTTTTACCGAGGAAACTGATGTTCTAGAGGGTGCAGGCTTGGATGAGCCCTTGGCCAAATTGTTGACTGTGTTGCCGTGGCCGTATGTCGGCGGAGGGGAAGCAGATCCGAGGCGGCGAAGGACGGCGTAGCAGGAACAGCTCCGGTGCGGTGGAGGGTGGCGAAGTTGGAGCGGCAGCGGTGAGGCGCAGGACGGCGTGGTTGAACTGGCTCGGGTACGGATGGCTTGGCCTCGGCTTCAACTACTAGCCGTGGAGGGCATTGCGGTTGAGGTTGCGGTGGACGACGACGTCGGGGTATCGGCTCCAGCATGAAGGAGGAGGGCGGCGGTTGATGAGTGGGATGGGGTGGTGGACGGAGGACGCCGGGGTTTTGCGGCTGGTGGAGAGGTAGTTTTGGCGCCCATGGAGTACGAATGGGGAATCGGACGGGTGGGGGACCATGTTTCGGTCTGGGACATTCTTGTTTTTGGATTTTTTGAATAGAAGATGGGACGCGCTTGTTTGAAATTTGGGGAAAGTACAAACTTTGCCCCCCCCTCTTAAATTTCGGACCTACTGCGGGTCGGGGGTAGGATGGTAATCCCAGGTGTCCCAAATAGTGGGCGGGAGCGATTTCGGCCGCGCGCATGTGTGCTTAGGAGACCATTGTGTATGAATGTTTTTCGGATGCGATTGCATGGCGTCTAGATGAAGCTACAAACCTACCCCGGTTTAGACCTTTGGACGTCGGGCCGGTAGGTTTCACGGGTCGGAGTTATTAGAAAAGTAATTTCCTTGTACTACCAAACATTGGTCTCACGCGGTTTCAGGCGAGTAGAGGCTCTTTTGGCGCTTCGTTCGAAATTTTGAAACACAAGCATTCACGTTTAGAGTACTCTTGAACTATGAGAATTGACCTAAATAGACAATGTTATATTTGACCTTGTATGTTTGAAAACCTCATTAAATTATCCGCTTCTTTTTGAAATTTTGACACTTGAAAATCCTATAACTACGATTATTTGGAATGGAGGAGCTAAATTTGAATCTATTTTGTACACGACTACATATGCTATTATGTACAAAATCAGAGCAAAGATTGGTGCCCCCATAATTTAGGAATGGTTTACAAATGCCATGATATCAAAGTCAAATAATTGAATGGACTTCATGTTGAATTTGATTTTTTTAAACCACCTTAAGTTGAATTCAAATGTATGCTAGTTCATAGGTAGCTATTTATAATGTCCATTGTGTAACTTTCGTATGTATAATGTGCTTTACACACACAACATGAACTATACTCACGTTTATATTCGATTGCTAAAGCGATGCATTGTCTGGAGTTCAAAATACTAACTATGTGGATCAATTGTGTCGAATAATAACATAGACATGCTCAAATTCGATAGAATCTAGATGTCTGATGGATCAATGACCACTCCTTATGCGAATTGCAAATATCATGATCCCATCCTAATATTTGGATACAATTTATATCTTTAATCAATGTGTAGAGCAGTCTTTTATGTGTAGTTTCACTCTCCATTGGTGGTCTCTCACACATGCTCACACACTCTCTCCCGAGGTGTCTTTCTCGCACACATGCTCTAGATATAACCCTCCCTCCCTCTCGTAACCATTTACAACTGTTTTCACTAACCTTTATCACAAGCACTCTTCCTCTCGCAAACATACACACGCACAATCCTCATCGACCCTTTCTATATACATGGACCTGCCTACGTGTCTCATGTACGCACATTATCTTTACGCCTGTCTCTCACGCATTGTCTCACACCTCTCTTCCTAATCGACGAGTATGATTCTAGCAGAGCATTCTGTAGGATGCCCCTTAAAGTTAGGTTGGATGAATAGTAATATCAGAGATAAAGGGGTTACCTTAGTCTGAGAACCTAGGGTTACAAATCCTAGCCGGCTTTGTCAGTGGACACAGAGTCCTTCACAATTCTGCTATCTTTGTCTTGTACGACTAGTCATCCATGGGTCTTCCTAAATGCGTCACGGGCCGACCAATGTGGCACAGGACGGAACTGAACGAAGGGCCTCACCTCGACCCACTGGACCTCACGCGGTGACACACCCTCTGCCCCCATGTCTCATTATCTTCTCACACCCACGCATACCAACACAAACACCACACACACAGAAAATTTCTCCTGGTGCCTCTATTCCCTCCCCCTTGCATAAACACACTCAAGGGAATGGAATCTCATGTCGTGACGTCATGTTCGTCTCTCTCTCTAGACCACTCTCATTTCTCGTGCTATCTCTCCCACGCCCCCCATCGGCCCCTCTATCCATGCCTCTCTCGAATACGTAATACACACACATACCTCTCTAGGCCCCGCCAAATGCATCAACTACACATTCACACATGTTACATCACGTACCCCATTGATCTAAAAAGCCCTCTCTTCACGTTTATTTCGCATACAACATTCCTTTTGAATAAAGTGTGGCCAAAAAATTATTTTAGAGTTTCTACATATATACAACATTACAAAGTTATATGGAGGAGTACGAACGCTAATTTGCATTGCATGGTGCCCACAATGATATTTATTCCGCATTGTGAATTTTTATATTTTTATACTATATACAAAGTTAGTGATAATAAAAAGAAACGAAGAGCATCTCTCTCTCCATCGCATACCCCCCTGTACGCCCCTTTCATGTATGCACACAAAACTATCTCTAGGTCCTCTAAAAGTAAGCCCCCAGAAAATGCACGCACGTTTCATCTTTCTCTCGCGATATATGCAATGACAATCATTGTATTTGAAGCGAAAGCACGACACGTACATTTGGACTTCAGAATCCACTCATTACGGTCACCATTTACGTTTAGTGTTTAATATACAGTCACGGGCTCACCGTACAACTCTGTATTTTCTCATGACATGACTAGTTGACTAGTTAAACGCTCCATGTGGCACCTCTAGTGTTGCATCACATTACCTCACTACCATCGTGCCCACCTGTCGACTTGTATCTACTCTACATCTACACTCTTATAAAAAACAGAGTTGGTGATGATGGTGTGCCTGCCATCCTGCAATATAGGCCGTCCGATTTATATCTGGCGGATAGGAAAGAAACTATGGCAATTTTGCAAAAAGGTACCCACACACCTCTCCACATTTGCAAATAAGGCCTTCCCTCGTTCATCCTTTTCTCTCATAAGATAAACAAGTCATACAAATGCATCTCGATGTTACGTGCAACGCACGGGCATCTTGCTAGTAAGAATGAAAACAAACGACAAAAATATATTTGGACGGTGGTTCGAAGTCATGACCGCGGGCACAGCGGACAAGGTGGCCTTGTATTGGTATGCTGAGCCGTCTGTTTTAACACACAGGAGCTGGTGTGCTGATTATACACACACGCACGCATGCACACGAACTTCATCCATGCAACACTCACACAAACACATGCATCCACGCATGCACGCAACACTCACACGTACACACGCAGCCACGCACGCACGCAACACTCACATGCACGCACACAACACTCACACGCACACACACATGCATGCATGCACACACCAGTACACCACACGACCAACACACACTCTCACACTCAAGTGCTCAACCTACACGTGCATGCGCACTCATCAGGCCCTGACAGACACATACACAACCAGGTGATTCCCACGCACGGGTTGGAGCCTTGTCGCACCTGCGTAAATTTGTGTTTATCTGACCTTTTGCCTATGCGAACTGACAGGTGGGACCCACAAGGAACATGGTCAATTTAACTAGTCAACATGGCGCCACGCAGACTATTTGGCCGGTCAACAAAGTGCAATCCGATGCTGAACTATGAGCAAGTGACAGTATAATCACCGCAAAACGTATATAGTGACCGTAATCAGGTTATTCTGAAGTTCGGTGACCGTATTATGCTTTTCTCTCTGTAGGCCCTCCAAAACTACATCTCTACACATTCTCGCATGTTACATATAACAACTATGCGATATAGCACTACTACTACACTCTAACACAATAAATCATATGTGTTTTTAGTTTTACTAGATATCATATTGTTACTTATAATTATTCAGTTTGCATACATTAAAATTTCCTTTGAAATGTATGGCCAGTATCATCTACCGCGCGGAAAAAATCCCGCCCTTTCCTGTTTAATCGGGTTTGTATCGATGGATCGTGCGAAACAGCAAAACTATAGTACTATACAGTACAAGTGATAGTTCACTGGGCCGTCGTGTCGTCTACTCCTCCGTTGTAAGAGTGGAGCGCTCACTTTCATAAATCTTCTAGTCCCTTTTGCTGACATGTGGGACATCAAGCTACCGGGTCCACATGCCATACCGAAATACATTGCAGAGTAGTCGGGGTGAAGCACCCCAGTCAAGGCGCCGGCATAGTAATGAGCAATGAGGCGTCAAATCACAAAGCCGCACCTTTCCCGCAGTTAAGTTGGAGGGACGAAGAAACCATCATTTCACTCGTTGCTAAATCCGCTTCTCCCTTATCTTCTTCAACTTAACCACGTGTTGCTTCTACCATTGTTCTGCCTCATGTGGGACGCGGATCGGCTTGGTAAAGCACTAACACGTGGGACCGCATGTTAGCAAACCGCCAAGACAATGTCCTCCAAAAATAAGAAGCCTAATCCTAGACTTACAAAGGGCTACGTAGCTACTACGTATACTTTCCATCTAATCTATATATGCCCCCCTGATTTTCAGGTGGGGTGGACCTAATCCTCTCCTTTAATCCAATCAAATAGTCCCACATCACATCAGTTCGTAACTTTACGTAAACCATTACGTGGATGTAGCATTGCTCAAATAAGAAACCTCCCCCGCCATTCGCGCGACAAAATCATCTCCTTTTTACTAATCTTGATTCTATAATTTTTTAGATCAATATAGTTGAGATTTGTATAGATAGCACACAGGAGCAAAACCAAGTGGTGTGGTTAAGGGCATCCACAATGTGTAGCCAAATGTGAAAATAGCTTTTGGCATCATGGGAACCATTGTGGACGGTGTTGCCAAAGCCAAAAAGATGGAACTGAAGCTCCCTGATTGATTGATTGAACGAATAGAAAAATGCAACGTCTCTCCTCTTTCTCCCATGCTTGGACGCATGTAGTACAATATAGAGCACAGAGTCTACTCCCCTGTCCCTTCTATCACAAATCACAAAGAAGTGAGGCGTCAAATCACAAAAGCACGGACGAAGCAACCATCATTTCACTCTTCGCTGACTCCGCTTCTCCATTTTCTTCTTCGAGAAACCATCTCACCGCACTAGTACTCCTAGTAGTACTAGTAAAGGACTTCCTAGATGCAAATAAGGCAGTTGTCTCGGCTTGCAGCGGCACTTGCGAACGACTTACCGTGGTCTCCCTCAATGGTGTTCTCCGTCGAACGCACTTCACCAAACCACCCAAAAAAAGATATCGCCGACGTCACCGCAATGGGGAAGGAAGTCAAATATAGTTACTACCTCCATTTTTTTGTACACAAGGCCAGTATATCAAAATTACAATTTGAAAAGGGCCACTAACACTAATCGAGGCAAAATTGATGGGGTTTGCATGGCGTTGCATTAATCAAGTGATGAGGAGTGAGATGGTTAGCTCTTTGGTCTTTGGAGAAAAAAATACGCATTAATTGACACGTGAAACAAGGATTTGTATTGATTAAATCCCGCGAAGGAAAACCCCGCCTTTCTTTTTTAACACTAGTACTCCTAGTACGTATGTACTTATCCTGTTTGGGTCTAGGCCTTGCATTGCCAAACTTCACCACACATTTTTGCCAAGCTTGCCTAAAGTTTTCAAAATGAGAAGGAGGTACACTTGCGCACGGCTATCGCGGTCGCACCGCACCCTCACACGGTAGCTCCTGCACGCCGCGGTCGCACCGCACCCTCACACAGTCGCTCCTGCACGCCGCAAACCCAACCAAGGGAATGCACCCTCACTGACATGTGCTGTCGCATGTGAACAAACCAAACTCAGCCATCCTATCGCTCACACATAATTTTCGTTCATAGAGTATGTTTATCCAACCTCATGTTGGGGAGTATCCGTATGGCCCGTGCGGTGGTCTATTGGGTAAGAAGAAGAGGTGAGGAAGAAGGAAAGAAGGGTTAGGAGACGTAGGATATTCATCCAACCGCCTGAAATGGTAGACTGACCCAAGTCAGGCGACTTGCATAACAAATATATGTTTTTACACAGCAAAAGATCCATAAAAACAACAACATAAAGAAAAACTATCACTGCTCGCGGAAAGAGACGGCCTCTTTGTCTTTGGCTGCCGGCATGAACCAGCCGTCGCTGCCGACGTGTGTCTCTGCACCGTGGTTGTCCTCGGCCTCCAGCTACTCGTTCAAGCGAAGCGTGCGGGCGCTCTGCACAGACGAGAGCACAACCCGGTTCAAGTCGAGGACGTCCGGTTCCGCCTGCAGGAGGGCCTCGATGGCAGCGGCATCCACGCGCTCCTCGTCGAGTCGAGCCTCCGCCGCCCGGTTCAAGTCCAGGACGTCCGGTTCCGCCTGCAGGAGGGCGTCGATGAGAGCGGCATCCACGCGCTCTGCGTTGAGTCGAGCCTCTATCGCCTGGTTCAAGTCCAGGACGTCCGGTTGCGCCTGCAGGAGGGCCTCGATGGCAGCGGCATCCGCGCGCTTCGCCTCAAGTCGAGCCTCTGTCACCCGGTTCACATCCACGACATCCGGTTCCGCCTGCAGGAGAGCCTCGATGGCAGCGGCATGCACGCGCTCCATGTCGAGTTGAGCCTCTGCCTCCCGGTCCTCCTTTAGTATCGCCATGTTGAACCGCTGGTCCGCCTGCACCATGGGGGACTCGGACGCCGGCGCGAAGTCAACGTCCATCGTCTCATACCCATCGGGGGCCTTCTGCGTCGTGACCTCCGCCATGAACATTGGATCGGCTTCCTCCTCCTCATAGCTTGGCTCCAAAGAACTCGGAGATTGGCCCGCCGCAAAGCGAGCTTGGGAACGGAGGTCTGTGGTGCCGACCGCTGCCGTGATTTCTGCGCGGTGCTCTGGCGTCAGCATCTTGTAGTAAGTGATCTTGCGGCACACCATGGCTTTCCGGCGAACTAGGGGACGCTTGATGCGTACTAGGCGATTGAAAGGTGGGGGAATAGGCTGGAGATTAGGTGTGGTTTTAGGGCAGTGGCTGGCGTAGTGTAACGCCCTCGATGCGGCTATATCTCCTACGTGTCGAAGCACGACTTAGAGGCATAACCGCATTCAAAGCAATGTCGCAAGTAAGGCAATCTTCACAACATCCCATGTAATATAGATAATAAAAGGGGAAGGTACATAGTTGGCTTACACTCGCCACGTCAAACAAAGTACATAAATAGCATTACATCATCCAATCACTCATAGCCCGACTACGGTGCCAAAATAAAATACAACCCAACATGCGACACGGTCCCGATCGCCCCAACTGGGCACCACTACTGATCATCAGGGAAAGACACGTAGTAATGGCGTGAGTCCTCGTCGAACTCCCACTTGAGCTCAAGCGCGTCATCTGGAACGGAGTTGTCTGGCCCTGCATCTGGTTTGGAAGTAATCTTTGAGCCACAGGGACTCAGCAATCTCGCACCCTCGCGATCAAGACTATTTAAGCTTATAGGTAATGCAAGGTAATATGTGGAGCTGCAGCAAGCGACTAGCATATATGGTGGCTAACCTGTTCGCAAAAGAGAGCGAGAAGAGGAGGCAAGCGCGAACGGATAACTAGAGAACCACCTGCGGCAAGCATTACTCCAACACCGTGTTCACTGCCCGGACTCCGCCGAGAAGAGACCATCACGGTAACACACACGGTTGATTCATTTAAATTAAGTTAAGGTTCAAGTTATCTACAACCGGACATTAACAAATTCCCATCTGCCCATAACCGCGAGCACGGCTTTCGGAAGTTCAAATCCCTGCAAGGTAGTCCCAACTTAGCCCATGACAAGCTCTCACGGTCAGCGAAGGATATACCTTCTCCCAAGACATTCCGATCAGGCTCGGTATCCCAGTTCTACAAGACACTTCGACAAGTTAAAACAAATCCAGCAACACCGCCCGAATGTGCCGACAAATCCCGATAGGATCTGCACATATCTCATTCTCAGGGCACACTCAGATGAGCCAGACGTCGGGTAGGCCAGCCCAGAGTTGCCCCTGGTAGCCCCGGACATCGCTCGGTTGGACCAACACTCAGAGGAG
>NC_041380.1:420006476-420019138 GCF_002162155.2 Triticum dicoccoides
ACCCTCGGGCTCCGGAAACCCAAGGGAAAAAGAGGCTAGGTGGCAAATGGTAAAACCAAGGTTGGGCACTGCTGGAAAAGCTTTATTCAAGGCGAACTGTCAAGGGGTTCCCATTATCACCCAACCGCGTAAGGAACGCAAAAATCCGGGAACATAACACCGATATGACAGAAACTAGGGCGGCAAGAGTGGAACAAAACACTAGGCAAAAGGACGAGCCTTCCACCCTTTACCAAGTATATAGATGCATTAAGATAACAAGATAATATAATGATATCCCAACAAGAAAATAATGTTCCAACAAGGAACGGTCTCCCATCTTCACCTGCAACTAGCAACGCTATAAGAGGGGTTGAGCAAAGCGGTAACATAGCCAATCAACGGTTTGCTAGGACATGGTGGGTTAGAGGTTTGACATGGCAATTTGGGAGGCATGATAAGAAAGTGGTAGGCATCATAGCATAGAAATAGCAAAAGAGCGAGCATCTAGCAAAGCAAAGATAGAAGTGATTTCGAGGGTATGATCATCTTGCCTGCAAAGTTGTCAGAGTTGACTGGATCCTCGAAAGCAAACTCAATGGGCTCCTCGTTAGCGAACTCGTCTCCCGGCTCTACCCAAACAAGACAAACAAGCAAAAAGGACACAATCAACCACGTGCAAACTCAAACAACATGATGCAAACATGGTATGCTATGCGGGATGCGATATGTGATGCATATGCAAGATTTGACAATGAATGAATGAACCTGGCCTCAACTTGGAAATCCAAGTGTTCCACTGGAAAGGTGAGATGATTCCACTTGAAAACGATATAGAGAACGCCGGAATCAGAGACACGGTTTGGAAATGGCAAGCAATTCAAATATGGCACCGGTCTGCGATATACAGCAAGTAGCCATCTAAAGGCAACAAGATGAACATGCTACAGCACTCAAACAAGGCAACAAAATACATGGCAGGGATCCACTCATAAAGTTTAACAAAAGATGAACACTGAGCTATGGCCAAATTATCCATTAACAGGTTCAAACAAGCATGGCAAAAGTGCAATTGGTAAACAAATTTCATACTTAGTGAAATTAACACTTGTCTGGAATTTCAGATCAGGTAGCACACTTTGGAGCATGAAAACTATATGCTACAGAGCCTGAACATGGCAAGGTAAAGCATGGCATGGAGCTACTCAAAGAGCTTAACAAAAGTCCCTTAGTGACCTTGACCCAAAAGGGATCAGAAAATACAAATGCAAGCATGTGAACATGGCAAAAACATAATCAGATCACAGACTTAGTGAAAAACTGGAGCATGCAAATCAGATATAAAGTAGGCATGTTTACGAACTCGATGCACTCACTACAGAGCATGTCATGACGATCTAAGCATACAGACATGAAGAATACACATTATACAAGCTATACATGGCAAGAACAATAACATAGCATGCACGGATCAACTACAACATCCTCGGCAAAACCGCTAACAAGTAGACAATCTGCCCAGATTCACGAAATAGCAAAAGTAGACCTCGATCGACTCAAGCTAGGGTGCTCCATAAGTGCAAACAAAGACATGGATGGGTAGAGCACTACAAGATTAACAAATCATCCTTACTGATCAACCTCAAAAGAGGCACGGATCACTAGGACTTAGTGGAATTGCTAAGTCCCTGAAATCAGCATTAACGAATGCTCCACTTTGGAAGCTTGTGCTAGTCACCACACACATCACAAAAATACATGGATGGCACCTCTGGAAATATGAGAAAGCATATAACAAAACATATGTAGATCTCAGGGCCATATCATGCACACAATAATCATGGCAAAAATGACAAATAGCTATCTGGAGCAGCAGATCTGGCAATTATCTCAAATGACACTCTTCCAACAGCATTTCGGGCATCAACATGAACTCAAATGAAAATGATGCAATGCGATGAAATGATGTGCTCTCTGAGACGAACATTTTGATATGCTATATGCCCAAAACGGATCTATAGAAGCAAAGTTACGACGCGATGAACATGGCAATATAAATAGGGTTAGGAACGAGAATGTCAACCCCTAGGGTTTCCAGATCCAGATCGGATCTCGCCGGAGTTACTGTAGCTAGCACGCTTCCTGATGTTCAATGTCGCCGGAGCCGAGGTCGGAGGTCGAGGAGGAGGACGACGGAGGGCGCCGGGCCGCCGGACGACGAGGGGGCGAGGCGCGACCGTGTCGCCGGCGTGGAGGAACCGCGGCGGGGCGGCGGAGGTCGCTGGGGCCGGCTGGGCGACGAGCTCGCCGGCATGGAGGAGAGGCGGCGGGGCTGGCTAGCTCGGCGCGGCGCGGCAGCTTGGTCACCGGACGTGGGGAGGACAAAGGCGCGGGGTGGCGACGCGCGCGTGGGCCGGGAGGGCTCTCTCCGGGCCAAGGTGGGCCCGCGCGATGGCAATGTGGGCGCGGTGGCGGCGGCGAATGGGAAGGCGCCATGTGGCGGCGGTGGGCGCAGTGGACACGTCCGGCGCCGGCGGACGTTGTCCGGTACACGGAGGAAGAAGAGGGCTATGGTTTCGGGGAAGAGATCCGAATTTTTTGGGAAGGAGGTATATATAGGCCTAGAGGGAGCTAGGAGAGTCCAAATGAGGTGCGGTTTTCGGCCACGCAATCGTGATTGAACGCTCTAGATGATGGAGAGGGTTTTGGTGGGTTTTGGGCCAAAATGGAGGGGTGTTGGGCTGCAACACACACGAGGCCTTTTCGGTCCCTCGGTTAACCGTTGGAGCATCAAACGAAATCCAAATGGTACGAAACTTGACAGGCGGTCTACCGGTAGTAAACCAAGGCGCTTGGCAAGTCTCGGTCCAATCCGGAAATGTTTAACCCCAACACACGAAAGAAAGGTAGAAATGACCACCGGAGGAGAACGGAGCGCCGAAATGCAAAACGGAAAACGGGGAAAATGCTCGGATGCATGAGACGAACACGTATGCAAATCCAATGCACATGATGACATGATATGAGATGCATGACAACAACAACCATAAACGGAGACAAAAAACACGAACCCGAGAAAATAAAATAACTTAGCGCCGAAAACGGCAAGAGTTGGAGTACACATTAGGTAAATCATATCCAGGGTGTTACAACACTCCACCACTACGAAAGGATCTCGTCCCGAGATCTATGACTGGAAGAACGCCGGGTACTCAGAACGGAGGTGATCCTCGCGTTCCCAGGTGGCTTCACGGTCGGAATGGTGTGACCACTTGACTTTGAGGAATTTGATTGACTTATTGCGAGTATTGCGTTCAGTCTCTTCAAGAATAGCAACGGGGTGCTCACGATAAGAGAGATCTTCTTGGAGATCAATGTCTTCGAAGTTGACGGTGCGGTCAGGAGTCTTGAAGCACTTGCGGAGCTGAGAGACATGGAACACGTCATGCACATTTGCAAAGTTTGAAGGAAGCTCGAGTTGATAGGCGAGATCGCCTCTCTTGCTGATGATCTTGAAAGGTCCCACGTATCTAGGGGCAAGCTTCCCTTTGATACCGAAGCGACGAGTACCCTTCATTGGAGAGACGCGAAGGTAAACATGATCTCCGATCTCGAAAGCCAAATCGCGGTGCTTACTATCATAGTAGCTCTTCTGGCGCGATTGCGCTGCTTTGAGGTTGTCTCGAATGACTTTGCACATCTCCTCTGCCTCTGTGATTAAGTCATTTCCCAGAAGTTAACGTTCGCTGGTCTCAGACCAGTTGAGAGGGGTACGGCACTTCCTGCCATACAGGATTTTGAATGGGGCCTTGCCCGAACTTGCTTGAAAACTATTGTTTTAGGAGAATTCAGCATATGGAAGACAATCTTCCCACTTCATGCCGAAGGAGATCACACAAGCCCTGAGCATATCTTCAAGAATCTGATTGACACGCTCGACTTGACCGCTAGTTTGAGGATGGAAAGCTGTGCTGAAGCGGATGTTGGGGCCCATGTCCTTCTAAATAGAATCCCAAAACTTGGAGGTAAAGATGCTGCCACGGTCTCAAGAGATCACCTGTGGAATACCATGCAGAGAGACAATCCGAGAGGTATAGAGCTCCGCCAATTGAGCTGCAGTGATTGACTCTTTGATAGGCATAAAGTGAGCCAGTTTAGTGAGTTTGTCGATGACAACGAATATAGCATCATTGCCACGCTTGGACTTTGGAAACCAAGTCAGGAAGTCCATCTCAATGTGGTCAAACTTTCATTCTGGAATGGCAAGAGGTTGGAGGAGACCAGCTGGCCTTTGGTGTTCTACCTTCACTCTTCTGTAGAAATCACACTCGTTCACGAACTGAGCAATCTCGCGCTTCATTCGAGGTCCTGATACATCTTCGTGCTCCCAGGGTGGATGGAGAGGAGTGTATTGTGAGCCTCGTTCATGATAACCTGATGAAGATCACCTTTGGGCACAACAATACGATCCTCGAAGAAGAGAGTGTCCTTGTCATCAAGGCGGTAGCACTTGTACTTGGGTTGACTCTTGGCAGTCCCAATCTTCACCTTCTTCACCATAGCATCAAGAAGCTGAGCTTGGCGAATCTGGTCTTCCAAGCTAGGAGAGACTTGAAGGTTGGCGAGGAAACCTTGAGGAACAACTTGCAGATTAAGTTTGCGGAAAGCTTCACAAAGCTTGGGTTGATAAGGCTTGAGAATAAGACTGTTGCAATAAGCCTTCCTGCTCAATGCATCAGCAATCACATTGGCCTTGCCTGGAGTATACTCGATACTCGGATTATACTCTTGAATCATTTCGACCCAGCGAGTCTGCCTGAGGTTGAGATTAGGCTGAGTGAAGATGTACTTGAGACTCTTGTGGTCAGTGAAAATGTCCACTTTTCTTCCCAATAAGAGATGTCTCCAAGTCAAAAGAGCATGCACAACTGCCGCCAACTCGAGGTCATGAGTGGGGTAGTTCTTCTCGTTGGGCTTCAACTGGCGAGAGGTATAAGCCACAACTTTCTTCTCTTGCATCAACACTGCACCGAGACCTTGGAGAGAGGCATCGAAGAAGACCTCGAACGGTTTGGATTCATCAGGAGGAGTCAGAACTGGAGCAGTGACCAATTTATCTTTCAAAGTGTTGAAAGCAATGTCACACTCCGGAGACCAAACGTACTTGACGTGCTTCTGGAGAAGATTTGAGAGAGGCTTCGCGATCTTTGAAAAGTTCTCCACGAACCTTCGACAGTAGCTTGAGAGACCGAGGAAGCTACGGAGTTGCTTCACGTTCTGAGGTGGTTCCCTATTCACAATTGCAGACACCATCTCAGGATTCACCGCAATGCCCTTGGCAGAGATGATATGCCCAAGATATAGAACCTCATCGAGCCAAAATTCGCACTTAGAGAACTTGGCATAGAACTGATGTTCCCTGAGCTTATCGAGCACCAAATGCAAGTGCTTGGCATGATATTCCTTGTTCTTCGAAAAGACCAGAATGTCGTCAAGATAGACCAAAACAAAGTCATTGGTGTAGGCATTGAAGATGAAGTTCATCATGCGAGAGAAAGTCGGAGGAGCGTTGACGAGGCCAAAAGACATGACAGTGTATTCATATGAACCATAGCTTGTCCTGAAAGCCGTCTTGGGAATATCTTACTCACGGATTCGAATCTGGTGATAGCCCATACGGAGATCAAGCTTGGAGAATACTTGGGCACCTTTGAGTTGTTCGAACAGCTCATTGATGTTGGGAAGTGGGTATTTGTTCTTGATAGTCTTCTTGTTAAATGGACGGTAGTCAACACAAAGTCGGTCCGTTCCATCCTTCTTCTTCACAAAAAGAACTCCACAACCCCACGGAGAAGAACTAGGTAGGATGAGACCCATTCTCTCTTGAATATCGAGTTGCTTTTTCAGCTCCTTCAATTCTTCAGGTCCGAGCTTGTAAGGACGTTTGCACACCGGTTCCGTGCCAGGCTCAAGATCGATGACGAATTCAACTGGCCGGTGCGGAGGCATTCCTGGAAGCTCTTCTGGAAAGACGTCTTGATATTCGCAAACGACTGGAATTTGCGAGATGGCATCCAGTTCACCCTTCTCATTGAGAGAAAACAGACGGATTGTATCATCACGAGCGGCAAAGACAATTACATCCTCAGACGAATGAGTCAATTGAATCTGCCTGGCAGCACAATCAAGATGCGCCTTGTGCTTAGAAAGCCAATCCATTCCGAGAATAAGATCAATATCCGAGTTGCCAAGAACCACCGGAGAAGAAAGGGACTTGTAGTCGCCCAACGTGATAGTAACATCCGGGGCCATAGCGCTTGCATTCATGAATTTACCCGGAGAAACAACAGATAACTGACTAGGCAAATCTTGTAAAGGCAACTCATGCTTAGAAACAAATGGTCTCGAGATGAAACAATGCGATGCACCAGTGTCAAAAAGAACTTTTGCAGGAATATCGTTAACAAGAAGGTTACCCATGATGACATCTGATGAGTCCTCTGCCTGAGCTGCATTCATCAAGTTGACCTTGGTAGACTTGGGGTTATGCTTGACCACAGCTGTACTTGCCGATCTCACAGGAGGAGGAGGAGGGAGACGCCTCTGATTGAAGCATTTGTTGGCATAGTGACCCTTCTATTGGCACTTGTTGCACATGACCTCTGAAAGCGGACGGTGATACGGAGCACTCGATCTTGGAGCTTGAGACAAAGTCTTGTTCTGAAAGCCAGGGTTGGGTGGGTGGGAAGATCCACTTCCACCTTTGCTCTTCTGATACGGCTGACGGAACGGAGGAGGAGGAAGCCAATACTTCTGCTGCTTGGCCACTTGAGTAGAGGAAGAAGGAGTAGCATCTCTGACTCGCTTCTTGGAAGCATCACACCTCAGTTGAGCAGCCTCTTGCTTCAATGCCATGTTGTAGAACTCATCGTACCTCAAGGGCTCAAAGAGAACAAGAGCTAGCTGGATTTCTTCTCCGAGACCACCCCTGAACTAGTATATCATGCTCTTCTCGTCAGGGACGTCCTGCTTAGCAAAGCGGGTGAGCTTCTGAAACAACTTGTTGTAGTCATAGACAGACATAGAGCCTTGCTTCAGGTTGCGGAATTCCTCACGCTTGCTTTCAACCACGCTCTAAGGAATATGATGAGCTTTGAAGTCTTGACAGAATTCATCCCAGGTAATCACACGGCCACCTCTGGAATCCTTGTACTACTGGAACCATTCTGCAGCTTGGTCTTTGAGTTGGAAGGAAGTGAACTTGACAAAGTCCTCAGGCCTGACGTTACTGCACTCGAAATGCTTGCATAAGTCCACGAGCCAATCGTCAGCATCAGTTCCCTCAACACAATTGCTGAAAGTCTTTGGCCCGTTAGCAAGGAACTAGTTGAGTGTAGCAAAGTGATTCTGATTGTTGCCTTGGTTGCCTTTGTTCGCTTGATTGCGCTCTTGAAGAATTTGCATGATCAACTACGTGTTTGCGTTGGTTGCAGCCATCACAGCTTGCCATGCCTCCGGAGGAGGAGGAGGTGGTGGCGGATCCTGATTCTGATTCTGATTTTGATTGCTGCTCTTAGCAGGAGCCATCCTGAAGAGGGTGGCATCCGTTAGCACATTGACAAATAAAATTGAAGCTGAATCAAGCGGGTTGAAATTGCAACATATAGTCTTCACATCCGAACATAAGAACGAATGCATTCCACTTGAAATGGTCACATATCCATAAATTGAGAAGCCACTAGAATTTAGGTAGAGGAATAAATCAACAAGGTACGGAACAAGAACAAATACTCGGTAAGAAATCCCAGTCTCAAACCAAATATCCATGGAAGAAGAACTAGAGCTACAAGAATTCCCACCTATGAAACTCCCGAACCTTTCCGGTTATGCAATCGGGTGTTGGGGATACAGGGGAAGCATAATATCTCACCCAAATCTAGCAAATCCTACATCCAGTTGTATCCATCCTTCAACACATAACCGAGAAAAACTTCAGAAACCATCTACCTCAACCTTCGGAAAGCATCCGTTATACAAGTTATGGCAATACTCCCGAACTCCCGCCCCAGTACTGGGTGGCTTCGAGGTTATCTCACCAACAACTGCATAAAAAAAAATTCGATGTCGGCGTACTAAACTCAGGTATTCCAGAACTACAACGATAAAATTGTGACGACAACACCTCGGAGCTCAACTCCCCGGGACACTGCCACAACCCCTAAATGACAGGAGGCACCAAGAACAATGTTCTCATCACAAATCCATCGGAACGATTCCAAGATACCCGCGTGATCCTAAATTTTTTTTAGTGAAATTTGAGAAGAGAAGAGTCAAAACTCTACGTCAGGATGCCTTACCAGAGCGATAAAGGGACTGGGGAGTAAAAAGAATTCCTAAACTCTCCGATATATAATTCCTAAATGACTCAAAACATTTTTTCTAGACTCAACTCGGCTACTAAAAACGATCAAGCAGTGGGGGCTCCTAAGGTCGGGGAAGGCTCTAGAAGATGGAGAGGGTTTTGGTGGGTTTTGGGCCAAAATGGAGGGGTGTTGGGCTGCAACACACACGAGGCCTTTCCGGTCCCTCGGTTAACTGTTGGAGCATCAAACGAAGTCCAAATGGTACGAAACTTGACCGGCGGTCTACCGGTAGTAAACCAAGGCTGCTTGGCAAGTCTCGGTCCAATCCGGAAATGTTTAGCCCCCACACACGAAAGAAAGGTAGAAATGACCACCGGAGGAGAACGGAGCGCCGGAATGCAAAACGGAAAACGGGGAAAATGCTTGGATGCATGTGACGAACACGTTTGCAAATGCATGCAAATGATGACATGATATGAGATGCATGACAACAACAACCACACACGGAGACAAAAAACCCGAACCCGAGAAAATAAAATAACTTAGCGCCGGAAACGGCAAGAGTTGGAGTACATATTAGGTAAATCATATCCGGGGTGTTACACGTAGGCCGAGCAGCGAAGGTTCTGGTGTGAATAGTGGTTCCGGTGATGACCGGTCAATCGGTTTTGACTGTACATCACTCTTGTCGCGTTCACGTTGCAGCCCGGCACACTGGACCCTCCACGTCGCTCACCGAAAGGAACACGCTTCGTCTTGTGTTTTCGCTCGCTTGTGGGACCGCAGTTGAGAGCAAACCGACGTCCCTCCCCCTCCCCCACCCGTGTCATTTATTATACCACCACTCCCTCTGTTTTATGCGGAGTAAATAAAAACAGAGGGAGTATACTCCGGATGAGGATCCCCTGACGTGGCCGAACCCATTGAGTAACTGACATGCGGGGCCTAGCAAGCATGGGGTCCGCCAGTAAGTGACCGAAAGGGAGGGTAAGGCAGGGATACCTACGTCAGAGGATCCACTTCCACTATACTACTTTGACCAAATGTTAGAGTAATAATATATGACATGCAACTTACACCAATGTTAGAGTAATAATATATGACATGCAACTTACAAAAAGCATACAGGGTCTAATGCATTTTTCGAGGCTAACTTTGACCAAATGTTAGAGTAATAATATATGACATGCAACTTACACAAAGCATACGGTCAAATTCGTATGTGAAAGGAGTTTCCAATGATATAATTTTCACATTATACATCTCATGTACTATTAATCTTGTCAATAGTCAAATTGGAAACCATCTCGAGTACAAATCTAGGAGTATGTACGAATCTAACAATATTGATTGGGCGTTGTTGAATGTTGATGCCTTTTTGATCAAAGTAGAGATACTTTGACTACACATAAAACTTATATGTAAACTAGAAAGGATAGGAGGGAGTATATTGTACGTTCAAAAACGAAACAAACATTGAATACCCTTTATATATGATTTGCGGATGCTATGATCACCAGTTCAAAATTTTGAATCCGCCTTAGGTATCACGTGCCCCCACTCGTTCCCTCTCGATTTCATCTCGGGGTCCGGAGATCTAATGAAAGAGGACTAGGGTGGGTACATGCGAATGATACTCGTCGGAATGTTCAAATGAGGCATGCGGGAGGATGGACTCGACTGGAGGGCGACATGATCGATGGAGAAGAGGGTTGGAGAGGAATGAGAAATAAGCAAACACCACATGATTATACTTGAACGGCTCAAATAAACAATAAGTTGTCTTGCTTGGCCTACATAGTGAAAGGCCTAATGCATAACGCGGAGCACTGACGCTCGAATATGGCCAGGAAAACACGGAAACCGACATGTGGGGCACACCCGTCGGGACGACGTAGCGCAGACTAGTCCAATGGAGGAGCTGGCCCACGACCTCCTCGCCACCAACAACCATTCATGTGGGTCGTTGGGGCTAACAACGGGGCGCAGCTCCAGCACCGCCTCTAGACACAGCGACCGCGGTGAGCGACACGCTCATATCGTCGCTAGACACGGTCGGTTTCAGTGTGCCGAGGGTGGCGTTAGTTCTGTGGCACGGCCAACAGTATGTTTGGTTTGTGCACAAGGTTGCCCCAACAAAGCATTGGGTGGCCAAAATTTTGGTTGAGGTATTGGTTGCCCATGATTTGGCCGACATTGGCAAGAAAAATTAACTAGAGTTGGCTAGAGTTCATTGGCATGCCAAAGAAATGGCAACCATCCAAACAAAGACCAATCTTTGGGTCATGACCAAAATTTTGGTTGAGGTATTGGTTGCCCATGATTTGGCCGACATTGGCAAGAAAAATGAACTAGAGTTGGCTAGAGTTCATTGGCATGCCAAAAAAATGGCAACCATCCAAACAAAGACCAATCTTCGGGTCATGACCAAAATTTTGGTAAGGTGCACTTTGGCCACAATCCAAACACACCCCAACACCCGGCTCGTCGAGGATGCACGGGGTGCCGCGACGTGTCCGCTGAGTGGTGTAGCGCGGCCAACTACATCCTCTGGACCTGAGACCATGCTGGGTCGTGTTGCTTTTTCAATGACATACGGGGATCGCATGTGAGCAAAGGGCATCTCCAATGTTGCCACGACCGGAGCTGACTACCCTGGCACACCAAAACTCTCATCCCTCGCGCCGTAGCGCGGTGCGTTCCCAGCTGGCGCCAGCTGCCCGCATTCATGCCGTCCGTTCGTATGTCATTGTTAAGAGGCTCGGTGCCCGAGGAACCAACTCCGGCGACTTAATGACGCACCCCGATGCTTGGCCTCACCGAAATGCGCTACTTAAAGCGGCAACACCCAGCTAACCTCCACACCATAGCGCATCGTTCTCCTACCTGGCACCACATCCGCCATGACCGCAAGTGCAAACGCTCTGCGGGAGAGTTTGTCTTCGGGGCTGAAGATCGAGGTCGCTACCCTCATTCAAGTCGCCTCTCGCGACGCAATAGTGGTATAGCCGGACGCGGACGCGACCGCACAAGCGGTGGCCATGTTGGCGGCCGACGACGGGAGCACCGTCAGCCACGCGTCCTACTTGCCGCCGTCCAACGTCCGGCACCGCCGAGGTCGGGGACTCCTCCGAGGATGAGTAGGGCATGGGAGGCGGCAGGGCATGGTGTGCCAACTGGCCGGTCCGTATCCCGTGTTCTACTCTTCCTCGCCGGAGACCCCACCTTCACTTCACGGATCTTGAACCCCGCCCCATACATAGATATTGCAGATGGAGGACGTCGGTTGCCACCGTAGAATAGGTTTAGGGTCGGGTTTCTATTATTTTTCTGTCCTATAAAAGTTCAGAATGTAATGAAAATCTGTCGTGTTTGCATTAATCTCGGCCGGTGTATACGAACTTTCACAATAATATACATATTGTAGGAGTACTAGCAAGATGCCTGTGCGTTGCATGGAAGATCAAGATCTTGTGGGAGAAAAGGATGAACGAGGGAAAGCCTTATCTGCAAATGTGGAGAGGAGTGTGGGTAAATTTTCATAGTTTCCTTCCTATCTGTTAGATATAGATCGGACGGCCTATATTGCAGGATGACAGGCACACCATCATCACTAAGTCTGCTTTTTATTGAACCGAGAGGAATCTAACATGCGAAGTAAAATAAACACATAGGGTCTATACATACACAAATTATCTTAGGCACTCCAATAGCACGTCCACTACACATTCACGCATTTCACATCTTTCTACATCTACGGGAACCTACGAAAGGGTTAACGTAAATTGCCTCTCTCTCTCCTCCCCTGATTTTCATGGTGGTGGGCCCCTCCCTCCCCCCAATCTACAATCAAAATCTCACACGTTTCACATTACGTTAATTACGTAATTGGGATTACGTACGTGTAGCATTACTCATCCTAAAAAACCCAACTAAGCCAACCTCCTAGCATATCGCGCGGGAAAAGACCCGGCCGCGCCGTTTTAGTCGGGATTACCAGATTACTAGTAGTAGTATGGATGGATTGCGCGAAGCAATAAATTTTTTTGAGGGGGCGAAGCACCTAGTTTAAAAGGAAAAAGGCGGTACACTCACATCACTCCTGTCGCGGACACATTGCACCCCACACACGTTCGGTCCTGCACACGGCTCACACAAATAGAACGCGCTTCGGCCTGCCTCTTCACTGACACATGGGACTGCACTTGGAGAAACCGACCATGCGCCAAACTCCCCCCGCCCACCGCGCGAAAATCCTCCCCCCCCCCACAGCCAAAAATTCCCCCCAAATCCGATTCAACCGCCCTTCGGCCAACTAGC
>NC_041380.1:420019487-420032565 GCF_002162155.2 Triticum dicoccoides
ATTCGCTCCGCCAAAGCCGCCCTCCCCGCCACGCCGATATGTCGGCGCCGCGGTTCGGCGATCCTCTCGCTCCCATAGTACACTCTCATAGACTGCCGTCCTCTAGCCGCGCCGCCACCTCTGGCTACGTTCTTGTGGAGGCGCATAGCGGTCAGCGCAGCCACCGCTGGCAACGTTCATGTGGAGACGCACGGCGGTCAGCTTCTCCCATGGTACACGCATTCTAGACTAAGGCCCCGTTCATGTCGTTGTAGCGCTGAATGTTAGCTGATAGACGCTATTAATCTCACTGTTTGCCAAAGTAGTTTACTATCAATATGCTCTGCTTAAGAAGCTTCCTTACCCTGTTCTACACTCAATCTGCTTAGCTGAGATGGCATGCCAAGGCCGATTAGTTGCTAAAATATCCTGCCATATATATATTGTGCGTAGATTGCCATGGTCTAGTAGCCAATCTGTTAGGTGAAATAGCTCTACACCGTTTATACTCGATCTTTGTTGCTGCGATGGCCTTCGATAGTTTGATGGCTGTGTGCTCGACCACATTGACTGCTGAAACAGCTTGCCATAATTTGGCACTCAAATCTGTTTGCTGAATTAGCTTTACATATATTTCGTTACTTTGATCTGCTCGTCCAAATATCTTGCCATAGCTTTAGACATCGACCTAGGTATTTTGTTTGGATTTCATAAAAAACATATATGTTTTTCCTGTAATATCTAGTAGAAAAACTAATTTGTATGTCTAACAAATGGACAGGACTTGGATAACTTCTGCTCGAAGATTCTCCGCTGCATATGTCGAGGGGGTTGAAAACTTCATGAACTTTATCAGAGCTGAGTATGGTGGTCCGAAATCAGATGTGCTCTGCCCATGTAGCAGTTGTATGAATTCAGTTACAAGACTCCAGTCAACTGTGCAAAATCATCTACACTTGTATGGGATGTCGGTCACATATACTAGGTGGGTTCATCATGGTGAAGCTGTGAACGTCAATGTTATTGACTACGTGGAAGCAGCAAATCACCATCTTGATCTGCCTGATGCTCAGGTGGAAGAGGAGGAGGAGGTGGTGGTGGCGGAGCCAGTGAGTTTGACCAACATTGAAACAATGCTACGAAATGCTCGTGCATTCCGTGAACTTTCACCTGCAGAAGAAAAATGGTGGGCCCGCATATTGGAACAATGCAACGTTGTTGTCGCCCCAGGAAATCAGCTGTCAGTATTCTCAGCTATGGTCACCTTTATTCAGGTGAAGACATCTGAGTGGACGACCAACAAATCATTCGATGCGATGTTGGTTGCTTTCCGCAAATCTTTCCCAGATGCGTCTGAGCTGCCACACACTTATAGTAAAATGAAGAATTTCCTTCGTGCAGTTGGAATTGGATATGATATGATCCATGTTTGTAAGAATAATTGTGTTCTGTTCCGGAAGGATTATGCCAACTTAAGTGAATGCCCGAAATGCAAATCATCAAGATGGAAAGATGGCGATGCTGTGAAGAGGATTCCTCATAATGTTCTGAGACATTTTCCAATTACACCAAGATTGCAGAGGTTATTTCATGATGCTAAAACAAGAGAGGATGTACTGTGGCATTCTAGGAACCAGGAGTACAGAGATCAGAATGTAATGAGCCATCCATCTCATGGTAGTGAGCGGAAAAACTTCAATGATAAACACAAAGAGTTTGTTGCTGACCCAAGAAACATTAGACTTGGCTTAGCTTCAGGTGGATTTAACCCATTTGGCCACCAGAGTGCCACATATAGCATGTGGCCAGTGCTTGTTATCCCTTACAACATGCCTCCAAATGTCTACACCAAAGAATCAAACTACATGATGGCCTTGCTCATCCCAGGTCCAAAAAGTCCTGGAAAGGATTTTGATTTGTTCATGGAGCCTCTTGTGGAGGAACTTCAACAGCTATGGAAGGGTGTTCTCACTCGAGACCTATATAGAAGCCCACCAGCTGATTTCTTTCTGCGTGCTGTTATAATTTGGTGCATCCATGATTATCCGGCTTTGGGCACTATGTCATGGTTACAATGCATGTGTTTGCTGTGATAGGAATCAGCTGTCGTATGCAATACTTAGCAAGATCTGTTACATTGGACACCGTCGTTTCCTTGCCAAGGACAAGCCGCATCCAAGAAAATACCGAAGACATGTGTTCAATGCAAAGCATGAAAACCGTGATGCGCCAAAGAGGCTCACCACCGATGAGTTCCAAGTGGAATTAGAGAAGGTCAGGCATATTACACCAGGAAACCATCCTGGTAATGGTAGCAGGAAAAGGAAGCGTGGCAGGGTAGAAGAGAGATTATTGTTTACCCACAGGTCCACTTTGTTGGACTTGGAGAAAGATTCGGATCTGCGGCATAATCTTGATGTGATGCACATCGAGAAAAATATGTGTGACAGCATTATCGGCACACTTCTTAATATTGAAGGCAAGACGAAAGATACCTTAAAATCTAGGATTGATTTGACACACCTGGGTATCAGAAAGGATTTGCAGGTGCAAGATGAAGGTAAACCACAGGATATGGCACTAGCTGTGTACGTCTTGGACAAGGTAAAAAGAAAAGAATTCTGCGAGGTCCTGTCATGTGTGAGATTCCCACATGGATTTGCTTCCAACCCTTAAAGGAGAGTCAGTGCAGATGGAAACAAGGTACATGGGTGGAAAACTCATGACTGCCACGTCCTACTTCAAAGGGTTTTACCTCTTATCCTTAGAGGATTGGGCCGCCCTGACTTATATAGAGCAGTTGCAGAGTTGGGACAATTCTTCAGGGAACTCTGCAGTAGGAATATCAGGATAGATGCTTTGGAGCGGCTTAGAGACAAGATACCAACTATCCTATCCCACCTTGAGAAGATATATCCTCCAGCCTTCTTTGATTGATGGTGCATTTGGCTGTTCATCTACCTGATGAGGCACTACATAGAGGTCCAGTACAGTATGGCTGGATGTACCCTATTGAAAGGCGGCTAGGCACTTTCAAGGGCTATGTTAGGAACAGAGCTAGACCCGAGGGTTCCATTGCAGAGGCCTGCATTGCTACAGAAGCATTGACATTCTGCTCAAAATACATTGAAACAGCTGATCAGCTTAGCAAAGAGGTGGGTGAAGACAATCCCGGGCTCAATGTTTTTGATTATTCTATTCGAGTTACAGGGAAGAGTCGACAAGAGGACAAACCTAAAGATTTGGACAAAATGGTTTGGTATGTGTTGAATAACTGTCCTGAGATACTACCTTATTGTAGCGACCAGACCTCAAACAGTCTGATCTCTGTGCTCTGGTGTCATTCCTGGATCAGTAATGCTGACACCACACAGTACTCGGAGGATTTATAACAGGGTAGCAATCACACACTTATTACATTGAGTGTCTCCATAGAGAACTTATTACAATAAATATGGCTTAAGGCCATCTAATAACGATAACAACAGAAGGCTTGGAAGATAAGTGAGTCCATCAACTCCAACGGCATCACTGAGTATAGAACCACGACCTAAAAACTCCTTAATCGTCGTCTGAAAAGTCTGCAACATTAATGTTGCAGCCCGAAACGGGTCAGCACATGGAATATGCTGGTAAGATAACACATAGAGAATAATGGAATGAAACAGCTATACTATATGCATATTTGGCTGTTGGAAAGCTCTATGGTTACAGTTTTGCGTAAAGCCAATTTTTCCCTACTTCAAAGGAATAAATTTAATTACTATCATGGTGGTTGTTAAACATTGAGAATGGTTGACAGCATCCTCAATCCCAATTAAGCATCATCATTAAACAAAACCCACCAAAATTAATTTAGAGTAACATGTTGATATTCACATGAAAATCCAGGTACTAGATACTCAAGATGTCCATAACCGGGGACACGGCTAACCATGATTAGTTTATTACACTCTATAGAGGTTTGCGCACTTTTCCCCACAAGACTCGATCGCCTCCGTTTGGTTTCTCGCACTACATGTTGTTTGAGAAGAAAGATGACCGAGACATAGTCTTTCAGAAGCGCTAGCACCTTACGATCGGGTAGACCGTAGCACCTACATCCCCTACATCTGCTAGTCTACCACTGTAAGAGTTTGCACGACTTAGTCAACTATGCTAGAGCCCATAATAGCTTGTGGCTGCACACGGAAGTTTCTAGTATGAATAGTCTCATGATCCCTTTGAGCTTGGGTGGCGGTCCAAAAGAAAACATGCAAGTCCTGGAATACCCAGGTGCCTCAATCCACCCAGATGTGTGTTTAAGTTGCCACCTTAGATAAACCATTAATTAACAAACTCACATCTGTCATGGATATCACTCATCAAATCCATGTCTACTAGCATAGCATGGCATAATAAGCAGACGTAGAAGTAACTCCCAAAGGTTTGATAATAAACAGGTAATAGGTACTACCTCATCTACTTCCCATCCTGCAATTTAATTAGATCCTAATCATGCAATGTTTGAGGATTGATCTAATGCAATAAAACTGGGTAGTAGGAGGTATGATCAAAGTGTTACTTGCCTTGCTGATGATCCGGGAAACCTAGCGATTCGAAGTAACAAGCGGCGCACTCCGTGTACTCTATCACAAACAAACAAACAAGCATACAATAAGTACTCATCTAATGCACAGGTAAAACACAAATAAGAGATCTAACCAGAAGGTTCACTTTAAGAACTCCATTTGCAAAAAGAATCAAATCAAACGAGGCAACGAAAGTCAAACGGCGAAAGAAAACAACTTCGTTCTACTAATCTGGATCTAAGGAAAATTTTACAGCAGCAAAAACTTGTTTAAGTTGGTTAAACGGTTAGAGGGTTTCGAGACGAAACTCCAGGCACTTGAATCGCCTGATTCCGATAAATGAGCAAAAAGTTATACTAAAACGAAAATCGGATCAGGAATCGCGATCAGAAAAATCGCAGATTAAATCCGAGAAAAAGAAAAATGACGAGCGTTCGCTAGAACGAACAAACGGACGAACGCTCGCTATTTAAATAAATCGGAAAAAACCAATCTATTTAAAAAAACGAATCTAAAAAAACAACGAAAAAACCGAATAGTTTTTCAGAAGAAAAAAAATAAAAAAACGGGCGCGGACTTCGAGGCGCGGCGAACCTCGGGCACCGTGCGGCGACGGTGGCGTTCGGCGGGGCGGCGGCGGGCTAGGGTTTGGGGCGCGTCGGGTGGGTTGTGTGGGTCGGGTCCCTCGGCTTATAAAGCCTTCCCGGGCCGGTGTCCAGGTCGGACACGGCCCGTAGGTCGGTGCGATTTTTTTAAATGATTACGCACGGAAGAAAAATAAAAAAAATACTAAACAGACTCCAAAATCCCGAAATAAATTTTCCCGGGCTTCTAAAATCAAGCCGCACAAGGTGAACATTTATTTGGGGCCTAAATGCAATTTTGAAAAACGCACATTTTTCCTAAATTCAAATAAAATAACGAAAAACTCCGAAATAAAATCTTATTTGATTTTTTTATTAAATCCTCAATATTTCTTTATTTTGGGAAAGTCATTTTATTCCCTCTCTCATATTTTTGTAATAGAAATAATTGATGATAAAATAAATAAAATCAAATGATCCTATTCCCAAAATTTGAGAAAACTCAAATATGAAAATAATGAATTCCCCAATTCTCTCCGTGGGTCCTTGAGTTGTGTAGAAATTCTAGGATCAAAACCAATCACAAATAAAATATGATATGCATTTATGATCTAATGTATAATATTCCAAATTGAAAATTTGGGATGTTACAAACCTACCCCCCTTAAGATGAATCTCGCCCTCGAGATTCGGGTTGGCTAGAAAATAGGTGAGGGTGGTCCTTGAGCAAATCTTCCACTCGCTCCCAGGTGGCTTCATCCTCTGTGTGGTGGCTCCACTGAACTTTGCAAAACTTGATAACCTTGCTGCGAGTGACTCGGCTGGCAAACTCGAGAATCTTAATTGGTTTCTCCTTGTAGGTCAAATCGTTGTCCAACTGAATTGTTTCCAATGGCACTATGTTTCTCAAAGGTATGTCAGCCATCTCAGCGTGACATTTCTTCAACTGGGAAACGTGGAACACATCATGAACTCCTGACAATCCTTCGGGCAATTCCAACTTGTAGGCCACTTCTCCCATACGCTCCAAAACTCGATATGGTCCTACAAATCATGGTGCTAACTTCCCCTTAACTCCAAAACGCTTTGTTCCCCGAAGTGGAGATACTCGAAGATAAGCTATATCTCCAACTTCGTAAACTGTCTCCCTTCGTTTAGAATCTGCATAACTCTTCTGTCTGGACTGGGCTATCTTGAGCCTGTCGCGAATCAACTTCACCTTCTGTTCAGACTCTTTAATCAAGTCAGGTCCAAACAACTGGCGATCTCCAACTTCATCCCACGATAACGGTGTCCTGCACCTCCTTCCGTACAAAGCTTCGAAGGGGGGCCATCTTTAAACTGGTTTGGTAACTGTTGTTGTAAGAGAACTCTGCATATGGCAAATTGTCGTCCCAACTAGATCCATAATCTAGCGCACAAGCTCTCAACATATCCTCCAAAATCTGATTGACTCTCTCGGTCTGTCCATCTGTCTGTGGATGAAAAGTTGTACTGAATTCTAGCCTAGTACCCAAAGTTTCATGCAACTGCTTCCAGAACTTTGAGGTAAACTGGGTTCCTCTATCCGATACGATACTCCTCGGAACTCCATGCAAACATACGATCTTGGTCATGTATATCGTTGCCAACTTAGCACTGGTGTAAGTGGTCTTTACTAGGATGAAATGAGCTACCTTCGTCAATCGATCGACTACAACCCAAATCGAGTCATAGCCTGAACGAGTCCTAGGTAATCCCGTGATAAAATCCATGCCTAACTTATCCCACTTCCATTCGGGTATTGGCAATGGTTGTAGCAATCTTGCTGGCTTCTGATGCTTTGCTTTTACTCTCTGACATACATCACAAACTGCTACGTGCTCCGCAATATCCTTCTTCATTCCGGTCCACCAGAAAATGTCTTTCAAATCCAAATACATCTTGGTATTTCCTGGGTGAATCGAATATGGTGAATCATGTGCCTCTTGCAGAATCAACTTCCTGATCTCCGGGTCATTGGGCACGTAAACACGATCTTCAAACCATAGGGTGTCGTGCTCATCCTCGCGAAATCCCTTAGCCTTTCATTTGCTAAGTTTCTCCTTTATAGAGGCAATCTCCTTGTTAGTCCTTTGGGCATTTATGATTTTATCCATTAATGTAGACTGAATCTCCAATGCTGCTACATAGCCTCTCAGAACTATTTCCAAACATAGTTCACGAAGATTTTCTGCTAACTCCCTTGGTATTCCTCCCATCATTAATGTATTGATGTGGCTCTTACGGCTTAATGCGTCAGCTACTACATTAGCCTTTCTGGGATGGTAATGCAATCTCATATCATAATCCTTTATGAGCTCCAACCATCTCCTTTGTCTGAGGTTTAACTCCTTCTGTGTGAAAATGTATTTCAAACTCTTATGATCCGTGTACACCTCACAATGGTTTCCAATGAGGAAATGTCTCCATGTTTTCAATGCATGCACTACGGCTGCTAACTCCAAATCATGTGTAGCATAATTCAACTCATGAGGTTTCAGTTGTCTTGAGGCATATGAAACAACTCTCCCTTCTTGCATAAGCACTGCTCCAAGTCCTCGACGTGAAGCGTCGCAATACACCTCATAATCTTTGGTCTGGTCTGGCAAAATCAACACTGGTGAAGTAACCAAACGTTTCTTCAACTCCTGGAAACTAGCCTCACATTCCGCAGTCCATTTGAACTTGGTATCCTTCTTCAACAACTCAGTCATAGGCTTCGCAATCTTTGAGAAATTCTCAATAAATCTCCGGTAGTATCATGCGAGTCCAAGAAAACTCTGTATCTCTCCAACTGTGGTCGGTGCTTCCCATTTGGTCACGGTATCAACTTTAGCGGGATCTACTGCTATACCTTCTCCAAATATAACATGTCCGAGGAATCCTACTTCCTTCAACCAAAACTCACATTTGCTAAACTTGCCATATAGTTGATGTTCTCTGAGCTTTCCAACTACCAATCGCAAATGTTCCTTATGCTCTTCTTCATTCTTCGAGTAAACCAGGATATCATCAATGAACACTACGACGAACTTATCCAAAAACTCCATAAACACTTTGTTCATCATGTTCATAAAATATGCGAGGTGCGTTAGTCAGACCAAATGACATAACGGTATACTCGTACAGCCCATACCTGGTGGTAAAAGCTGTCTTAGGAATATCCTGTTCTCTAATCTTCAACTGGTGGTATCCTGATCGCAGATCGATCTTGGAAAATACCTTAGCTCCTTGCAATCGATCAAACAGATCATTGATCATAGGTAGTGGGTACTTGTTCTTGATCGTTACTTCATTCAATCCTCGATAATCAACAACCATCCTTAACGATCCATCCTTCTTCTCCACTAGAAGTACTGGCGATCCCCAAGGCAAGAACTTGGGCGAATATATCCTTTATCCAGTAACTCCTTGATCTGCTTCTTAATTTCCACCAAATCCTTTGCTGGCATCCTATATGGTCTCTTTGATATTGGCCCTGTGCCTGGCAATAGCTCAATCAAAAACTCAATATCTCTATCCGGTGGCATGCCTGGCAATTCTTCTGGAAATACTTCAGGGAAATCCCTTACCACTGGTACTTCCTCCTGCACAACTCCTGTTAAGCAATTTACTTGAGCCCTCTTTGGCACATGTCGGGATACATACTTGATCCTTCTCCCTTCTGCTGTGGTAAGCAAAATTGACTTACTAGCACATTCAATATTCCCTTCATACCTTGATAACCAATCCATGCCTAATATCACATCCAATCCTTGGGATTCCAATACTATTAGGTCTGAGGGAAAAACATAGTTACCAATCCTTAATGGTAACCGATCACACCATCGACTAGCCATATACTCTGCTCCAGGCGAGGTTACTAACATGGGTGACCTAAGGGCTTGGGTTGATAGGTTATACTTATCCACAAATCCCCTTGAGATGTATGAATGCGATGCGCCAGTATCAAAAAGAACGAGTGTAGTAAATGACTTAACCAAAAACTTACCTATTACTGCATCAGGCTCAGCTTCAACCTCCTCCATGCTAACGTGGTTCACCTGCCCCCTGTTGAAAGGGTTCGGCCTCTTCCCAAAGCTTCCATTGCCATTTCCATTTTGTAATTCAGGACATTCATTGGCATAATGTCCGGTCTTCGAACACTTAAAGCAAGTGACTTGGCTCAAGTCCTTCTTGGCTGGGGTTGATGGGTTGGTACGATTCTGGCTGTTGCTTCCTCCATTCCCATTACCACTTCTGGTGCCATTGTGATTGTGCAAGCTACCTCCTCCATGGGTATGCTGAAAATGTCCTCCCGGTCTAGGGGTAAAACGTAGCTTCTGCTGAGCTCCTGAATTGTACTTCCCTTGTCCATACTTCCTCTTACGATTTTCAATTTGCTGCTGCTTGCCTTCAATCATAAGAGCACGATCTACCAACTCCTGGTAGTTGTTGAAAGTTGCTACCATCAACTACATGCTCAACTCATCATTCATTCCTTCCAGAAACTTCTCCTACTTTGCTGCATCCGTAGCGACGTCATTTGGTCCATAACGTGCTAGTTTACTAAATTCCTCCACATACTGGCCAACTGTTCATCCTCCTTGGCACAAGTTGCGAGACTCACGCTTCTTCATGGCCATAGCTCCTACTGAAACATGGGCAGTGCGAAAAACCTGCTGAAACTGGTCCCATGTGACAGTGTTAACAGGGAAAGTGGCTGTGAAATTCTCCCACCATGATGCTGCTGGTCCTTCAAGCTGATGTGCGGCAAACTTCACCTTCTCTGCATCCGTGCACCCTGCTGTGGTCAACTCTCTAGCTATCTTGCGTAGCCAATCATCTGCTACTATCGGCTCGGTGCTACTGGAAAACACTAGCGGATTCAGCCTAAGAAAACGGGCTAAGTGATCAACAGGTGGTGGTGGTGGTGGTGGTGGGTTGTTGTTGTTGTTCCCCTGATTCTGATTCTGGACTAACAACTGCATCAATGTGTTCTCCTGCTGGATCAACTGGGTGAGCTCCAGTGGAAAGGTAAATCCGGGGTCACGTATCGGAGGCATTTGAGGGTTTAGAAAAGATGAGATTTAAGAATACAGGGGGTCTAAAGAGAAAACACTACCCATATGCACATGAGGCAAAAGCAAACAATTCACTTCATTCAATCAAACAAGGGCATACAATCGATCTAACTATCGCAAAGTGCTCAGACTACTATATTTACATGGTGGACTACTACTACTGATAAGGTGGTCCACTAGAAATATTCTTCGGTTGCAGACTCCATGATATCTGCTCCAGCTTCATCAACATAATCATCATCGCTATCATCTGGATCCGAGTCGGTGTCGTCGATGATGATGTAGTCTTTCGGGCGAATCTCCTTGGGTTCTTCATCTTCATATACTGGTGTAGGGTTTCCCCATGAGTATCCCGATCTTCATTGTTAGGTCGGCATTCTTATCCACCAATACTTCAATTTCCTCTTCATAATCTTCACGTGTAGCCTTGAGTTCTTCCTCCAGTTCCTTGATTCTAGTCTTAGCCTTCTTCAGATCTATCATGTCGGCGCACATCTGGTTCTCCTGTCGTCGAATATGTTGGTTTAACTCCTGGATAAAAGCTGCAATTGATCTATATTTCCTGGTGCTGATCATCTCCCAGTGCTCGTCTCGGCGCCCACAAATCTGGTAGATAGTATCCTTGAGATCATTGCGGTAGACTTCTCTAATGCGTCCCATGGCGATGTGAGCTGCCATGCTCTTTCCTAGATTCCAAGTTGGTGCATCAAAAGAAAACTCTATGGGCTCAGGGACTGGCATGAACATCCTTCCTGGAACTTGAACTTGAATCATCCAACGCTCTTCTTCAGGTAAAGTGGCGTTGTAGGTTCCGGTGAAGCTTGGTACTCCTATGTTCAGGTATCTAGTGACTTCCTTCAAGTGACGTCCAAAGGGTGTATCTTCATCCGGTTGCGTGAACTTGTTCCTTGCATCCGCCATCCTAAAAGAGTAGAAAAGATGAGGAGTCAGAAGAGAAGAGGGTGAATAGTGTTCTAGGTCTTTAGCTTAGTGGTCGTGTCCTACAGTCAGCGTGTGCCTGATACCATCTCTATAGCGACCAGACCTCAAACAGTCTGATCTCTGTGCTCCGGTGTCATCCCTGGATCAGTAATGCTGACACCACACAGTACTCGGAGGATTTATAACAGGGTAGCAATCACACACTTATTACATCGAGTGTCTCCATAGAGAACTTATTACAATAAATATGGCTTAAGGCCATCTAATAACGATAACAGCGGAAGGCTTGGAAGATAAGTGAGTCCATCAACTCCAACGGCATCACTGAGTATAGAACCACGACCTAAAAACTCCTTAATCATCGTCTGAAAAGTCTGCAACATTAATGTTGCAGCCCAAAACGGGTCAGCACATGGAATATGCTGGCAAGGTAAAACATAGAGCATAATGGAATGAAACAGCTATACTATATGCATATTTGGCTGTTGAAAAGCTCTATGGTTACAGTTTTGCGTAAAGCCAATTTTTTCCTACTTCAAAGGAATAAATTTAATTACTATCATGGTAGTTGTTAAACATTGAGAATGGTTGACAGCATCCTCAATCCCAATTAAGCATCATCATTAAACAAAACCCAACAAAATTAATTTAGAGTAACATGTTGAGATTCACATGAAAATCCAGGTACTAGATACTCAAGAGGTCCATAACCGGGGACACGGTTAACCATGATTAGTTTATTACACTCTGCAGAGGTTTGCGCACTTTTCCCCACAAGACTCGATCGCCTCCATTTGGTTTCTCGCACTACATGTTGTTTGAGAAGACGGATGACCGAGACATAGTCTTTCAGAAGCGCTAGCACCTTACGATCAGGTAGACCGTACCACCTACATCCCCTACATCTGCTAGTCTACCACTGTAAGAGTTCGCACGACTTAGTCAACTATGCTAGAGCCCATAATAGCTTGTGGCTGCACACGGAAGTTTCTAGTATGAATAGTCTCATGATCCCTTTGAGCCTGGGTGGCGGTCCAAAAGAAAACAGGCAAGTCCTGGAATACCCAGGTGCCTCAATCCACCTAGATGTGTGTTTAAGTTGCCACCTTAGATAAACCATTAATTAACAAACTCACATCTGTCATGGATATCACTCACCCAATCCATGTCTACTAGCATAGCATGGCATAATAAGCAGACATAGAAGTAACTCCCAAAGTTTTGATAATAAACAGGTAATAGGTACTACCTCATCTACTTCCCATCTCGCAATTTAATTAGATCCTAATCATGCAATGTTTGAGAATTGATCTAATGCAATAAAACTGGGTAGTAGGAGGTATGATCAAAGTGTTACTTGCCTTGCTGATGATCCGGGAAATCTAGCGATTCGAAGTAACAAGCGGCGCACTCCGGGTACTCTATCGCAAACAAACAAACAAGCATACAATAAGTACTCACCTAATGCACAGGTAAAACTCAAATAAGAGATCTAACCAGAAGGTTCACTTTAAGAACTCCGGTTTGCAAAAAGAATCAAATCAAACGAGGCAACCAAAGTCAAACGGCGAAAGAAAACAACTTCGTTCTACTAATCTGGATCTAAGGCAAATTTTACAGTAGCAAAAACTTGTTTAAGTTGGTTAAATGGTTAGAGGGTTTCGAGACAAAACTCCAGGCGCTTGAATCGCCTGATTCCGATAAACGAGAAAAAAGTTATACTAAAACGAAAATCGGATCAGGAATCGCGATCAGAAAAATCGCGGATTAAATCCGAGAAAAAGAAAAACGACGAGCGTTCGCTAGAACGAACGAACGGACGAACGCTCACTATTTAAATAAATTGGAAAAAACTGATCTATTTAGAAAAAGAATCTAAAAAACGAAGGGAAAATCGAACGGCTTTTCGGAAAAAAAC
>NC_041380.1:420033051-420136623 GCF_002162155.2 Triticum dicoccoides
GGCGGCGGGCTAGGGTTTGGGGCGCGTCAGGTGGGCTGTGGGGGTCGGGTCCCCCGGCTTATAAATCCTTCCCGGGACGGTGTCCAAGTCGGACACGGCCCGTAGGTCGGTGCGATTTTTTTTAAATGATTACTCGCGGAAGAAAAATAAAAAGAAATAATAAACGAACTCCAAAAATTCCGAAATAAATTTTCCCGGGCTTCTACAATCAAGCCGCACAAGGTGAACATTTATTTGGGGCCTAAATGCAATTTTCAAAAACGCACATTTTTCCTAAATTCAAATAAAATAACGAAAAACTCCGAAATAAAATCTTATTTGATTTTTTTATTAAATCCTAAATATTTATTTATTTTGGGAAAGTCATTTTATTCCCTCTCTCATATTTTTGTAATAGAAATAATTGATGATAAAATAAATAAAATCAAATGATCCTATTCTCAAAATTTGAGAAAACTCAAATATGAAAATAATGAATTCCCCAACTCTCTCCGTGGGTCCTTGAGTTGCGTAGAAATTCTAGGATCAAAACCAATCACAAATAAAATATGATATGCATTTATGATCTAATGTATAACATGCCAAATTGAAAATTTGGGATGTTACACTTATATCAAGTAAGTGCAGTACTGCAGCTTATACATTGTAATCTACTAAACTTGTAGCACATTCTTATATATTTAGATGTTTGACGCAATCACTATGTTGTGCAGCATCTACAAAGAGGAGTTACTGCCGCAAAATCCAAGAAACATTGACAAACTGGTTATGGCAGGATTTGCGAAATGGTTCAAGAACCATGTAAGCTCTTGAAGTGCACTGTCAGTTTTTTTAATATATTGAGTACATAAGATGATCAGCTTGTCTATTTTCTAACCATAGGTTAAGAAGATGCAGGAGGATGGGCAGGCAGTTGATGATGCCCTTTACTCACTAGCAATGGATCCTGATACTCGGGTAAGACATTATGAATATTGCATTGTTGGAGATGTGCGCTACAACACCCTTGCACGAGACGAAGGCAGGAAGACACAAAACAGTGCCATCATGAGCACGGATATGTATGACAAAGAGACAACTGAAATGTATGCTAACATAACAGACATTGTTCAGTTGCAGTATATCTCCAGTTTTGAGGATCATCGGTGTGTGGTTCTGTTGTGTTGTCGTTGGTACAACCTGTTTTCCAGGATCACAAAACCCAGAGCTGATGATTATTTCAAATCCATCAATGTCAAGGCGGCGTACCAGACCAACGAGCCTTTTATTTTGGCAAATCAATTAACACAAATATTTTTCTTGGAAGACACATTTGCACGTAGTGATGACTGGAGAGTATTGCAAATGTTTGAGCAGAGGAATTCGTTTAATGAAGTTGCAGAACAAGATGATGCTTACATTGCTCCTGATGTACAAGATAACACAGATGTTCCTAATATCTTTGAGAACCATCATGTCAATGACTTTAGCGAAAAGATTGACTGTCATGCTGTGGACATACAAGAGTTGATCAAGAAGAAGCCAACGTTCGAGGACATTGAGGACAAAGAAGAAGATGACACCATGGGGAATTACGATTCAGACTGATACACATGGCGCAGATGTTGATGCTGCTGCTGCGGATGATGATTACATTGCTTTTGTCGTATTTGCCTGTCAGAAGACGTTTTTATCTACTATGTGAAATTGTGTTATCTATGACAACTGAAACCTGATGAACATGTTGTTTAGTATTTTGCTGTGAGAACATCACTTGTTATGTATGCTGATTTGTGTTTGGTGATTGTATGACAACTAAAACATGACGTCATTGTTGTTTAGTTGTACTCATATTTGGCTGTGAAACTTGAATTTGATGACATAGTTTGCTATTGGACTGCAATTTGCTCGACGTCTTCGAATGAGAACAAAGCTGACCCGACAGGGCCTCTGCTATTTATTTATTTATATGAGAAAAAGGGGATACCCCATGATTTCCATTAATAGAAATCATTAGATGTTCACAACACTATGCCCAGCCTGCTACACAGGTTTCATTCATTACTAGTTTCAGCAAAGTGCTCATGTCGTATCCACTGAATATATCACGAGTGCTACATACACTTCAAATAAAGAGACAATCATCCTATAGAGCACATCGATTTTGCCCATTATCTTCACAAGCTCTTTCATCTCCTCATTGTTTTCAAGGCCATTCAGCAGCTGTTGCTTAGCGATGATCAGAGGAACTGCATCTTTAACCTTCTGCTCTGCATCTTCCTCTTCTACCGTTCCTTCAGTTACTTGTCCAACACCCCAACCTGCTGGTATTGGGATTCCTCAGCTAACCAAATAATCAGCGTAGTTGCATTCCCCCGCATCAGCAACTTCCCAGAAATACAAATCACATGAATCTTCCCTTTTCTGCACGAATCAAATTGGAAGACAACCAAACTATTAAAAAAATCAGCAACTGAAAGCAGCAGAACAACACTTAAACATATTATTACCCCATGATTCAGGCATTTGTAGAAGACTCGGCCAGGGTTGTGGATTGTGGTTGAGACGCGACGGATGACTCTGCGTGATTTGCAGCAGTGGCACCACACCAACGGCAGCGGGTTGCGATAAGCAATCGGCTGCGGTGCACGTGCCGGCAGGGGTGTGATGAGACCCACAGGCGATGGTATAGGTGGCGACTTGGCGCATATCTGGTTGTTGCCTGCTGAAGAGGAGGTGGATGAGCAGCCAGCGGACATGGTTGCTGCGGCCAGAGCTTCTGATGCTAGGCAGAGTAAGTAGAGAAGAGGAGAAGCGAACGTTGGATATGTCAGTTTCATTACTTGCAGAGTAGCATAGCACCATATATAGTCATATTCTAGGTTTGGATTCGACCCAGCTACAGGAGCACGTCTTTCTTTTTTCTAAAACTCGGCAATGTCTCTTTATTGGTACACTAGCTTGTTCTGTACGCCTTCCCAAGTCTTTAATTTTCTTTCCCTTTTTTGTGAGGAAGGAAGGAGGACAAAATTGAGAGTTCTTGGGACTCGAAACTAAGACCTCTCGGTTGAAAACCAAGGGTACTAGTCACTTATGTGGCGAACGTTCCCTGTGAGGAGGACGGCAGACGAACGCATTTTCCTCGCATTTTTATTCCTATATATAAAAAAGTATGCTACTTGGTGTCCACTTAGTCAACAAACGATTGTGCCAACCTCGAGCCGCCAAAGCCAAACCAGCGCCGACGGGACCGCCTACTCCCGCCTCCCACGGTTGGCTGTGATCTTCCCCGGCTCCTGTTCGTTCCCGTCCGAGGCCTCACCATCGTCCTCCGCCTTGGTTTGCTCGCCGCGGCGCCGCCCTTCGGTGTTGTCAACATGGTCAACAACTGATAGGAATAAGGAGATGATTGTACATGGTGAGGATGACAGTAGGGACCCAGCAGCGTGCGCAGTAATTTTGTTTTTTCGGGATGGAGAAGGGTATCAACTGGGTTGTGCAGGACCCATGGCCCATCTAGACCAGGCTTTTATTTCATATGTTTAGCACATGACCAGCCCAGTTTGTTTTTTTCCTTTCTGAAAATGGCTAGCCAGCTATTTTGTTTTTTTGCAGAATAACCAACGTAGGCCTACTTGCTTTTCTACGCCCTGCTGGGCCGGAAATCTTTCAAGACGAGGAGGGATGCATTTTGTCCATAAAATGGGCTATAAGTAATAATAAATGGGCCGTAAAATGAAAAATACAACAAACAGGCAATTAGTGCCAAATTACTGTTTTCTTTCGGATTTTGATATTTTAAATTTCATTGTTTTTGTGCATGTAAAATTTCATTGAATTTAAATTAAGCTATATTTAGATTTAAAATTAATTTGAATCTGGCTAGAAATTCTGCGTTGTATACTGTTTGGGACAGATTTGGAGGCTGACTTGTGGGTCTACTAGGTTGACGTGTACTTTCTCTTTGTCAACTTAGTCCACAAACGATTCTAGCAGCAGTGACCGTTGGTTGTTAATCCAACGGCCGTGCTGCTTCTTCAATATTTGATATTCTTGCTCCAGCCTCCCAAACCAGCTCCGGTGGGACTGCCTGCTCCTGCCTCCCGTGGCCGGCTGTGCTGCCGCACAGGCGGCACTGCCCCACCCTACTTCATTGCTGGCCAGGCCATTCCTCTACTCACCCACACCTCCTGTTATTTTCCGGCGACGGCAGCCGGACCAGTAACCCCTTGTACTCCCCACCACATGGGCAACCATTGCCGAGTCTTCCCCGGATCTGTGTCGTTCCCTTCCTAGGCCTCGCCGTCATCCACCGCCATGGTGCTCTCGGCGCGGCCTAGTCAACGTGGTCAACGAACGACATCCATCGGCCGTGGACTATACGCGCAAAATAATGATTCCTCCACCTAACAGCTGGGATCCACCGGAAGAGCCTCTGTATTTCGTGAAAAAAATGTTTCCCCCACTGACATGTCAGACCCACCAGCTATATCTTCGCACGCAAGGAAGTGCCACCTTATTACACACACAAAAATGAATACCCCCCTGCCTGCTGGGACCCAGCATAGTGGGAGGATGACTTGTGGGCCAATTATGTTGACGGGGACGGAGGGCTTTGTCAACTTAGTCAATATGAACGATTCTAGCTCCAGTGACCGTATGATGTCCATCCAACGGCCGTAGTGCTTCTTCAACCTCTGGTCTTCTTGCTCCAGCCGCCCAAAGCAGCGCCGGTCGTGCCACATGCTCCTGCCTCCCGTGGCCGGCTGTGCTGCCGCGAAGGCCTCACCGCCCCTACTATTCCCACCGCTGGCCAGGCCCTGCGGCGACGGTAGCCTCACACTGTAGTCGAACCAGTGAACACTTGTACTCCTCTCCGAGCGGGCTTCCAGTGCCGCGTCTTCCCCGGCTCCGCATCGTCCCCTTCCTAGGCCTCGCCGTCATCCACCGCCGTGGTGCTCTTGGCGCGGCCTGGTCAACGTGGTCAAGGAACGACTTCCATCGGACATGGACTGTACATGGAGAGGCTGACAGCTGGGTCCACGGCCGCAGCACGGAAGTGCCTCCTTATTACATGAAAAATAATGATTCCTCCACCTGACAGGTGGGACCCACTGGACGGGCCACTGTATTTCGCGGAAAAAAAGTTTCCCCCTGACTGCTGGGACCCACCAGCTTCATCTTCGCATGCAAGGAAGTGTGTCCGGGCAAAAAAATGATTCGCCCCCCTGACTGCTGGGACCCACCAGCTACACCTTCGCACGCAAGGAAGTGCGTCCGGGCAAAAAAAACCGATTGGGCCCCCTGACTGCTGGGACCCACCGGCTACATCTTCGCATGCAAGGAAGTGCGTTCGGGCAAAAAAACGATTCGCCCCCCTGATTGCCGGGACCCACCAGCTACATCTTCGCAGGCAAGGAAGTGCCTGATAGTTGGGACCCACCTGGTCGAAGCGTACGTAGCGTTGTCATTCTGGTCGCGAACGTGTACATACATACTTATCAATGTAGAGGCGCGCACGTGTCCTCCTAAACTACTCCTAGTCGTCGCCAGCGGGCTGTACGTAGTAGTAGGCACCTCCAGTGTAGTAGGAGTCATTGACGATGGTGGCGTCTGGCTCCTGGGCTCCATCGTCTGGTTGCAGCAATCGGGTATCGAAAGGGGAAAAGGGGGGAGCAAAGCAACCGTGAGTACTCATCTAAAGTACTCGCAACCAAGGAGCTACACTACATATGTATGCATTGGTATCAAATGGAATAAGGGTATCATATGTGGACTGAACTGCAGAATGCCGGAATAAGAGGGGGATAGCTAGTCCTATCGAAGACTACGCTTCTGGCCACCTCCATCTTGCAGCATGTAGAAGAGAGCAGAATGTAAGTTCACCAAGTAGCATCGTGTAGCATAAACCTACCCGGCGATCCTCTCCTCCTCGCCCTATTAGAGAGCGACCACCGGGTTGTATCTGGCACTTGGAAGGGTGTGTCTTATTAAGTATCCGGTTCTAGTTGTCATAAGGTCAAGGTACAACTCCAAGTTGTCATGTTACCAAAGATCACGGCTATTCGAATAGATTAACTTCCCTGCAGGGGTGCAGCACATAACCCAACACGCTCGATCCCATTTGGCCGGACACACTTTCCTGGCTCATGCCCGGCCTCGGAAGATCAACACGTCGCAGCCCTACCTAGGCACAACAGAGAGGCCAGCACGCCGGTCTAAATCCTATGGCGCAGGGGTTTGGGCCCATCGCCCATTGCACCCCTCCACGTTGCGAGGGCGGCCGGAGAGCAGACCTAGCAACCTCCATTACAAAGGAAGTTGCGTTACGCGGTCCAACCCAGCGCGCGCCGCTCAGTCGCTGACGTCATGAAGGCTTCGGCTGATACCACGACGTCGAGTGCCCATAACTATCCCCGCGTAGATGGTTAGTGCGTATAGGCCAGTGGCCAGACTCGGATCAAATACCAAGATCTCGTTAAACGTGTTATCTTGAAATAACCGCGAACGCCGACTAGGGCCAGGCCCACCTCTCTCCTAGGTGGTCTCAACCTGCCCTGTCGCTTCGCCACAAAGATCCACACAGAGGGTCGTTGGGACAAAGGTCCTTTCAGCCCCCAATCCGTGAATCACTCGTGGGTGCTCCACGAGCCGACCCAACTTTAGTCACCACCTGTATCATGTATAAAGCATGTAGTATATACCCGTGATCACCTCCCAAGTGATCACGGCCCGATAGTATAGCATGGCACACGGACAAGAATGTAGGGCCACTGATGATAAACTAGCACCCTATACTAGGCATTTAGGATTGCAGGTAAGGTATCAACAACTGTAGCAACAATGACAGGTTATGCAATAGAATAGGATTAACCGAAAGCAGTAACATGCTACACTACTCTAATGCAAGAAGTAGAGAGAAGAATAGGCGATATCTGGTGATCAAGGGGGGGCTTTCCTAGTTGCTCTGGCAAGAAGGAGGAGTCGCGGTCGATGTAGTCGATCACGGAGGTATCGACAACGGTCTCAGGGTCTACCGGAAAAAGTAATGGAGGGGGGAACACAATAAATAACAGAGCAATCAAAGCATCACAAAGCATAACATGGAAATACGTAGTGCTAGGGGTAACCTAACGCAGTAGTAGGCGATACCGGCAAAGGGGAAAACATCCGAGAAAGTATTCCCGGTATTTCGCGTTTTCGGACAAACGAACCGAAGGGGGATTGTTGCATGTTCGCTATGCTAGGGACGTGTGGCGGATGAACGGGCTGCGTATTCGGATTCATCTCGTCGTTCTGAGAAACTTTCATATATAAATTATTTTCATCCGAGTTACAGTTATTTTTCTATGATTTTTCAAAGTTTTTAAAGATTTTCTAGAACTGTTTAAATCGAATTGAAGGCAGAATGTGCATTTGTTTCCTAGTGTTACCCTAGCATATGTGTATGAAAGTGGGACCCGAGGGGCTGGTCAATCATTTTACTTTGACTGGTCAAAAGGTGAGGTATGGCCCACATGTCATAGGCATCTAAATTAAATTAGTGTCTAGATTAGAATAGGGCCACATGTCATAGGCTATTAGGCTAATCTAGCACTAACCTGATACTAACTTTTCTTTTTTGAGACAAACTGATTATTAACTAAACAACATAATTAATCTTAGGACTAATCTAGCTAATTAAATTAGACCTAACTAGTTTTGGGTCGCACGCACACATACTCACACACACGTGCACTCACACAACACACTTACACACACCATGCTGCATACACACACAGCACACTCACACACACCATGGCCATGGCCACCATCAGCAATCGGCGCTAGCAGCACAACGGCAAAAGTAGCGCATCTTAGTAGTAGGAGTAGCTAAGCAGAGTAGTAGCAGCCTAGCAAGCACCAGCGATAGCAGGCAGCAGCATTAATAGAGCAACGACAGGAGCACTGGCGAGCAAAACAGTAGCAAGGAGCGGCGACAGCAGCAGCAGAACAGTGGCGGCAGCGGCAAGTGCGCGTGGGGGTAGCACGGGCGGCGGCGCACGCACGATGATGCAGGGGCGCGGCAGGGCGCAGGGGCGCGAGCACGGTTGGTTGGCCAGGAGCAGGCGCGTGCGTACACGGGAGCTCGAGCATGACCATGGACGACGACGGCCGAGCTCGGGGACGGCGGCAAACGATGATGAATCGAAGGAAAAAAGGGGGGAATCGGTAAAAGATCTCACCACGGAGCTCGTGGATGTGATTAGAGAGCGCGGGAGTGGTCGGATGCGTCGTGCTCATCGACCAACAGTGGCGGCCGTGGCGAAAAACCGGCTAGATCCCAAGCGCACAGCGCGGCCCAGCTCGAATCAGCGGAGGTAGGTGAAGGAGTCGTCGACGAGGGAGCTCCTGGGCATCTTCCCATGCGTCGGGGAGGCCTGTGGCCGTGATGGTGACTATGGCGCGACGACGGAAGCTTCGGCTCCTCTTCCGGATCGAGTGCGAGGGGGAAAAGAGGGAACTGGGGGTCTAGGGTTTGTCCTCGGGCTTGGAGGTGACCTTATACACCTCGAGGGCTCGCCGGATGGTCGACGCGGCGGCCATGGAGGCGTAGATGTGCGCCACGCACATGTCTCTGTCGCCTGTACAGAGGAAGATGGAGAAGCTTGTGGTGGGCTTGGGCTGCGCTACTATAGCACCAGGCTTCTAGTGCATAGTGTGCACTTGGCCCATTTTCCTTTTTCCTATTTTCTTCTTTATTAATTCGTTATTGTTTTCTACTTAAATGCCAAAGCAATTAAATTTTAGTTCAACTTGATATTTGGTACACAATTAGTAGGCAATATTTTGAGACCACACAAAAGGTTTCACATCATTTGGAAAAGTATAAATATTCGCTTCTTTTGAAAAGGCCAATTTAAACGCTTTTGGACCACTTATTAATTTTCTAGGAATTTATTTGTAAGTCAAACCAAGTTGATTTCAACATGACATTGATCAGGGAAATCTTATAGAACACTGTGAACATTTTAGTTTTTTAGATTGAAGAAATATTTTATTTGACTTTATTATAATTTTGAAATTGGCTTTGATTTTTATCAAGTGGCAATTTGGTTTAGATAAATTTGATGACATGTCACCATTAGTGGGAGATTACTGTAGCATGATTCTTGGGGTGTTACAATATACGGGCGGGGTCTCGAACGCCTACTCGCACATACGTACGGCCAGGGATCGTGTACATGGCTTGGTCGGAACGGAGAAACAACGTCGTCGTCATGTTCATGGGGAGGCAACGGAATGCGTCGTGTTCATGGGGAGGCAATGGAACGTGTCGTGTTCATGGGGAGGCAACGGAATGCGTCGTGTTCATCGGGAGGCAACGGAACGCGTGGGAGCCAACCGGCTGTGTCGGAACGGAATGTGTGGTCGTGTTTATCGGGAGGGCTTGGACGGAACAGGTGATGGAAACGAGGCCTGGCATACCGCAAAACAGAGGAAACGGACCTCCTATGTTCAGAATGGGGTCCTATTGATCGGGAGGGGTGTGGCGTACCGCAAAACGGAGGAAACAGACCTCCTACGGTCGAAACGGGGGTCCTGTTGATCGGGAGGGGTGTGGCCTATCGCAAAACGGACGAAACGAACCTCCTACGGTCGAAACGGGGGTCCTGTTGATTGGGAGGGTGTGGCGTACAGCAAAACGGACGAAACGGACCTCCTACGGTCGAACCAGGGGTCCTGTTCATCGGGAGGGGTGTGGCGTACCGCAAAACGGGACTCCACGAGATACTGTTCATCTCCACCGTCGACCTCCGCGAGCCTCCACGGGCTACCGTCGACCTCCTCCAGCCTCCACGGGCTCCTGTTCATCCAGCCTCTACCGCGCGCTACTCCATCGGCTACTGTTCAACCACCCCTCCACGGGCACCCCTCCACCGTCTACTATTCATCCAGCCCTCCACACCACGGGGTCCTGTTCATCCAGAGGCAACGCCACCGCTCACTGTTCATCCACCCCCCCCCCACAACGCTCACTGTTCATCCAATCGATCGGCTTCAGTTAGCAGTAGTAGCGAAGGAATCACTCGATCGGGTTCAGTTAACAGCCATCGATCGATCGCTCGGGTTCAATAACATGTAGCCTGCAGTGCAATCGCTTGGGTTCAGTTAGAGCCCAACGCCTCGCTCGGTTTCAGTTAGAGCCAACGCCTCACACACACGCGCGTACATGTACGAGAGAAACGCGCATCACTCGGCCCCCGACCTCCCACCGTAACTGGGAACTCCCCGAAATTTTCCTCCCCCTCGCTTCTACCATGGTTTTTCTATCATGAACGACCCAAAGAATGTCATGCAGCTGCGTCTCCGGCCCGCCCAGGACGAAAAGCCCATTTTCTGTCATGTTTTTTGTCATAGAAGTAGGAGTCCACCACATCTATGATGATACCGGGTTTTGTCACAATTATCGTCATAGAAGTGTCATATGTATGACAGAAAAAAAATTCGTTCAGCCCAAAATGTCATGGATGTGTCTTTTTTTTGTAGTGTAGCCTTTCGCCTTTCTTCATTGAAGCGGCGGAGAAACTGTCTGACCGGTTTAAACTTAGGATCTATATTAAGAGTGTGCTCAGCGAGTTCCCTCGGTACACCTGGCATATCAGAAGGTTTCCATGCAAAGATGTCCCGATTCTCACGGATGAACTCGATGAGCACGCTTTCCTATTTCAGATCCAGGTTAGCGCTGATGCCGAACTGCCTGGATGAATCGCCAGGAACAAAGTCAACCATCTTAGTCTCCTTAGTCAATTTAAACTTCAAGGCCGAATCATGCTCTGTAGTTGGCTTTTTTCAGAGAAGTCATATCTGCCGGATCAACATTGTCTTTGTAGAACTTCAACTCCTCTGTTGCACAGACCGATTCAGCATAAGCCGCATCACCTTCTTCACCTTCCAAAGAAATCTTCCAGCTCCCATGCACTTTGATTATCCCCTAATGACCCGGCATCTTAAGCTGCAGATAAACATAACAGGGCCTTGCCATGAACTTAGCATAAGCCGGCCGTCCAAACAGGGCATGATATGGGCTCTTGATTTTCACCACTTCAAAAGTCAATGTTTCTGACGTTGAATCATGATCATCTCCAAAACCAACCTCTAGAGCTATCTTACCAAGTGGGTACGCCAATTTGCCAGGCAACACACCATGAAAAACGATGTTCGACAGTTTAAGATTTTTATCTGTTAACCTCATGCGACGGAAGGTTTCATAATAAAGGATATTGATACTGCTCCCTCCATCCATGAGTACTTTGGTGAACATGTACCCCCCAACCTGAGGTGCCACCACTAATGCCAGGTGACCCGGATTATCAACCCGGGGTGGATGATCCTCTCGACTCCACAAAATGGCTTGTTCAGACCAGCGCAGATAATGGGGCACTGCCGATTCAACGGAGTTTACTGCCCTTTTATGAAGCATCGGATCGCGCTTACATAAACTAGTGGTGAAGACATGGTACTGCCCACTATTCAACTACTTCGGATTACTCTGATAACCCGATTGTTGCTACTGCTGATTCCCCTGATGATTATAGCCGCCCTGGTTACCCTGACTGCCTTGATTGCCAGGTCCGTTTTGGTTGCCTTGGAATCCTGAACCGGAGCTGCCACCACCAAAACCCGACCCATGGAAACCGCCCCCTGAACCGCCAGGCAGTCCCTGGTCGTACTGAAAAAGATTCAAATTTTTAAATTCCCGCATAATGAAGCAATCTTTCCAAAGGTGCGTAGCTGGCCTTTCTTTCGACCCGTGCTTTGGGCAAGGCTGGTTTAACAGGCGCTCAAGATTGGGACCTGATCCTCCACCCCACTGGGGCGGTTTACCCTTACGATGTTGACCATTATCCCGAGTGTTGGTGTTAGCCACCAAGTCCAAGCTATTATCCGCCTTGCGCTTACCGTTGTTCCCATGACCCGTCAGGTTATGCTGCTGCCCCTTGGCACTGCCATTCTTCTTTCCCTTCCCCGGCTTTTCATCCTCAGACTCAGGATCCTTGGTATTGTCCGAATCGGCATACTTAACCAGAGCTGCCATAAGCATTGCCATGTCATTGCAGTGACGCTTGACCCTTCCCAACTTCAGTTTCAACAGCGTAAACCGGCAATTGCCTTCCAACGTCAAGACTGTTGTATCAGCATTGATGCGGTCTGATGAATGCAAAATAGTTGAGACTCGCTTTACCCAATGGGATGTGGACTCCCCGTCCTCTTGAACACAAACGGCTAGGTCCACAATTGACATGGGCTGCTTACATGTATCTTTGAAATTCTGGACAAACCGGTTTTTTAACTCAGCCCATGATCCAATGGAGTTAACTGGTAAACTTTTCAGCCAGGTACGAGTTGTTCCTTCCAGCATCATGGTGAAGTACTTGGAACATGCCGCATCATCCACATCCAGCATCTCCCTCGCCATCTCATAGCTCTCGACCCATGATTCGGGGGGTAAATTGGCAGTGTAATTGGGCACCTTATGAGGACCTTTGAAATCCTTGGGCAGCCACGCGTTGCGTAAGGATGGGGTGAGACACGGCACCTCCAAAGAACTAAAAACCACACCTGGTTCCACTGAAGTGGTCGGACGAACCAGAGTAAGCTGACGAGCCGCGTATTGTGCTGCTAACTCGGCTTCTCAACGTGCTCGACCATGATCCACCACATCCTGGGCATTAGCACCGCCACCCACCGGGTTATGCCCTCGTGGTAGGTTATGGTTTCGCGCACTGCTTGATACATCCGGTTCATCAATATGCCTGTTGTAGCTCCGACTTGGGCGGGGGGTTGAATGAATCCTCTCAGACTGTTGGAATAAGCCCGCTGTTGGGTCAAAGATGTCTGAAGGAGCTCTCTGGCCTGTCGTGTTTCCGCTGCTACTGGAGACTCGCCTTCAATTGGGAGAGCTGCCAATCGTGAAGCGGCGGCGACAATGTTATCCAACAGGCTAGAGTAATGACCCGGAGGCGTTGAGATGTGCTGTGATGGGACATTATTCTGACGAGGTGGATCCGTCGTGCGCAGCTGAACCGGTGCCCCCGTTCCAGGTGCTTCCATCCGGTTTACCACTGGTTGGTTGCTGGTTCCTGCTCCTTGCGTGTTGAAGAGATTCCTTCCCTCGTAAACCGGAGGAAGGTGAGACCGGTACCTTCTCCTCATGACATCATTTGATGCACTCTGATCTAGCATAAGCCGATAAGCATGTGCCTCTAACTCGGCCCACTCTGCGGCCATCCTGGTGTTCTCTGCTGCCAAATCTAACTTAGCTTGAGGTATCTGATCCTTCACCTTTGCAATTTCCGTGTTATGCTGATCCTGATTCGCCGCATTAACCTCAGCCGCCAGCAACATTGCCAAAGTATCAAATAAATCGGACAAAACCTGAACCGCCGCTGGCGCGGAGCCTCATGCCCCAGCGGGTGTTGCAGCTACTGAACCGAAAATCGTTGCTGCTCAGGTAGAAGAATGCCGCACTGACTGCGTACCAGCCATAAAGATCGCAAGTCAGCTCGGCAGATCATAGAGGTCTGGAATACTGTCACCATCAGAACCGCCACTAATCCGGCCATCATGCAGCTGATACAGCGACTCGGTCTCTCCGGTTGAAGACTTGTCATCAGAGTAAACGACGGTTTCGCCACCAGATACCAATCTATCCTCAGATTCCGCTCTGTGGATGACTCCCACGAAGGCACGCTTTACGGCAGGCTGAACTCGGGCAGGTCTTGCATGTTGAGCCGTCTCGACGATGTCGGTGCAGATGTCCGGCTCAGGGCCCGGTTCGCCGATCTTGCCAATGAATACGTGTATTCCGCCAAAGGGGACCTGGTACCCGTACTCAATCGAGCCGGCCTTGGGGCCCCAGCCTGCGTCGTTGATGTAGAGCTTGCCGCGACGACTCTTGGTCATCCGGCCCACATCGTATCCCTTGAGTCCTTCGAAGCTGCCCATCAAGAACTCGAAACCATCGTGCGATAGCCCCATGGTAGGCGCCAACTGTCGTGGTTTTGTCACGACAGATGTCCTAGTGAAAGGACTTAGTCGTGGAGCCATCGTGACGGGTTAGCTCAAAGGGGTTAAAGAGGACAAGGGACGCAAGGAATTATACTGGTTCGGCCCCTTACGATGAAGGTAAAAGCCTACTCCAGTTGTGATGGAATTGTAGGGTTTCGATGACCAGGGAGCGAATCCGCTTTGCCTGGCTCTCGAGTTATTGTTTGTTGTTCCTAAACTGTCGCTGGGTCGTCCCTTTATATACACAGGTTGACGCCCGGCGGTTTACAGAATCCCGAGGCCGGCTCATAAACGTGCTCGGCTCGGTTTCTACCTTTCCTTGCCTTACAACATAAGTTACATATCATATGGCGGTTTATGTCTAAGGGCTCTAATCCGCCTTTGGGCCCTGGGCCTTCATGTTAGATCTCCTCTATAAAGCGCCATACTTCTTGTCTTCATGGGCTTCAAATATGACTAACTCATTGTGGGCATAACCCGGCCCCTCATGGCCGGTTTATACTTAGTAGTAATATCCCCAATAGGTTCCAATCAGGTGGTTGAACAATAGGTGCAAAAATTAAGGCTTTCTTACGGATTTCAAATGCTTCTACACAATCATCATCAAAAACAAATGGAACAGATTTTTGCAAAAGATTAGTGAGAGGCCTTGATGGCTCGTGTCCAAATCAGTATTTTCCCCGAAGAGGAAGGGAGGATGTAGCACGGCTACAGTAGGTGATACGTCTCCAACGTATCTATAATTTTTTATTGCTTCATACTATATTATATTCTGTTTTGGATGATTAACGGGCTTTGTTATACACTTTTATATTATTTTTGGGACTAACCTATTAACCGGAGGCCCAACCCAGAATTGATGTTTTTTTGCCTATTTCAAAGTTTCGCAGAAAAAGAATATCAAACAGAGTCCAAACGGAATGAAACCTTCGGGAGCGTGATTTTCGGAACGAACAAGATCCAGAGGACTTGGACCCTACGTCAAGACATCAACAAGGAAGACACGAGGTAGGGGGCGCGCCTCCCCCCCCCCCCAGTTGCGCCCTACACCCTCGTGGGGCCCATGTTGCTCCACCGACGTACTTCTTCCTCCTATATATACCTATGTACCCCCAAACTACCAAATACGGAGCCAAAAACCTAATTCCGCCGCCGCAACCTTCTGTACCCGTGAGATCCCATCTTGGGGCCTTTTCCGGAGCTCCGCCGGAGGGGCATCGATCACGGAGGGCTTCTACATCAACACCATAGCCTCTTCGGTGATGTGTGAGTATTTTACCTCAGACCTTCGGGTCCACAGTTTGATGGCTTCTTCTCTCTTTTTTGATCTCAATACAAAGTTCTCCATGATTCTCGTGGAGATCTATTCGATGTAATCTTATTTTGCGGTGTGTTTGTTGAGACCGATGAATTGTGGGTTTATGATCAAGTTTATCTATGAACAATATTTGAATCTGCTCTGAATTCTTTTATGTATGATTGGTTATCTTTGCAAGTCTCTTCGAATTATCAGTTTGGTTTGGCCTACTAGATTGATCTTTCTTGCAATGGGAGAAGTGCTTAGCTTTGGGTTCAATCTTGCGGTGTCCTTTCCCAGTGACAGTAGGGGCAGCAAGGCACGTATTGTATTGTTGCCATCGAGGATAACAAGATGGGGTTTATATCATATTGCATGAGTTTATCCCTCTACATCATGTCATCTTACAAGCGTTACTCTGTTCTTTTGAACTTAATACTCTAGATGCATGATGGATAGCGGTCGATGTGTGGAGTAATAGTAGTAGATGCGGGCATGAGTCGGTCTACTTGTCTCGGATGTGATGCCTATATACATGATCATACCTAGATATTCTGATAACTATGCTCAATTCTGTCAATTGCTCAGCAGTAATTTGTTTACCCACCATAATACGCTCTCGAGAGAAGCCACTAGTGAAACCTATGGCCCCCGGGTCTATTTTCCATCATATTAATCTCCCGTTAACAAGCTATTTCTGGTGCCGTTTTTATTTCGCTTTATTTACTTTGCATCTTTATCATTAAAATACCAAAAATATTAGCTTATCATATCTATCAGATCTCACTTTCGTAAGTGATCATGAAGGGATTGACAACCCCTTTATTGCGTTGGTTGTGAGGATTTTATTTGTTTGTGTAGGTGCGAGGGACTCGTGTGTGGCCTCCTACTGGATTGATACCTTGGTTCTCAAAAACTGAGAGAAATACTTATGCTACTTTGCTACATCACCCTTTCCTCTTCAAATGAAAACCAACGTAGTGCTCAAGAGTTAGCAAGAAGGATTTCTGGCGCCGTTTCCGGGGAGTCTACGCAAAAGTCAACATTCCAAGTACCCATCACAAACCCTTATCTCCCGCATTACATTATTTGCCATTTGCCTCTCGTTTTCCTCTCCCCCACTTCACCCTTGCCGTTTTTATTTGCCTTCTCTCTCCGTCCTCCTTCTCTTTCCCTGTTCGCCTCTTTTTTGCCCGTTTCTTGTTTGCTCGTGTGTTGGATTGCTTGCTTGTCACGATGGCTCAAGATAATACCAATTTGTGTGACTTTACTAATACCAACAATAATGATTTTATTAGCACTCCGATTGCTCCTCTTACCGATGCCGAATCTTGTGAAATTAATGCTGCTTTGCTGAATCTTGTCATGAAAGATCAGTTTTCCGGCCTTCCTAGTGAAGATGCCGCTACCCATCTAAACATTTTGTTGATTTGTGTGATATGCAAAAGAAGAAGGATGTGGATAATGATATTGTTAAATTTAATCTATTCCTGTTTTCGCTTAGAGATCGTGCTAAAGCTTGGTTTTCATCTTTGCCTAAAAATAGTATTGATTCATGAAATAAGTGCAAAGATGCTTTTATCTCTAAGTATTTTCCTCCCGCTAAGATCATCTCTCTTAGAAATGATATTATGAATTTTAAGAAAATTCATCATGAACATGTTGCACAAGCTTGGGAGAGGATGAAATTAATCATACGTAATTGCCCTACACATGGTTTGAATTTGCAGATGATTATACAAAAAATTTATGCCGGATTGAATTTTGCTTCTAGAAATGTTTTAGATTCGGCCGCGGGAGGCACTTTTATGGAAATCACTTTAGGAGAAGCTACTAAACTCCTAGATAATATTATGGTTAATTATTCTCAATGGCACACTGAAAGATCTACTAATAAGAAAGTGCATGCGATAGAAGAAATTAATGTTTTGAGTGGAAAGATGGATGAACTTATGAAATTATTTGCTAGAAAAAGTGTTTCTTCTGATCCAAATGATATGCCTTTGTCTACTTTGATTGAGAATAATAATGAATCTATGGATGTGAATTTGGTTGGTAGGAATAATTTTGGTAACAACGCGTATAGAGGAAACTTTAATCCTAGGTTGTATCCTAGTAATTCCTATAATAATTATGGTAATTCCTACAACAATTCTTATGGAAATTTTAAGAAGATGCCCTCTGAATTTGAGACTAGTGTTAAGGAGTTTATGAATTCGCAAAAGAATTTCAATGCTTTGCTTGAAGAAAAAATGCTTAAAGTTGACGGATTGTCTAGGAACGTTGATAGAATTTCTCTTGATGTTGATTCTTTGAAACTTAGATCTATTCCACCTAAGCATGATATCGATGAGTCTCTCAAGGCCATGATAATTTCCGTTGATGAGTGAAAAGAAAGAACCGCTAGGATGCGTGCTAAGAAAGATTGTTTTTTGAAAGCGTGTTCTTCTAGTTTCTATGAAAATAAAGATGAAGATATAAAAGTTATTGATGTGTCCCCTATTAAATCTTTGTTTTGCAATACGAGTCTTGATAATTATGGGACTGATTATGATCCACCTTTACCTAGAAGGCGTTCCAAAAATTCGGAGTTTTTAGATGTTGATGCAAAAATTGGTAAAAGTGGGATTGAAGAGATCAAAACTTTAAATACCAATGAACCCACTATTTTGGACTTCAAGGAATTTAATTATGATAATTCCTCTTTGATAGATTGTATTTCCTTGTTGCAATCCGTGCTAAATTCTCCACATGCTTATAGTCAAAATAAAGCCTTTACCAAACATATCGTTGATGCTTTGTTGCTATATTATGAAGAAAAACTTGATTTGGAAGTTTCTATCGCTAGAAAACTTTTTGATGAGTGGGAACCTACTATTAAAATTAAAATTAAAGATCATGAATGCTATGCTTTGTGTGATTTGGGTGCTAGTGTTTCCACGATTCCAAAGACTTTGTGTGATTTGCTAGGTTTCCGTGCTTTTGATGATTGCTCTTTAAGCTTGCACCTTGTGGATTCCACCATTAAGAAACCTATGGGAAGAATTAATGATGTTATTATTGTTGCAAATAGGAATTATGTGCCCATAGATTTTATTGTTCTTGATATAGATTGCAATCCTTCATGTCCTATTATTCTTGGTAGACCTTTCCTTAGAACGATTGGTGCAATTATTTATATGAAGGAAGGGAATACTAGATTCCAATTTCCGTTAAGGAAAGGCATGCAAGACTTACCTAGAAAGAAAATTAAATTACCATATGAATCTATTATGAGAGCCACTTATGGATTGCCTACCAAAGATGGCAATACCTAGATCTATCTTCGCTTTTATGCCTAGCTAGGGGCGTTAAACGATAGCGCTTGTTGGGAGGCAACCCAATTTTATTTTTATTCCTTGCTTTTTACTCCTGTTTAGTAATAAATAATTTATCTATCCTGTGTTTTGGTTGTGTTTTTTGTGTTTAATTAGTGTTTGTGCCAAGAAGAACCGTTGGGAAGACTTGGGGAAAGTCTTTTTGATCTTGCTATAAAAAACATAAACTTTAGCGCTCACGAGAATTGCTGCCATTTTTATTTGGAATGTGATATTTAGTTAATTATTTTTTCAGATGATTAATAGATAAATTACTCAGGTCCAGAAATTTATTTTAGAATTTTTGGGGTTCCATAACTTACGTTAGCTACAGATTACTACAGACTGTTCTGTCTTTGACAGATTCTGTTTTTCGTGTGTTGTTTGCTTATTTTGATGAATCTATGGATAGTAAAATAGTTTATAAACCATAGAGAAGTTGTAATAAAGTAGGTTTAACACCAATATAAATAAATAATGAGTTCATTACAGTACCTTGAAGTGGTGTTTTGTTTTCTTTCGCTAACGGAGCTCACGAGATTTTCTATTTTGAGTTTTGTGTTGTGAAGTTTTCAAGTTTTGGGTAAAAGATTTGATGGATTATGGAACAAGGAGTGGCAAGAGCCTAAGCTTGAGGATTCCCATGGCACCCAAGATAATTTATGTACACCTGAAAGCCAAAGCTTGGGGATGCCCCGGAAGGCATCCCCTCTTTTGTCTACTTCCATCGATAACTTTACTTGGAGCTATATCTTTATTCAGCACATGATATGTGTTTTGCTTGGAGCGTCTTGTATTATTTGAGTCTTTATTTGTTAGTTTACCACAATCATCTTTTCTGTACACACATTTTTAGAGAAACACACATGATTTGGAAGTTATTAGAATACTCTATGCGCTTCACTTATATCTTTTGAGATATATAGTTTTTGCTCTAGTGCTTCACTTATATCTTTTAGAGCACAGTGGTGGATTTGTTTTATAGAAATCATTATTCTCTCATGCTTCACTTATATTATTTTGAGAGTCTTAAATATCATGGTAATTTGCTTAAATTGGGAAATTAATCCTAATATGCTAAGTATTCGAGACTAGTAAAAAAACTTTCTTATGAGTGTGCTGAATACTAAGAGAAGTTTGATGATTGATGATTGTTTTGAGATATGGAGGCAGTGATATTAAAGTTGTGCTAGTTGAGTAGTTGTGAAATTGAGAAATACTTGTGTTGAAGTTTGCAAGTCCCGTAGCATGCACGTATGGTAAACTTTATGTAACAAATTTGAAACATGAGGTGTTCTTTGATTGTCTTCCTTATGAGTGGCGGTCGGGGACGAGCGATGGTCTTTTCCTACCAATCTATCCCCCTAGGAGCATGCGTGTAGTGCTTGGTTTTTGATGACTTGTAGATTTTTGCAATAAGTATATGAGTTCTTTATGACTAATGTTGAGTCCATGGATTATACGCGCTCTTACCCTTCTATCATTGCTACCCTCTTCGGTACCATGCATTGCCCTTTCTCACATTGAGTGTTGGTGCAAACTTCGCTGGTGCATCGAAACCCCATGATATGACACGCTCTTTCACACATAAACCTCCTTATATCTTCCTCAAAACAGCCACCATATCTACCTATTATGGCATTTCCATAGTCATTCCGAGATATATTGCCATGCAACTTTCGATCGTTCTGTTTATCATGACACGTTCATCATTGTCATATTTCTTTGCATAATCATGTAGTTGACATTGTATTTGTGGCAAAGCCACCGTTCATAATTTTTCATACATGTCACTCTTGATTCATTGATATCCCGGTATACCGCCGGAGGCATTCATATAGAGTCATACTTTGTTCTAGTATCGAGTTGTAATCATTGAGTTGTAAATAAATAGAAGTGTGATGATCATCATCCATAGAGTATTGTCCCAAAAAAAGAGAAAGGCCAAATAAAAAAAGGGAGGCCCAAAAAAGGGGGACAATGCTACTATCCTTTTTTCCACACTTGTGCTTCAAAGTAGCACCATGATTTTCATGATAGAGAGTCTCTTGTTTTGTCACTTTCATATACTAGTGGGAATTTTTCATTATAGAACTTGGCTTGTATATTCCAACGATGGGCTTCCTAAAATGCCCTAGGTCTTCGTGAGCAAGCAAGTTGGATGCCCACCCACTTAGTTTCTTTTATTGAGCTTTCATGCATTTATAGCTCTAGTGCATCCGTTGCATGGCAATCCCTACTCCTTACATTAACATCAATCGATGGGCATATCCATAGCCGTTGATTAGCCGTGTTGATGTGAGACTTTCTATTTTCTGTCTTCTCCACATAACCCCTATCATTATATTCTATTCCACCCATAGTGCTATATCCATGGCTCGCGCTCATGTATTGCGTGAAGGTTGTAAAAGTTTGAGATTACTAAAGTGTGAAACAATTGCTTGGCTTGCCATAGGGGTTGTGCATGATGAGAGCATTCTTGTGTGACGAAAATGGAGTATGACTAAACTATATGATTTTGTAGGGATGCACTTTCTTTGGCCATGTTATTTTGAGAAGACATAATTGCTTAGTTAGTATGCTTGAAGTATTATTGCTTTTATGTCAGTATTAAACTTTTATCTTGAATCTTTCGGATCTAAATATTCATACCACAATTAAGAGGGTTACATTAAAAAAATTATACCAAGTAGCATTCCGCATCAAAAATTCTGTTTTTCTCATTTACCTACTCGAGGACGAGCAGGAATTAAGCTTGGGTATGCTTGATAAGTCTGCAATGTATCTATAATTTTTTATTGCTTCATGCTATATTATATTATGTTTTGGATGATTAATGGCTTTGTTATACACTTTTATATTATTTTTGGGACTAACCTATTAACCGGAGGCCCAGCCTAGAATTGCTGTTTTTTGCCTATTTCAGAGTTTCGCAGAAAAAGTATATCAAACGGAGTCCAAACGGAATGAAACCTTCAGGAACGTGATTTTCGGAACAAACGTGATCCAAAGGACTTGGACCCTACGTCAAGACATCAACCAGGAAGGCATGAGGTAGGGGGGTGCCTACCCCCCCAGGCGCGCCCTCCACCCTCATGGGGCCCACATTGCTCCACCGACGTACTTCTTCCTCCTATATATACCTACGTACCCCCAAACTACCAGATACGAAGCCAAAAACCTAATTCCACCTTCGCAACCTTCTGTACCCATGAGATCCCATCTTGGGGCCTTTTCCGGACCTCCGTCGGAGGGGGCATCGATCACGGAGGGCTTCTACATCAACACTATAGCCTCTCCGATGATGTGTGAGTAGTTTACCTCAGACCTTCGGGTCCATAGTTATTAGCTAGATGGCTTCTTCTCTCTTTTTGGATCTCAATACAAAGTTCTCCACCATTCTTGTGGAGATCTATTCGATGTAATCTTCTTTTGCGGTGTGTTTGTTGAGACTGATGAATTGTGGGTTTATGATCAAGTTTATCTATGAACAATATTTGAATCTTCTCTAAATTCTTTTATGTATGATTGGTTATCTTTGCAAGTCTCTTCGAATTATAAGTTTGGCTTGGCCTACTAGATTGATCTTTCTTGCAATGGGAGAAGTGCTTAGCTTTGGGTTCAATCTTGCGGTGTCCTTTCCCAGTGACAGTAGGGGCAGCAAGGCACATATTGTATTGTTGCCATCGAGGATAACAAGATGGGGTTTATATCGTATTGCATGAGTTTACCCCTCTACATCATGTCATCTTACTTAAAGCGTTACTCTGTTCTTTTGAACTTAATACTCTAGATGCATGCTGGATAGCGGTCGATGTGTGGAGTAATAGTAGTAGATGCAGGCAGGAGTCGATCTACTTGTCTCAGACGTGATGCCTATATACATGATCATACCTAGATATTCTGATAACTATGCTCAATTTTGTCAATTGCTCAACAGTAATTTGTTTGCCCACCATAATACTTATGCTCTCGAGAGAAGCCACTATTGAAACCTTTGTCCCCGGGTCTATTTTCCATCATATTAATCTCCCTTAACAAGCTATTTCTGGTGCCGTTTTTATTTCTCTTTATTTACTTTGCATCTTTATCATAAAAATACCAAAAATCTTATCATATCATATCTATTAGATCTCACTTTCGTAAGTGACCGTGAAGGGATTGACGACCCCTTTACAGCATTGGTTGCGAGGATTTTATTTGTTTGTGTAGGTGCGAGGGATTCGTGCATGGCCTCCTACTGGATTGATACCTTGGTTCTCAAAAACTGAGGGAAATACTTATGCTACTTTGCTGCATCACCCTTTCCTCTTAAAGGGAAAACCAACGCGGTGCTCAAGAGGTAGCAGTAGGTATTTCCCTTAGTGATAAGACCAAGGTTATCGAACCAGTAGGAGAAACACGCAACACTATGTAAACGATACCTGCACACAAAGAACAAATACTTGTCCTGATGCGTAAGAGGGGTTGTCAATCCCTCCCGGGTAAAAGATAGATAAATTTGTAGTAGATTAGATAAATAGATCTCGCAAAAACGCGAAATAAAATAAACAACAAAAAATTGCAGCAAGGTATTTTTGGGTTTTTGGAATAATAGATCTGAAAATAAAATAGGCAAATAATAGATCGGAAAGCAAATATGATAAATAATAGACCCGGGGTGTAGGTTTCACTAGTGGCTTCTCTCGAGAAAAATAGCATATGACGGGTAAACAAATTACTGTTGGGCAAACAAAATACTGTTGGGCAATTGATAGAACTTGAAATAATTATGACAATATCCTGACAATGATCATTATATAGGCATCACGTCTAAGATTAGTAGACCGACTCCTGCCTGCATCTACTACTATTACTCCACACATCGACCGCTATCTGGCATGCATGTCGTGTATTAAGTTCATAGAGAAACAGAGTAATGCAATAAGAACGATGACATGATGTAGACAAGATCTATTCATGTAGGAATAGACCCCGTCTTGTTATCCTTAATAGCAACGATACATATGTGTCATGTCCTCTTCTGTCACTGGGATTTAGCACCGTGAGATTGAACCCATCACAAAGCACCTCTTCCCATGGCAAGAAAAATTGGTCTAGTTGGCCTAACTAAACCAAAGATTCGAAGAAGAAATACAAGGCTATAAGCAATCATGCATATAAGTGATCAAAACTCAAATAAATTTCATGGATAAAATAGATCTGATCATAAATTCAAAGTTCATCGGATCCCAAGAAACACACCTCAAAAAGAGTTGCATCAAATAGATCTCCAAGATACCATTGTATTGAGAATCAAAAGAGAGAGAGGAAGCCATCTAGCTACTGCCTACAGACCCGTAGGTCTACATTGAACTACTCACGCATCATCGGAGAGGCACCAATGAGGATGATGAACCCCTCCGTGATGGTGTCTAGATTGGATCTGGTGGTTCTGGAACTAGTGGTGGCTAGAATTGTGTTTCATCAACTCCCCTAGGGTTTTTAGATTTTTGGGTATTTATAGAGCAAAGAGGCGGCGCGGGAGGCCACCGAGCTAGGCACACACTACTGGAGGATGTTGCTAACGCGACACTACGATTAGTGACCCTTTGTCGAAACTATGTGCAATGCATTAATCACAAACGGGGATGTAAAATAATCGTCAAAAAAGGTGCAAAACATTTGTGATGGAGGATGCATCAAACACGGTTTGCGTGTGCGATGCAGGGCACACGGTTAACCCGTTCGAGCGATGAGGCAGAACAACAGAAATGGGCAGCCATATCAATGTGTGTGCTATATATGGCATACAGTTCGCTCCAATGAACCGTTTGCTATTAGGGAGTGCAACATAAGCGGTTAGCCAGATCAAGGTGTGTGTGATATAGGGCATACGGTTCACTCGGATGAACTATTTTCGATTAGCGAACGCAACAGAAATGGTTCAACTTAACAAGATGTATGTGATACATGGCAAACAGCCGACTTGGATGAACTATTTGCGGTGAGAATTTACAACACAGACGGTTAATATAGTTAGTTTGTGTGCGATCCTGTGTGTACAAAAAACTTTGAAAAATGCAAACTAGTTGATTGCGGTGGCTAGGAGTATCGCACACAATGCGTCTGCGATTACTCGTGCGCAATGATTAGTAAGTTACACATGCATTTCCTTATGTTAACACTTGTGTGATAAATAACACGTGGCACCGGATACGGTATTTGGGTTGTGTGTGTGCTCCACTTAGTCTTCCCGTGCTCCAACGAATGCTTCCCGCGCTCCACATGGGTGAATAGTAAAACCCACGCCTATTCCCTCACCGGTTTCCCGCCACCAGCTAATGGCTTGCTGCATATAACCCAGGTGGTAATGCACCACCGCGACACTCTGCGAAGATCTAGTCCTCACCCATCTACCATTAGTTATTCCAAGCATGCCAGCAACGATCAAAGCTTCGATGTTGACGCCTACCCGCGTTACATCTTCAGCGAGGAGAACGAGCCGGAGCAGGTCAGGGAGCAAGAGCTTCATCGGCCGGTGCACGCACCATGCACCACTGCAGGATGCTGCTAACGCGACACTACGATCAGAGACCCTTCGACGAAACTATGTGCGATGCCATAATCGCAAATGGTGGTGTAAAAAACCGTCAAAAAAGGTGCAAAACGTTTGCGATGGCGGAGCCATCAAACACGGTTCAAATTTTAGTTGCGTGTGTGGTGCAGGGCATACGGTTCAGTTAATTGTTTGCGATGAGGAGGAACAAAGGAAATGGGCAGCCAGATGGAGGTGTGTGCGACATACAAAATACGGTTTACTCGGATGAACTATTTGTGATTAGGTAACACAAAAGAAACGGTCAGCCAGTTTAAGGTGTGTGCGATATATGGCATGCAGTTCACTCGGATGAACTGTTTGTGTAACATCCCAAAATTCTAAATTTTGGAATGTTATAATAATTAAAATATATGATTGTTGATTGATTGTTGAGTGATTGATTGAGTGAAATTTATTAGAATTTTAAACTTTTAAAGTTTTGTTGAGAGGGAATAAAAAGGACTTCCCAAAAAAAAGTTTCTGTTTGAAAATATTTGAATTTGGAAATATTTCAAAATTCATGCCACTCAATGATCCTCATGATTTCTTCAATGAAAGAGAGTGGGAAGTAAAGAAAAATTTGATTTTGAAGTTGTCATTTAATTTATTTTTTAACTCAAAGTGACATTTGAGTTTTATTCAAAAACTTTTCTGACAAAGAACACTTGAAAAAAAGTGTTGAGAGGGAGTAACATGACACCCCAAAAATGTTGGAATAAATTTTCCATAGAGTTTTGAAAGTCATTTTGATTTTTGTTTGAATTTTAAAAAATGACTTTTCAAAAAGTATTTTATTTGCCCCTGGAAAATATCCCATTAAATTCGGCTTATTTTTCTGATCATTTTGATATATAATACTCCTATATTTTGTTTTCATTTTATTTTCTAAAATGATTTTTCTTTGCGGGTTATTCAAAAAAAGGGAAGGTACTGTTTTTTTGGGCCAAATCCGGCCCGATCCGAACCGAATCATCTCCTTCCTCCAGGCAAGATACTCACGATCTACAGCCACCGCCGGAGCATCGCCGGAATCGCGGGATTCGCGAAATCCCTCGCCCCCTCCTCCAAGACGACCTCCTCCCCCTATAAATAGCCACATCGCGCATCCATTCCCCCACCTAGTCCCTCCTCTCCTCGCCCCACGTCACCAAGCTGCCCCGCCGGAGTTCGTCGGAGCCGCCGCCGCCATTTGCTCCGCCCCACCCACCGCCACCCACCGCCGCCACCCACCGCCGCCACCAGCTGCTCCGCCCCGCTCCACCGCCCCGCCCATCCCCTCGCCTCGCCCAAAGGACCACCGGAGCCACTCCGCCCGAGCCCCTCACCGAAACAGCTACAGTAATCCCGACCTGCCTTTTTTCGTTCTGTTTTTAAAACATAATAGTTTCAATCTTGTAAAATCCGCAGTTAATTATCTATGAGGTATTTTTGAGTGAATCCAACTGCCTTGGATCACAAATTTTATGAATTTTATGTTAGTTTAATTGTATTTCTTATTTGAGCAGTTTAAATTTGTGTTTGTATGAATTTTCTCAAATCACTAGATTTGAGCTATTTTGAGTTAGGAATATTATTTTTGACCGATTCTTTTTGCTACTGGTTACTTATTAGACTAGCTATGCAGTAGTGTTTAGTTTGCATGTTAGTGAGTTAGTTAGATTAGCTTTTTATTGTAAACAGTACTGTTTACTCTGTTTTTAGTACTGTTTGTAGTTTAGTTATTATTAATTAGTTTTATTTAGTTTCTTTTGCTAGTTTTCGCCAGTGTGTCATATATTCTATTGTTTAACAATAGGTGATTTCTAGGATTTATTAGACTTAGTATTCTTGAGGTTCTAGGTGTTGTTTGTTGTATGACTAGTTGCTAGCAATAGGAATAGTGTTAGAGGTTCTAGGTACTGTTAGAATTTTATTATAGGAAAAATACTTTATGTTACATAGCGAATAATTATTTTTACCTTGGGTTAAGTATTTTTTGTTTTAGGATTTTTACTTGTTGTTAGGTAGAGTTGTTGTGGTGTAGATTAGCCCTATAAGTTTATTTGAGTGATTTAGAGTTTTATTTGTTTTTTACCTTTGATCCTATTTCGATTTCGTTGTTGTTTTGATTGTTATGATTGAGTGCTAGAATGATTGCTTATGTGAATACTATGCTTGCTTGTATAGATTTCGTCGGAGAGTGACGACTAGTTTATCAAGTTTTTAAGAGCGATAATATCTTCACCAACTGGCCAGGCAAGTTCACTTTGACCATGTTTTCCATACCTATGTTTATTTGCATGTAGTATCACCCTTTTAACAGTCTCTCCAGTGGTGTTATTGAATCTTGTAGTTGAGTAGAATGCATGAGGTAGGAACCATCTCCCTGTTATCAAACCCGGGACGTTATATATTTTTAATGCTACGCTATAGTAGACGGGGTTTGGTATGAGTGCATGAGAGTGGTGTGAAGAAGGAGGACTCTACGTCAATGGCGACAACTTCATGATGGCACCGGCAAGGACTGCATCTTTAGGACTCCTCAAGATTTTCGAGACTCGAGACAAGAATTCAATACACACTACTGGGTGAAGGACGGTTGACGGGCACCCTGGAGAAACCAGTGGTTGGCCGGGATGCATGGAGAAGCGCCATGACATCTTGCGGAAAGCTTCACCCAGACTCAAAGAGATGGAAGGATACTTCATCCCCGGAAGCTTACCTGTGCAACCGCAAGTCACTATGGGCTCTGGCTTGGTTGACCTTAGTCGTGACTTTGGCTGGGATGGTGCTAGCAGATGTAGAACTACGGTAGGATTGGATGAGCACCGGACAGTGGTCAGAGGAACTCTTCGGAAGACCATGTTTCGGTCATCTTGTTCTCAAACACCCTGAAGTGCGAGAATGTAAAGAGAGGGATCGAATCTTGCGGGTAAAGTGTACAAACCTCTGCAGAGGGTTAAAACCTAATCGATTAGTCGTGTCTCCGCTTACGGACAATTTGAGCCTCTGGACTTGGATCCATCTCGGAACTCTCAACACCGGACTGCTAAATTAATTATGGGCAACTTATGATGATTTGGGCTATGAGACATCGGTTGGCGGAACCATGTCATGATAGAAAACTCCGTAGTACAGACCCCGGATAATTCCTTTGATGTAGGGACAATAAAACCAGCTTTTACGCAAACAAAACTTAGATACAGAGCCACAAAGCCATACTGCATATAGTATAGTTTATCATCTGATTTCTCTTATGGTGATCTTGCCGGTACATTCAATGTACTGACCTACACGGCTGCGACGTCTCATGTTGCAGATATGTTTCTTCTGACGAGTAAGAGTTACGTCATAGGGTTACGGTCTACACTCAACCTACTGATGGCGTTGATGGGACTCCACGCCCGATTGTTTGTTTCCGCTGAGACTTATGAGGTATATATTAGTTTTACATTATTTATACATGTGATTGCACTTTAATATATATATTGATGTACTGTGTGTGCCAGCATACCGATCCAGGGATGGCACAGATACACAGAGGCTTGACTGTCTGAGCTCGGGTCGCTACAGTTTGCGTTGACATAAGAGAACAAAAACGGTTCAACTTAACAAGATGTGTGTGATACGCAGCAAACAGGTGTCTAATCAGAAATGTGTGTGAATACCGATAATAACACATACGGTTGCTGCTAATAAGATGTGTGTGTGTGTGTTGTGCGATGGGATTGCATATAGAACAACACACACACACACACACACTTATAAGGACATGCTTGCATAACCAAATTAAACATCCACTTACATAGTGGCTACTACAACCATGGTGGCATGCATTCGTATTTTATTAGTTAAATCCTACTTATAAACTAGGGTGGGGGTATAGTAGGTAATTAAATCGCAAACGTTTTTTTATTAGACGTGTCCTCTCGTCCTCCTCTCGCACGCCTCGTCACCCCGCTACCGCAGATGGCTTACAGCGCAAGCTTGAGAAATGCGCGGGGGCGTTCTTTTAGCCAAACGGTGGCGCCAATGAATCATCGGTGAGCTCGTTCCCGCGTAACCTTGCAGGTTCCCGCACAAGCTTCCCGCCCGACTCGGTGAAATTAGATAGTGCTAATGATTTCTAGCTGCATATTTTGACAAATCGCAGGGTTACAAGGATTGACAAATGGCAACGTTACTAGATCAACAAATGTAAATATTTCCAGTTTGCCAAATGGCAACATACCCAATATGACAGATGCAAATATTACCAAATTGTTTGTACGTGGTTGCACACGGGTCATCCAAAACAACCATTTGTGTTGAAGGGATGCACAAATCGTGCGCTGCTCTCACTTTGCATATGGGTTTTCTATCTAAAACGTTTGCAATCAAGAGGTGCACAAATCCTGCTCGGCACATTTTCCCTTGGCTTCCTGGGGAAGCTATCGGTTTGCATATGGGTGTTCTAATAAAACGGTTGCGATGAGTGTTTTATATTTAATAACTGGGGAAACCGAATTAAACCTCAGGAAGCTAACAATTTTTTACCACGACATGTGGATGCCGCTCCATGATAGCATGCCAAGTTTCATGAATTTCAGATGACTTTTGGAGTTACTAGAATTTAAAAACTAGGTATCTCAATGTTTGCGACCGAGTGACGGTGGCAGGGTGTTTGAAATTCATTCCCATTTCTTGCATGGGACCTAAGAATGCACCCAACGACAAATATGTGATTTTTCAACCAGTTTATATGCACTGGAGAATGTGCGTGTAGTTCAAATTTGAATTATGCACATAAAATGCCTGGAAAACCTAGTTAATGTATAAAAATGTCCAAACGAACCCCGAAAAATTCCAAAATTGAACACAACACTCTTGTAGTTCTATGTTGACACTCAAATTTTTTTAAAGCAATAAGAGGCGATGAATATCGTTTCGTCCCCAAAGGTGCCACGTTCCCTACAGAAACCATCACACTTGTTGTGAGAAGCTCTGGATTGAGAGAAGCTTATACCCCAAACCTGCCCCAAATGGGACACATTTTTTACCACGACATGTTGATCCCGCTCCATGATAGCATGCCAAGTTTCATGAATTTCAGACAAGTTTTGGATTTACTAGAATTTAAAAACCAGGTATCTCAATGTTTGCGGCCGAGTGACGGTGGCAGGGTATTTGAAATTCATTCACATTTCTTAAATGGGACCTAAGCATGCACCCAAGGACACATATTTGATTTTTTTCAACCAGTTTATATGCACTGGAGAATGTGCCTGTAGTTCAAATTTGAAATATGCACATAAAATGCTTGGAAAACCCAGTTAATCTATAAAAATGACCAAACGAACCCCGAAAAATTCCAGAATTGAACACAACACTCTTGTTGTTCTATGTTGACACTCGATTTTTCTAAAGCAATAAGAGGCGACGGATATCGTTTCGTCCCCAAAGGTGGCATATTCCCTATCGAAACCATCACGCTTGTTGTGAGAAGCTCTAGTTTGTGAGAAAGCTTATACCCAAACCTGCCCCAAACGAGACACAAATTTTACCATGACATGTTGATGCCGCTCCATGATAGCATGCCAAGTTTCATGAATCTCACACGAGTTTTGGATTTACTAGAATTTAAAAACCAGACATCTCAATGTTTGCGGCCGAGTGACGGTGGTAGGGTGTTTGAAATTCATTTCCATTTCTTGCATGCGACCTAAGCATGCACCCAAGGACACATATTTGATTTTTCAACCAGTTTATATGCACTGGAGAATGTGCATGTAGTTCAAATTTGAATTATGCACATAAAATGCCTAGAAAACCCAGTTAATGTATAAAAATGTCCAAAGGAACCCCGAAAAAATCCAAAATTGAACACAACACTCTTGTTGTTCTATGTTGACACTCAAAATTGTTTGACAGCAATAAGAGGCAACGGATATCGTTTCGTCCCCAAAGGTGGCACGTTCCTTACCTAAACCATCACACTTGTTGTGAGAAGCTCTGGTTTGTGAGAAGCTTATACCCAAACCTGCCCCAAATGGGACAATTTTTTTACCATGGCATGTTGATGCCGCTCCATGATAGCATGCCAAGTTTCATGAATTTCACACGAGTTTTGGATTTAGTAGAATTTAAAAACCAGTTATCTTAATGTTTGCGACCGAGTGATGGTGGCAGGGTGTTTGGAATTCATTCCTATTTCTTGCATGGGACCTAAGCATGCACCCAAGGGCACATATTTGATTTTTCAACTAGTTTTTTTGCACCGGAGAATGTGCATGTAGTTCAAATTTAAATTATGCACATAAAATGCCTGGAAAACAAAGTTATGTATAAAAATGTCCAAACGCACCCCGAAAAAAATCCAAAATTGAACACAACACTCTTGTTATTCTATGTTGACACTTGAATTTTTTTGAAAGAAATAAGATGCAACGGATATCATTTCGTCCCCAATGGTGGCACGTTCCCTACCGAAACCATCACGCTTGTTGTGAGAAGCTTATACCCAAACCTGCCCCAAATGGGACAAAATTTTTACCACGGCATGTTGATGCCACTCCATGATAGCATGCCAAGTTTCATGAATTTCAAATGAGTTGGGTTTACTAGAATTTAAAAACCAGATATGTCAATGTTTGCGGCCGACTGATGGTGGCAGGGTGTTTGAAATTCATTCCCATTTCTTGTATGGGACCTAAGCATGCAACCAAGGACACATATTTGATTTTTCAACCAGTTTATATGCACTGGAGCATGTGCATGTAGTTCAAATTTGAATTATGCGCACAAAATGCCTGGAAAACCCAGTTAATGTATAAAAATGTCCAAACGAACCCTGAATAATTCCAAGTTTTTTGACGACACACCTATAGTTGCATGTTCACTGCAGATAAAAGTTCTAACAATTAAAACACCATCCTTTGTAGCTGTGAACCCATTACGTAATTCAAATCAAGACAATAAATCAAGTAGATCGCACATAGTTTATTATCGCCAACCGTGTGAGATGCAGCACAAAATATCTTGGAGCACCATCGGAGTATAGTACGCATACGGCTTACGCGAGAAGGTGCGACTGCTACAGTCCACAGCCTGCTCTGAATAAGGGACTATGTCTGATGACACTTTGCGCGCCAAATTTTTGGCTGAAGTGATTCCAAATTTTCGGCTTTCGCAAAAATATCTACCTCCTTGCCCCCTTCCCCTCACCAAAAGCCACATTTCCCCTATTTCTGCCTTCATTTCCAAGTTGAAACCTTCACTCCTTGCTTGCAGCACCGCTGCCTCCTCTCCGGTGACTCCCCTACTCGCTGGTCGGCCTCGCCTATCTAGGCAGGTAATCCACACCCAAACCCATCGTCCTCGTCCTTCCACATCCCACATGCCCCAATCGCCGGCGCGAGCGTGACACCTTCCACCCAAATCACCGACCCCTCCACCAAATAAGCGTCGCCCTAAGCCATGGTGCATGTAGTATAGCTAGGATCTCAAGGAGCATTTGGCAGCGGAGAAGAAAATCGCGACCGCATGCACGGATGAGGTCGCGATGGCTGCCATTCGTGCCGACCCCCAGATCTTGAAGAAGCACCTTGCCATTTACTAGCTACACCAGTTAAGCATGCTCGGTTTACCCGTTGCGTGTGCTGCTCCTGCCTTTCCTTCACAAATTCTAGTGAATTGTGCTATCTAATTTTACCATGCAATCTGTTACTCTAGTATATATGTTCTATATGTCATGCAGTGTGGTGCTCACTTATTAACTGTTTTGTTAATTAGTTGTCGTCTTCAGTTAACTGTTTGGTTCAATTCTGCAAATGTGATGTTCAATTCTTCAGGCTGCAATTTTGTATTGTCTTCGATGTGAGAAATAAATCAAATTTATCATTATAAAATACATGAGAAACAAATACAACTGCTATATTTCCAAGTTGTCAAGCATGCTTGGTTTGGTTATACATTGTGCAATGTGGTGCTCAGTTAACGTTTGGTTCATTTGTGTTGTGGTGTTTAGTTAATTGTTTGGTTCAATTCTGCAATGTGATGTTCCATAGTTGTGGGTGCATTCTGTTGTTGTATACCATGTGAGGAATAAATTTAATTTGGCTGTAGTAAATACATGAGAAACAAATACAATTGCTACAACTGGCTATAGTTAATTGTTTGGTTAACTGTTTGATCTTCTATTAGGAGTATGTTATATTGTGCAATGTGGCGCTTAGTTAATGTTAGTTCATTTGTTGTGGTGTTTAGTTAACTGCTTGGTTCAATTCTGCAATGCGATGTTCAATTGTCGTGGGTAGAATTTTGTATTGTTGTGCATGTGAGGAATAAATGGAATTTGGCTACACTTAATACATGAGAAACATATACAAGTGCTATATTTCCTAGTTCTTAATCATGCTTGGTTTGGATAAATGGGTTTTTCGTGTTGCTTGAATTAATATGATGAATCTGCAATGTGCTTATTTTTCATCAACATATTTTACTGATAGCATGTGAACCCTTACTTAACCTGATGACTAACTACCTTATATGTGTTGCAGGGAAACAATGGGAAGCACTGAGGCTTACAATCGAGATTAGCACGTGCATGGTACATTGTCTAATAGCACATTATTGTGCAATTGCAGGAACCATTCTAATATTTAGGTTTTTAACAATTTGGTCTTGCACATGTAGGTCCTGCTGCCAGAGGTTTTTACCCACTATTTGACCCTTTTTTCATATGGGGAAATGAGATGTCCATGAATATTAGTCAAGTCAAGAAACTCAGAAAGATTGTTAGGATAAAGACATTAGCGACAAAAAACAACAAGATCTTTGTCTGCATAATGAAGAATACATCAGTTCACTACAGGATGGTACTAACTATTATACCTTACATTTCTTATTCCTTTGCCCCATTTCCAATATAGAGAAGATATTTATGTACATCCTTGTTTTCAGGCCTTTCCAAAGCAGTTCACTGATGATTACCTCTCAAACCACATGTATGGTCAGGAGGCGAGAAAGTTATTCATACAACACCCATGGTTCAATATTGATGTGTTCCTGAAGAGGACAAAGGATGGACGGTCAATCATCCACATGCACTGGCCTAAAGTTACAAAGACCTTCAACATCAATGAAGGCTCAATATTCGCCTTCTGCTTCATCAGTTTCCCAGATGAGATACATCCGTCTATGTACCGTCTATGATGCTAATTTTGAAAGGTTATAGATGTTGCATGTGAAACTTGGTCCTGGTGTAGTTGTGTAATGGGGTAGCTGAAGCTATATGATGTTGTACTCTAATGTATTTCAATTATGAAAATGAAATATATTGTGTGCTTAATATGAAATGTCAATTAGATTAATAAATGGATTATGAATAATCGGATAATTAGCCTGCTAATGGAGAATTAGCCTACTAATTGGGTTTTGCTATCGCAAACGGTTGTTGAAAAAATACCGTTGGCGATGACCTTAGGAAACACATACAGTTTCTAGGAATAAACCGTGTTGGATCAATGAACAATCACACACGACAACAATAAAGCTCTGGTTGAACTAGACAACATTGCAGACCGGCGGTCCCTCACTTTGCCAGAAGGTAATTTCAGAGATATACTCACAAAACACTTGCTTCGCCTTCTACAATATCGAAAAGAACATTGGAAAAAATGATGCACCATTTGATGGATTCAATTTGGTGATGAGAACTCCAAAATTTTCAAGCGGTGGCCACTGAAAGATACAGAAAGAACTTTATAAAAACCTTGCAAGATCACAATGGAGTTGAGGTGAACGATCACATAGCGAAAGATGCAATCTTGTTTGACACGTACAAAGATAGACTGAGATCATACAATCCACAACCAATGAAGTTCAACCTATCACAAATGCTCCGACAAGAGGTAGATTTTCACGGCCTGATTACCCCATTTACACATGCAGAAATAGATGCGGTAGTCAAAGAAATGCCACCAGATAGGGCCCCAGGACCGGATGGGTTTAATGGTGCATTCATTAAAGCTTGCTGGCCTATTATCAAACATGATATTTATCAGCTATGTGAAGAGTTCCATGGAGGAAATTTGAATCTGGAGAGCATCAATTATGGACATATCACTTTGATAACTAAGACGAATGCTCCTGTGGCAGTCAATGACTTTCGTCCGATCACGCTCCTGAATTGCTGTCTTAAGCTTATAACCAAGATCCTTGCCAATCGCCTTCAGAAGATTATTCTGCAGATTGTTCATCGCAACCAATATGGCTTCCTACGTGGTCGTTCCATTCATGACTACCTTGCCTGGGCTTTCGAGTATATTCACCAGTGCCAAGCGTCCAAACGTGAGATCGTACTTTTGAAACTAAACTTCGTGAAGGAATTTGATACGATCCAACACCCTGTGATATTGCTCATTATGAAACACCCTGCGATGTCGCTCATTATGAAACACATGGGCTTTCCAACCCAATGGCTAACCTGGATGGAAAATATCTTCTCCTTGGGAAAATCCTTGATGCTTCTCAACGGGGTGCCAGGTCGCCAATTTATCTGCGAATGCGGAGTGCGTTAGGGCGATCCTCTGTCACCATTGCTATTTGTGTTAGCAGCTGACCTGCTCCAAACCGCTCTTAATGAGGCACTTCAAAACCAGACCATCCAACACCCGATCCCGCCAAAGGGAAATGACCAATACCCGGTGATTCAATACGTTGACGACACAATAATCGCCCTCCCTGCATGCATCAACCAGGCCGCCAAGATCAAACAGATACTTGAGGATTATACCACTTCAGTGGGACTCAAAATCAACTTTCATAAGTCCACTTTGGTGCCCATCAACACCCCTCAGGACAAATGCGATACGCTGATAGTGATCTTTGGATGTGCTCAAGCAACCATGCCATTCACTTACCTTGGACTGCCCTTAGGTACTACTCGACCTTCGGTTCTGGATCTGACACCGTTTGTTTGCAAGGCAGAAAGAAAAAGCACTGCGGCTATGTCACTCATGTCTTATATGGGTAGACTAGCACTTCTCAACTCCATCATCAGGTCACTGGCTATCTACCCATGGGTACATTAAGACTTCCTCTGAAAATTATTGCCCAATTGGACAAAATCTGATGGTACTACCTCTGGAACAAGAAAACGGATAATGGGGACAAATGTAATTCCTTGGCAGCTTGGTCCATGGGTTGCCGCCCAAAAAAGAGTGGTGGGCTCGGGATACTGGACCTACATGTTCAAAACGATGCTTTGTTACTCAAACTCCTACACAAATTCTACAATCAGCAAGACACGCCCTGGGTTAGCCTCATCTGGAACACATACTATACAGAGTATGTACCCCATGCAATAGAACCCTGCGGCCCCTTTTGGTGGCGGGACCTCATCCATTTAATGCCAATTTATCGGGGAGTGACCCAAGTCAATGTGCACAATGGCAGCTCAGCCCTGTTCTGGAAAGATGACTGGAACAATTCTATACATGAGGAAAAGTACCCAAGAGCATTGTCTTACTGCAAGAACGGAGACATTCCAATTCAGCCCTTTCATCTACCGCTTTCAGTACAAGCGCATGATGAGCTGAGGCAGATCCAAAGAGAGGTAGAAAACGTGGAACTCACAAACGCGCATGATAAATGGACCTGCTGCTGGGGTGCACACAGTTTCAAAACAACATCATACTACAGCTACTACTTCAGAGAGATAACTGCACATGTGGCATTCAAATGGCTATGGAAAACTAAGTGCACGGCTAAGATAAAAGTTTTCGGGTGGCTGCTACTTTCTGACCGTCTCAATACAAGGAACATGCTAAAACGGAGACACTATAACATTGGGACCAACCTGGACTATTTGTTATGTGGTCAACACATTGAAGAAACGGTGGAACACCTCTTCTTCCACTTCACTTTCAGCCAATCTTGCTGGAGGATACTGAACATTACCTAGAGTGATCACCATAATCGCCTCGAGCTGCTGGAAAGATTAAAAGAAAGGCACAATCACAAAATGATCTTGGAGATTTTCCTCCTGGCAGCTTGGAGCTTGTGGAAGGAATGTAACAACAATTACTTTAGAAAAGTGCCGCCATGCATTGACTCATGGAAAGGGAGGTTCAAAAATGATTTTTGAGACCTCTTACACAGACTACCTGATCACAAAAAATAACTTGTGCACGACACTTTGGCTACTATACAATGAGCCTATACATAGAGGTAGATGTAGAGGGATCCTTGCTAAGGAAGTTGCCTCCTCCTTGTAACTTAATTATGTAGTTGTGATTCTTCCTCCCTCCCCCCCACCCTGTGCATATGTAACAAAACTTTTTACATTGTGGTAATATATAACCAGTAGGAGCCTTTCCTACTATCCTAACCTTCAAAAAAAACAATCACACATGACTTTCTCTTGAAAACTGTTTGCATTATGCCACCTTCCGCAAATGTTTACCACATAAAAACTGTGTGTGATGGACAGCCTTTGCCACACAGTTTCTGTCAGGACCCCGACTCAATGCCACATCGATCTAGCATGTAACACCTCATATCATTTTGCGGCCTCACGCACGGTATTCCCACGGGTGTCGTCTTACCTTTGCCCGGGACCGTTTGCGTCTTTTGGCACACGTATATGATAGTGTCGCTAGCATCCATATGATAAGGAGCCCGGGCTGACATGGCTAGTCGTAAACCCAAAGTGGCACAAACCTATAGGGACAGGCATCCATGACCCAGCATCGAACGTGTCGGTCATCAGCGAGTGAATCCAGGCTGTAGCACTGGGCTAGCAGGACTCCGGTGAACCGGGCTGTAGCGGGCTAACAGGACTCCGGTATTCATCGCGTGACATTTCCCTGAAGGGACAGACACAGGAACGGCGAAGGACACATGCCGGCCAGCCTAAGTGTTCCGGAGCAGTAGCAAGCTACCATGGCTCAGTGGAAACACCAGGAGACATTTCCCGGTAAGAGAGGCTACCAAGGATAAACAACTAGGTTGTCAGATACCACACATACCAAGCATTTCAATAACATACACACAATATGCCCGATATGTGCAAATACAACATGGCATCACAACATGACTCTACAACTCAATTATTTATTCATTAGGCTCCGAGGAGCGAGATATTACAAACAGGGGTCTCATGACCCAACATTCAGAGCATACATATCAAAGCACAAGCGGAAGCTATCATGTCTGAGTACAGACATCTATAAATGAAAAAGGCTGAGAAGCCTGACTATCTACCAAATCCTGCTGAGGCACAAGATCGTAGCTGAGGTAACAAGCTAAACGTCGAAGTCCACGTGGAACTACTAGTGAGACTGAAGTCTCTCTGCAAGAACATAAAATAGGCAAACGTGAGTACAAATGTACCCAGCAAGACTTACATAAGAACTAACTACATATGCATCATTTTCAACAAGGGGATGGTGGGGTTTAACTGCAGCAAGCCCGCTTTGACTCGGTGGCTATCCTAAACTACGACTGCAAGCGACTCTTTTGAGGTGGCGCACACGAGTCCACATATTCACCATATCAATACACCACTATGGATCTGCTCCCGTCTCCCTATGAGAACGCCATCCATAGCACTCACGCTTATCTTGCGCATTTTAAAGTATCCACTTTCACTTGTCTATGAACTGATATAAGCAACCCAGAAGTCCTTTACCGCGGACACGGCTATTCGAATAGATGATGTTAACCCTGCAGGGGTGTACTTCTTCATACATGTTTCCACCACTTAGCGTCTGCACACGACATGTGCTCGGCAGACTTCAAGCGAAAGCCGACGTGGGTGTAGACCACGACCTACCTAAACACCTAAGTCTCTAGTCCAGGTTTATCGCCTATTCGGGTTCCATCCATGAGGAGATCCGGCCGGAGTTTCGCTCACAGCCCCAAACGATGTGAACAGGGTTCCGTGACACCAAACGGGTGCCCGGTTTACCCGGCCACGTGCCTACCGCATCACAGCCCACCCCTACGGTCACCGCTGTCCATGGCCTCCAGCATACTACAAACACCAGAAACTACTTGCAACTCCTGGACAGAGGACAAGGGTGATTAAGAAGTCGAGCGGGGTCATATTTCAGGGCCCAATGTATGGTAGTAGCTGAGTCATGGATCACAAACACAGAACTCAGTTCCTAAGGACGGCTTCAATGAGACAACCCACCATGTACTCCTACATGGCCTCTCACCGCTACCTTTACCAAATCGTGTTCACACACTTAGCTCTCAATGGTAGGACATGTTCACACACCTCTGATCCATTCCCGATGAATCAGACCTGACACAACTCTAAGCAGTAGCAGGCATGACAAACAAGCAAGAATGAGTAGGCACAATAGGGCTCAAACAACTCCTACTCATGCTAGTGGGTTTCATCTATTTACTGTGGCAATGACAGGTCATGCAAAGGATAAAGGGGTTCAACTACCGCAACAAGTAACAGATGAATCGTTGTTGTCCTAATGCAGTAAAAGAGAGCAGGAGCGAGAGAGTGGGTTTGTATCGGAATGAACAAGGGGGTTTTGCTTGCCTGGCACTTCTGAAGATAGCATTGAGTCTTCATCAGTGTCAACGATCACATCATCGGTATCACGTCTATCGAGAGGGGACAAATACCGGCAACCTAGAAGGGAACACAATCAATGCAATGCACAATATGATGCATGATCATGACATGGCAAAATGAATGTGTTTTGAGCTAATGCAACTAGCAACAGATTAAATGAAGTTGGTTTGAATACAAGATTCAAATTTAAACTCCATATGTGATTATTCAAATGCCATTTAATTGATTTGTGCTAAACAGCAGCTATAAGTTGTTCTAACATGCATGAAAATGGTACAGATGGATTCCTTGAATTTTTCTGATAATTTTTCATATATAAATTATTTAATTTGGAGTTATGGTTGAATTTCTTTGATTTTTAGAAGTTTATACAATTTTCTGGAATTTTCTGAATAAAAAAAATCCAGAAAACATTACTGCATCATCCTGACGTCATGATGACGTAAGCAGGTCAACGTGGCACAGTCCGGTCAAACTCTGACCGGTGGGTCCAGAGTGTCAGTGTCTAACTAAACTAACCTAGCTTAGTTAATACTAACCTAACTTAATTAGCCGGGCGGGGCCCGCATGTCAGTGAGAGAGAGGGGGGTCAAACCGGCCAGTGGGGTCAAACCCGGGTCAAACTCGCCGGAGTTGACCCGAGGCTCGTCGCCGGCGAGGCCAGGGACGGCGGAGAGCGTCGGGATTCGCCCTCCGATGACCAAAAGAGCGGCGGAGGGGCTCTACGGGATGCCCAGGCTCGCGCGCATCTAACAAGGCAAACGGGAGAAGCTAGGGTGGCCGGAGGCGACGGCAATCATGACGACGGCGGCGGCCGGAGTTCGGGTGGTGGCGGGTTTGGCGCTACGAGCGGTGGTTTAGCGCGCTGAGGGCACTAGGGAGAAGCTCTTGCTCCTCCGCATCCAAAGGAACGGACGGGAGGCCGCGAGGTGGCCGGTGTTGAGCACGGCGTCGACCTCGGCGGCGGCCGGAGCTCGAGCGAGCTCGGGGTCGGTGTTAGGGAGCACGGCAGGAGGCAAAGGGGGGTGTTACGACCTCCTGGGGTTGCACTGAGCACGGCCGCATGCTCGGTTGCAGCTCTAGGCAACGGTGGCTACGGCGGCGACATGGCCGGCGGCGAAGAGCTCTCGGCTCCGGTGGATATTGGCGCTAGCAGGAGAAAAAGTGCCAGGGAAGGGAGGGGATCGATGCAGCAGGTCACAGCGGATCGAACGAAGGGGTTGGTGAGCTCGGGGGCGTCCTCGTTGCTGCGAATCGAGCGGCGGCGATCTCCGGCCATGGCGATGAAGACGGTGGTGATGGCGGCGTTGCAGCGCGTCCGTGGCGTCGTGGCTTGTCGTGGAGGTCGGGGACGTCGAGACGAAGCTCGCAAGCACAGCGAGGGGTCGAGGGGGAGACGGTGGCCGCGGCGTTACGGTGGCGCGGCTGCGGCTGCGCTCGGGCGAGTGAGAGAGAGGAAGCAGAGGAGAGAAACAAGGGAGAGGGAGAGAGCGAGGGGGTCCAGGGGGTCGGGGCGGCGCCAAGGAGATGATGCGCGGCGTCGCGGTGGCCAGGCGATGCAGACGAGCAGGGTGGTGGCGTGGCGAGCTCGGGCGCGTGCGCCGTGTCCCTCCTCTGCCTACTGGCGCGAGGAGGAAGGCGACAGGGAGGGTAGCGGTGGCGGGCTGGGCCGCTGGAGGAGCTGGGCCAGGTAAGTGGGCGCCAGGTAAGTGGCTGGGCTTCTCTTTTTTTTTATATATCTGTTCTGTTTTCTATTTAATTGCCACTGAATTCAAATTCAAACAAATTTGAAAACAGTGCCAAAACTCCCCTGGATAATTTTATGTCACTTAAGGTCTACTCCTCATAAACATAAAATATCTCAGGACATTTGAAAATATATTCATTATATATTATGAATATAACTCCAAATTCAAATAAAATATTGATTTAAAATCAGAGCCCAAATAATTCCTTAGAAATGTCACAAAATTTTGGTTTGATTTATAACTCTTGCCAAAATTGTCAGAGCTATTTCTAGGGCATTTTGGATTTACAGATTGCAATTTTAGGGTTTCTTGCCCCTTTATTAAAATGATTTCCGAGGCTTTCAATTTCCTCATTTCAACTTTCGGAATATAGACATGATGCACACATGAAGCTAGCCTAGAGCATTACCAGAAGCTAGGGATGTGACAACTCACCCCCACTAAACAAGAATCTCGTCTCGAGATTCAAGCGTAGGGTAAGATGAAGGGGAAACGCAAACTAACATAATCTCCACGATCCAGGGTGCACTTCAAATGAACGTTGATTCATTCACCACCATTATCTCGAAGTCTTGCTCTGGGAACTCCAACCAACATGACAACGAGAGGAGAAGGGAACTCTAGAAGGATCAATCTTCTCGAAGGTCGAACAACTCAGGATTAACTCTCAGAATGAGACATAGCAACATCTCTCGAGCTGAGAGGCGAAGCACACATCTATGGAAATGGAGTGAAGCAGATGACGAGGGTTCACTAGGTAGACCACAATTCCACACCTAAGAGGGTGGTGAACGGTTGTCAACGTAGCGAGGAGTTGAGTTGCCATGATACCACGACGAAACATCCTGGAGGAGGGTGATTCATAGATTATTACCCTAAGTGGCAAAAAGAATTACCTTTGATCCAGAGATCATTGAAACTCTTCATACCAGCCTAAGGCAATCACAAGCGATCATTTGGAGGGGGTCGGTAGAATGGCATACTCGGACTTGGATGATGTGGATTACCTTGTTGAAAACAACGTAATGGATGAATTTGCTTATCACCGGAAATGGAAGAGACCATGGTAGAATGGCACATTGGCGGTGCAAGCTGGGAACAAAATGCAAATGATGGGAATGATTCTGGTAACTAGGGAAGAACCCAACAATAGAGAGTGGATTCACTGTTTGAAAAGGTCATAGCATTGCCGAGGAAACCGAGAGGAATCCCAGTTAGAGCCGATGATAACACGTAGCGCTTATGCGTGCTCTCAAGAACTTGAGCATTTCCATAATCATCAAGGTTTTACCAACATCCGTGTCAAGGATGCTGACAACACAACATACTACCATGATGAATAGCGATGGACGATGCAGATGCAAAGGAGGATAACACTTTCTCAGATTTCACCTTAGCGAGCCAAGGAACAAAATCTGGATGATCGACCGAGAGACATTTAGCACTCCGCTTCTAATGTTCTCCTTGATGTGCTAGCGTAACCCATTCATAGATATGGTTTGATATCTAGAACATCAAGTAAAAAGGTCGGACTTCGGGATCTCAAAATCCATAGGGGCAACTAGGGAGTAAATCCTACGAAATCCCTATGGGGAGGTGGCCAACTTCCTCAATCAAGATATTATAATAACAGGTCTTCCGGCTGGGTGTGTTGGCCACGACATCCACTTTACCGGTTTTCGAGGGACCGATATTATAGTTCTTGGGAAATGTTCCAAACCATCATATCTGCCTGAGATTCAGATCTGGTTGGTGTCAGGATATTCCAGACTCATCGAGTCTAGGAAGAAAAATGAAAGTTTGCAACACAAATCGACGAGATGACGTTGCGGGATTCTCGGGAGATGAACTACGATAGCAAGCTCCAAAACATGAGCTGGTTCTGCTACAAACATGTGAACATGTTGTCCAAGACAAGCATGACCACAAAGTAGTCTTATAATAAAACACTACCGAGTTCAGGAGGGGGAACCATCATTAATGACATCGAAGTCTCCACGCGTGGAAGTCCAAAGAGTTCACCTTGGACAGACTCCTTTATGTTTGAACAACTCAATCAGTGGCTTGGTGTGCTAGGATATACATATAGAATGGAGGTTGCAAATCTCCAGACCACAGAATACTTCGCACGTATGCATGACTGACTTGGGATGATTCCAGAGGAAGCAAAACTAACTTTCTCAAATTCACGGCGGCAACTTTCACCAAATGCACGTGTATAAGAGGAAGTCACTCCTTTCATCAAACAAATACTTCATGAGCTAGCATGAAGAAAATGCTTTCAAAAGTTTCCAACACTAGCTTAATGTCCAACAAAATCATGGAGGAGATAAGGATATTGTCAATGGGCTCAACAACAATTCATCTGGGTTTCCTTTTAAAAGGAATTCCATAGTTAAGTGAACAAGTGATAGCATGGGTCAGACCCAAAAGATATAATGGTGTATACTCGAGGGATCAACCACGAGTAAGACAACATTACGAATATCGTTGGTTCTGGTCTGATTGGATGATAGCCCATACTCCAATCAAAGGTTGGATAAAATGATAGGTCCATTAACTGATCACGAGGTTCAGTCGATGAAAATATCAACTTTCTTCAACACACATACAAGGCATCCCTTATAATGAACTATATCGGACAAGCTTCTATCTTCCAACTCTCCAAGTTGATGCATAGCTTAACCAACTAGCTCAGGGGTATCCAACACGGATTCTTGGAGAAAGGGTGGTTTACAGGATAAACCAACTTGATCACGAGCTTAACATAACAGTCAGGTGACAACCTGGTGATACTTTCGAGAAGATATTCGGAAAATCACGAACCACCGATATGTTACTAAGATCGAGAACAATCTTGCTTTTCAGGGCAAGACGATATGATCAAATGAGTGAGGACTTGACACAATCCTAACTCATTGATCGAAGGGTGCACCGGAAATAAGGACTAGATAGCACGATCAGTCTTAGAATGATGATTCAAGAACCAACACGCTAAGAATGAAATTATTATCCTTTAACTACCAAGCAACAGAGTTGCTAGCAGTATTGATTTCACACGCCATGATTCATTTGTCGGCATTCCGGTTACAATAATACAGGAACCGAGGAATGAACAATGATGGCAAAAGTATCACTGTACCAAGAGTTCATAGGATGGTGTGCAATTCCTATAACAATCCCGATATAAAAGATGGTAATACTCCAAGGTAGAACAGAGCAAAAGCTGGATTGGCATTTTGATCTGCGGAGTACAATTGTTTTGACCCAATCCTAGATATGGAAGAGGTACTGGAGTTTGTTTCTCCTAGTCATTCCGCGATAGAATGGCTTGACGGACCACAAAAGTAATAGGCATCGATAAACGAACGCACGCATACTCTTGACTATCAATTGATAGACGAAGGTCAGTAGACAACTAAAGAGGGACAACTCAAAGGAACATATAACTTTCTGAGTTGTGGATGCATAGACTAGTATGTCGAACCAAGTTCAACATAATTCTTCCGGATAACCCATGCAGAAGGGTTGAGCTGGCAGAGTCACAATATAGCATGGAGAACTCATCGAGAGCACTCTTGTTGTCATCTTTTGGTTCAGAAGAACTCCTGCCAAGAATGGTTCATGGTAATTGGAAGAAGGATGTACCACGAACCTCGAGGACTATCGCAAAGGTTACTACTATCCTAAAGGGACTAGCAAACACTATCAACATGAAGTAAGTAGGGTGAATCTCGGGTTCAAAACCCAAGGAGTAGAATACCTACTACTAAGTGGCATCACGGGATGCTTTCGAGAATAAAGGCCAGAATCATCACACTAGGACACAAATCATGGCTAGCTTACTAGGTGACTCCCTTAAACACCTAGGGTCATAATAATAGCTCCAACATATATGTCAAGGCAATAAATTACCTCAACGCACCAGTTAGTGTGCTTATTCTGACCATAAGGGACATCGGGAACGAAAAGAGAGGATTTGCAAATGCATCAGACTAATTAGAAACCTGGGATGACTCAGACAACATAACGGCTGTAAATGCTTAGAAAAAAATTTCAGACATTCACAAAAATGGTGGCATAACCACACAGAAGCACAATATCAAGGTTTCGAGATCAACAATTAACATACGGAAGTAGTAGAAACTGAACTCAAGCTTAAATCCAACAATCTTATAAGTCTACGGATTAGTAACGCGTGATCCTGATAGAAAGAAGAGATAGCCTAGCTCTTAATCCCCGTAGGAAAGATAAGATGACTCAGATCAGAAGGGCATGAGGTATAAGGAGTAAAAAGAGCCTTACGTTCCATCCCACAATCAATTCCCTTATATAACTAAAGAATTTCTAGACTCAACATCGACCTGTTTGGCTTGGTAATCCTACAGGCAGTCAAGCTCTGATACCAACGCTGTCAGGACCCCGACTCAATGCCACATCGATCTAGCATGTAACACCTCATATCATTTTGCGGCCTCACGCACGGTATTCCCACGGGTGTCGTCTTACCTTTGCCCGGGACCGTTTGCGTCTTTTGGCACACGTATATGATAGTGTCGCTAGCATCCATATGATAAGGAGCCCGGGCTGACATGGCTAGTCGTAAACCCAAAGTGGCACAAACCTACAGGGACAGGCATCCATGACCCAGCATCGAACGTGTCGGTCATCAGCGAGTGAATCCAGGCTGTAGCACTGGGCTAGCAGGACTCCGGTGAACCGGGCTGTAGCGGGCTAACATGACTCCGGTATTCATCGCGTGACATTTCCCTGAAGGGACAGACACAGGAACGACGAAGGACACATGCCGGCCAGCCTAAGTGTTCCGGAGTAGTAGCAAGCTACCATGGCTCAGTGGAAACACCAGGAGACATTTCCCGGTAAGAGAGGCTACCAAGGATAAACAACTAGGTTGTCAGATCCTACACATACCAAGCATTTCAATAACATACACACAATATGCTCGATATGTGCAAATACAACATGGCATCACAACATGACTCTACAACTCAAGTATTTATTCATTAGGCTCCGAGCAGCGAGATATTACAAACAGGGGTCTCATGACCCAACATTCAGAGCATACATATCAAAGCACAAACGGAAGCTATCATGTCTGAGTACAGACATCTATAAATGAAAAAGGCTGAGAAGCCTGACTATCTACCAAATCCTGCTGAGGCACAAGATCGTAGCTGAGGTAACAAGCTAAACGTCGAAGTCCACGTGGAACTACTAGTGAGACTGAAGTCTCTCTGCAAAAACATAAAATAGGCAAACGTGAGTACAAATGTACCCAGCAAGACTTACATCAGAACTAACTACATATGCATCATTTTCAACAAGGGGATGGTGGGGTTTAACTGCAGCAAGCCAGCTTTGACTCGGTGGCTATCCTAAACTACGACTGCAAGCGACTCTTTTGAGGTGGCGCACACGAGTCCACATATTCACCATGTCAATACACCACTATGGATCCGCTCCCGTCTCCCTATGAGAACGCCATCCATAGCACTCACGCTTATCTTGCGCATTTTAAAGTATCCACTTTCACTTGTCTATGCACTGATATAAGCAACCCAGAAGTCCTTTACCGCGGACACGGCTATTCGAATAGATGATGTTAACCCTGCAGGGGTGTACTTCTTCATACATGTTTCCACCACTTAGCGTCTGCACACGACATGTGCTCGGCAGACTTCAAGCGAAAGCCGACGTGGGTGTAGACCACGACCTACCTAAACACCTAAGTCTCTAGTCCAGGTTTATCGGCTATTCGGGTTCCATCCATGAGGAGATCCGGCCGGAGTTTCGCTCACAGCCCCAAACGATGTGAACAGGGTTCCGTGACACCAAACGGGTGCCCGGTTTACCCGGCCACGTGCCTACCGCATCACAGCACACCCCTACGGTCAGCGCTGTCCACGGCCTCCAGCATACTACAAACACCAGAAACTACTTGCAACTCCTGGACAGAGGACAAGGGTGATTAAGAAGTCGAGCGGGGTCATATTTCAGGGCCCAATGTATGGTAGTAGCTGAGTCATGGATCACAAACACAGAACTCAGTTCCTAAGGACGGCTTCAATGAGACAACCCACCATGTACTCCTACATGGCCTCTCACCGCTACCTTTACCAAATCGTGTTCACACACTTAGCTCTCAATGGTAGGACATGTTCACACACCTCTGATCCATTCCCGATGAATCAGACTTGACACAACTCTAAGCAGTAGCAGGCATGACAAACAAGCAAGAATGAGTAGGCACAACAGGGCTCAAACAACTCCTACTCATGCTAGTGGGTTTCATCTATTTACTGTGGCAATGACAGGTCATGCAAAGGATAAAGGGGTTCAACTACCGCAACAAGTAACAGATGAGTCGTTGTTGTCCTAATGCAGTAAAAGAGAGCAGGAGCGAGAGAGTGGGTTTGTATCGGAATGAACAAGGGGGTTTTGCTTGCCTGGCACTTCTGAAGATAGCATTGAGTCTTCATCAGTGTCAACGATCACATCATCGGTATCACGTCTATCGAGAGGGGACAAATACCGGCAACATAGAAGGGAACACAATCAATGCAATGCACAATATGATGCATGATCATGACATGGCAAAATGAATGTGTTTTGAGCTAATGCAACTAGCAACAGATTAAATGAAGTTGGTTTGAATACAAGATTCAAATTTAAACTCCATATGTGATTATTCAAATGCCATTTAATTGATTTGTGCTAAACAGCAGCTATAAGTTGTTCTAACATGCATGAAAATGGTACAGATGGATTCCTTGAATTTTTTTGATAATTTTTCATATATAAATTATTTAATTTGGAGTTACGGTTGAATTTCTATGATTTTTAGAAGTTTATACAATTTTCTGGAATTTTCCGAATAAAAACAAATCCAGAAAACATTACTGCGTCATCCTGACGTCATGATGACGTCAGCAGGTCAACGTGGCACAGTCCAGTCAAACTCTGACCGGTGGGTCCCGAGTGTCAGTGTCTAACTAAACTAACCTAGCTTAGTTAATACTAACCTAACTTAATTAGCCGGGCGGGGCCCGCATGTCAGTGAGAGAGAGGGGGGTCAAACCGGCCAGTGGGGTCAAACCCGGGTCAAACTCGCCGGGGTTGACCCGAGGCTCGTCGCCGGCGAGGCCAGGGACGGCGGAGAGCGTCGGGATTCGCCCTCCGATGACCAAAAGAGCGGCGGAGGGGCTCTACGGGATGCCCAGGCTCGCGCGCATCTAACAGGGCAAACGGGAGAAGCTAGGGTGGCCGGAGGCGACGGCAATCATGACGACGACGGCGGCCGGAATTCGGGTGGTGGCGGGTTTGGCTCTACGAGCGGTGGTTTGGCGCGCTGAGGGCACTAGGGAGAAGCTCTTGCTCCTCCGCATCCAAAGGAACGGACGGGAGGCCGCGAGGTGGCCGGAGTTGAGCACGGCGTCGACCTCGGCGGCGGCCGGAGCTCGGGCGAGCTCGGGGTCGGTGTTAGGGAGCACGGCAGGAGGCAAAGGGGGGTGTTACGACCTCCTGGGGTTGCACTGAGCACGGCCGCGTGCTCGGTTGCAGCTCTAGGCAACGGTGGCTACGGCGGCGACATGGCCGGCGGCGAAGAGCTCTCGGCTCCGGTGGATATTGGCGCTAGCAGGAGAAAAAGTGCCAGGGGAGGGAGGGGATCGACGCAGCAGCTCACAGCGGATCGAACGAAGGGGTTGGTGAGCTCGGGGGCGTCCTCGTTGCTGCGAATCGAGCGGCGGCGATCTCCGGCCATGGCGATGAAGACGGTGGTGATGGCGGCGTTGCAGCGCGTCCGTGGCGTCGTGGCTTGTCGAGGAGGTCGGGGACGTCGAGACGGAGCTCGCAAGCACTGCGAGGGGTCGAGGGGGAGACGGTGGCCACGGCGTTACGGTGGCGCGGCTGCGGCTGCGCTCGGGCGAGTGAGAGAGAGGAAGCAGAGGAGAGAAACAAGGGAGAGGGAGAGAGCGAGGGGGTCCAGGGGGTCGGGGCGGCGCCGAGGAGATGACGCGCGGCGTCGCGGTGGCCAGGCGATGCAGACGAGCAGGGTGGTGGCGTGGCGAGCTCGGGCGCGTGCGCCGTGTCCCTCCTCTGCCTACTGGCGCGAGGAGGAAGGCGACAGGGAGGGTAGCGGTGGCGGGCTGGGCCGCTGGAGGAGTTGGGCCAGGTAAGTGGGCGCCAAGTAAGTGGCTGGGCTTCTCTTTTTTTTTATATATCTGTTCTGTTTTCTATTTAATTGCCACTGAATTCAAATTCAAACAAATTTGAAAACAGTGCCAAAACTCCCCTGGATAATTTTATGTCACTTAAGGTCTACTCCTCATAAACATAAAATATCTCAGGACATTTGAAAATATATTCATTATATATTATGAATATAACTCCAAATTCAAATAAAATATTGATTTAAAATCAGAGCCCAAATAATTCCTTAGAAATGTCCCAAAATTTTGGTTTGATTTATAACTCTTGCCAAAATTGTCAGAGCTATTTCTAGGGCATTTTGGATTTACTGATTGCAATTTTAGGGTTTCTTGCCCCTTTATTAAAATGATTTCCGAGGCTTTCAATTTCCTCATTTCAACTTTCGGAATATAGACATGATGCACACATGAAGCTAGCCTAGAGCATTACCAGAAGCTAGGGATGTGACAGTTTCTTCTATGGACCGTGTGTGATACATTCAATAACGCAAACGATTTAATGGGAAAAATTGTGTGTGATGTACCTCTGAACGGAAACGTTTTCCTTGGAGCGACTGTGTGGGATGTACATATGAACGGAAATGTTTAGTGGGGACTGACCGTGTGGGATGTACTTGCACCGGAAACAATTTCGCCGTATAATTGTATTTTTTAGCTCTACCGTACGTATTTCCATATTTGAGCGCTCGCAGGTCGCACACGACCTCATTTTGCCGAGCGTGTGTGCCGGGAGGGCATATCCTCGACGGTTTCTAGGTCGTGTGGGAAGGACTCCCCTATCGCCCACATTCACTTGGCGACGGTTCCAAATGCCATCGCGGAAAGGGGTTAAAAACCGTTTGTTTAGTAGCTCACTGTACTAGTGATGGCCCATTGGCAGCGATATCAGTGTCACAGTCCTTGGGAGCACAATCGACATATTACAGAGGAGGTGTGATGAGCAGTTTGCCATCCACATTGCAAAAGATCCAGAGTTGCTCGGTGGCATGATCGATGACCCACCTGAAGAACCGCCGTCACTAGCTCGTTGATCAAAGATGGTTATGTTTCCTAGCCATAGACAAAGAGTTGTCATTTGATTAACGGGATCACATCATTAGGAGAATGATGTGATTGACTTGACCTATTCCGTTAGCTTAGCACTTGATCATTTAGTTTGTTGCTATTGCTTTCTTCATGACTTATACATGTTCCTATGACTATGAGATTATGCAACTCCCGTTTACCGGAGGAACACTTTGTGTGCTACCAAACATCACAACGTAACTGGGTGATTATAAAGGTGCTCTACAGGTGTCTCCGAAGGTACTTGTTGATTTGGCGTATTTCGAGATTAGGATTTGTCACTCCAATTGTCGGAGAGATATCTCTGGGCCCACTCGGTAATACACATCACTTAAGCCTTGCAAGCATTGCAACTAATGAGTTAGTTCCGAGATGATGTGTTACGGAACGAGTAAAGAGACTTGCCGGTAACGAGATTGAACTAGGTATTGAGATACCGACGATCGAAACTCGGGCAAGTAACATACAGATGACTGATAACCCACAAGTATAGGGGATCGCAATAGTTTTTGATAAGTAAGAGTGTCGAACCCAACGAGGAGCTAAAGCTAGAACAAATATTCCCTCAAGTTCTATCGACCACTGATACAACTCTACGCATGCTTGACGTTCGCTTTACCTAGAACAAGTATGAAACTAGAAGTACTTTGTAGGTGTTGTTGGATAGGTTTGCAAGATAATAAAGAGTACGTAAATAAAAAGTAGGGGCTGTTTTGATAAAGAAACAATAAAGTAAATATAGCGAGTGTGGAAAAGTGGTGGTAGGAGTTGCGAAATTGCCCCTAAGCAATTGACTAGTTTACTAGACCGATAGCAAGTATTATGTGGGAGAGGCCACTGCTAGCATGTCATCCCTGACTTGGAATTCTATGCATTTATGATTGGAACTATTAGCAAGCATCCACAACTACTAATGTTCATTAAGGTAAAACCCAACCATAGCATTAAGGTAAATTGGTCCCCCTTCAATCCCGTATGCATCAATTTCTATGCTAGGTTGAAGCTTCTGTCACTCTTGCCCTCCAATACATAGTCCTGTCAACATACAACTAACCCTAGGGTGTGATCCACGAGTGCAATCATATGATGGGCACCAAAGGACAGCAACATAACCACAAGCAAATTAAATCAATCATAGCAATTCATCAACCACCGATAGGACAACAAAAATCTACTTAGACATCATAGGATGGCAACACATTATTGGATAATAATATGAAGCATAAAGCACCATGTTCAAGTAGAGGGTACAGCGGGTTGCGGGAGAGTGGACCGCTGTAGATAGAGGGGGGAAGGTGATGGATATGTTGGTGAAGATGGCGGAGGTGTTGGTGTAGATCGCGGTGATGATGATGGCCCCAGGTGGCGCCACCTCGGGCACCATCTCACGTGGATTTTTCTTCCCAAAAATCATATATATTCCAAAAAAATTATGCGTCAGTTTTTATCCCGTTTGGACTCCATTTGATATGGATACTCTGTGAAACAAAAAACATGCAACAAACAGGAACTGGCACTAGGCACTGGATCAATATGTTAGTCCCAAAAATAGTATAAAAAGTTGCCAAAAGTATATTAAAGTTGTAGAATATTGGCATGGAACAATCAAAAATTATAGATACGACGGAGATGTATCAGCATCCCCAAGCTTAATTCCTGCTCGTCCTCGAGTAGGTAAATGATAAAAAAGATAATTTTTGGTGTGGAATGCTAGCTAGCATAATCTTGATCACATATCTAATCATGGCATGAATATTAAGATACGAGTGATTCAAAGCAATAGTCTATCATTTGACATAAAAACAATAATACTTCAAGCCTACTAATAAAGCAATCATGTCTTTTCAAAATAACATGGCCAAAGAAAGTTATCCCTACAAAATCATATAGTCTGGCTATGCTCCATCTTCACCACACAAAATATTCACATCATGCACAACCCCGATGACAAGCCAAGCAATTGTTTCATACTTTTGACGTTCTCAAACCTTTTCAACTTTCACACAATACATGAGCGTGAGCCATGGACATAGCACTATAGGTGGAATAGAATATGATGGTGGAGAAGACAAAAAGGAGAAGATAGTCTCACATCAACTAGGCGTATCAATGGGCTATGGAGATGCCCATCAATAGATATCAATGTGAGTGAGTAGGGATTGCCATGCAACGGATGCACTAAGAGCTATAAGTGTATGAAAGCTCAGACTGAAACCTAAGTGGGTGTGCATCCAACTTGCTTGCTCATGAAGACCTCGGGCGTTTGAGGAAGCCCATCATCGGAATATACAAGCCAAGTTTCATAATGAAAATTCTCATTAGTATATGAAAGTGATAACTCGAGAGTCTCTCTATACGAAGAACATGGTGCTACTCTGAAGCACAAGTGTGGTAAAAGGATAGTAACATTGCCCCTTCTCTCTTTTTCTCTCATTTTTTATTTTTTCTGTTTTCCTTTTTTGGTGGGCTTCTTTGGCCTCTTTTATTTATTTTTAAAGTCCGGAGTCTCATCCCGACTTGTGGGGGAATCATAGCCTCCATCATCCTTTCCTCACTGGGGCAATGCTCTAATAATGATGATGATCACACTTTTATTTACTTACAACTCAATATTACAACTTGATATCTAGAACAGAGATATGACTCTATATGAATGCCTCTGGCGGTGTACCAGGATGTGCAATGATCTAGCGTAGCAATGACATCAAAAAATGGACAAGCCATGAAAACATCATGCTAGCTATCTTACGATCATGCAAAGCAAAATGACAATGAATGCTCAAGTCATGTATATGATGATGGAAGTTGCATGGCAATATATCTCGGAATGGCTATTGGAATGCCATGATAGGTAGGTATGGTGGCTGTTTTGAGGAAGGTATATGGTGGGTTTATGGTACCGGCGAAAGTTGCGTGGTACTAGAGAGGCTAGCAATGGTGGAAGGGTGAGAGTGCGTATAATCGATGGACTCAACATTAGTCATAAAGAACTCACATACTTATTGCAAAAATCTATTAGTCATCGAAACAAAGTACTATGCGCATGCTCCTAGGGGGATAGATTGGTAGGAAAAGACCATCGCTCGTCCCCTACCGCCACTCATAAGGAAGACAATCAATAAATAAATCATGCTCCACTTCATCACATAACGGTTCACCATACGTGCATGCTACGGGAATCACAAACTTCAACACAAGTATTTCTACAATACACAACTACCCACTAGCATGATTCTAATATCACCATCTTTATATCGCAAAACTATTGCAAAGAATCAAACATATCATATTCAGCGATCTACAAGTTTTATGTAGGATTTTATGATTAACCATGTGAATGACCAATTCCTGTCATCTCTATAAATAGATATAAGTGAAGCAAGAGAGTTTAATTCTTTCTACAAAAGATATGCCCACGCTCTAACAAATATAAGTGAAGCAAAAGAGCATTCTACAAATGGTGGTTTTCTATGTAAAGAGAAACAGGCAATCCAAACTGCAAATGATATAAGTGAAGCACATGAAGCATCTATAAGGCCATACTCAAAAGATATAAGTGAAGTGCATAGAGAATTATATAAATCAACCAAGGACTATCTCATACCAGCATGGTGCATAAAATAAAAGTGAAAACTAAATGCAAAAGACGCTCCAAGTTTGCACATATCGCATGAATGAAACGAATCCGAAAACACACCGATACTTGTTGAAGAAAGAGGGGATGCCTTCTGGGGCATCCCCAAGCTTAGACGCTTGAGTCTCCTTGAATATTTACTTGGGGTTCTTTGGGCATCCCCAAGCTTGAGCTCTTGCCTCTCTTCCTTCTTCTCACATCAAGACCTTCTCGATCATCGAACACTTCATCCACACAAAACTTCAACGAAAAACTTGGTAAGATCCGTTAGTATAATGAAGCAAATCACTACTCTAAGTACTGTTGCAAACCAATTCATATTTTGTTTTTGCATTGTGTCTACTGTAGTATAACTTTTTCATGGCTTAATCCACTGATATGAATGGATAGTTTCATCAAAACAAGTAAACTATGCATCAAAAACAGAATCTGTCTAAAACAGAACAGTCTGTAATAATCTGAACATTCACCATACTTCTGATACTTGAAAAATTCTACCAGATTATTAAAAATAAACAATTTGTATAGGAAGACAGTGCAAAAAGAATCAAAAATGTTTGACGTTCCAACTAAAAATGTAAAATCGCGCACTACAGCCAAAGTTTCTGTCCTGCACCGTACAAACCATCAAGCAAATGTAAACATCCTAAAGGCAAACCTTGGCACATTATTTTTATTTCTAAACTTCATAAAATCACACAATAGAAATAAGTGACTCTCTAAAACTTCCAGGTTGTCTCCCTGGCAGCGCTTTCTTTAAAGCCATTAAGCTAGGCATATAGTGCTCAAGTAATGAATCCACCCGGATCCCAAGGTATATCAAAGCCAATTTTAATTAACAATGATTTGTAATTTAGTAGTGAGCACAAAGTAACATATATCATACAACAACGAATTCTAGCTCTCATCCTATGCATCGACATGTCATAGAAGAACAATTCATGTACACAAAGTAAAGGCCAATGCATAGTATAAACAGTTTCTTGCAATTTTATCATATTGGAAACATAGAGAGGTGGAGATATAGTTCCTCTCTCATAATAATTGCAAGTAGGAGAAGCAAGCACATGCATATTATATTCATCAAAATCATCATGTGCAACGGTAAAAGGCAACCCATCAATATATTCCTTAATAAGAGCAAACTTCTCCGTTATAGTGTAGTTTGGAGAATTCAAAAAGATAATAGGACTATCATGTGTGGGTGCAATAGCAACAATTCATATTTAACATAAGGAAAAATAGCAAGTTCATCTCCATAAGCATAATTCATATTGGCATCTTGGCCACAAGCATAGCAAGCATCATCAAAAAGGGATATTTCAAGAGAATCAAAGGGATCATAATAGTCATCATCAAAATCATCCTTCGGTAAGCACGAAGGGAAATTAAACAATGTATGAGTTGAAGAGTTACTCTCATGAGAAGATGGGCACGGGTAGCTAATCTACTCTTCCTCCTTTTGTTCTTCGCTCTCCTCATCATCTTTTTCATCCAATGACCTCACAGTTTCATCAACTTCTTCTTCCATAGACTCCTGCAAAATATTAATCTCTTCTTGGACAGTGGAGTAGTCCTCAATATATGGTTCAACATAGGCATTAGAAGCATAATTATCATAGCAATATTTAAGTATGGCAAATTTTTCAGATTTGTAAAGAGTAGCATCATACTTTTCAATCAAAGAAGCAATTTCATAAGCACCCTTAAAAGCAACAAATTCTTCAATTTGTTGAACATCATAGTAATTATAAACACCCTTAGCATACGAAGATACGATTCCATTATCACTAAACTCACATTGATAGGGAAGGTGTTTCTTAGGGTTTTCAGAACAAGTAAAATCATATATTTCACATAAATTCCAAGCATAGCATTGCAAACGATGAATTTGACCCAGTAAAATTTTCCCTTTTTCGGATATTCGGTGTCACAAATAACAAGCATGCTCATCTAAGGATTTTTCCCACAACTAAGCTAGTTGGGGTTTCAGCACGAGCACATAGGGATTGAAGATGATCCAAGTAATAAGCTTCAGCAGTGTGATAGATTTTGAGTGGTTCTTCAACCATTGGTTTAGTAGGTAGAAAGTGCAACTATCCCTAGGTGGTTTTGGTAATTCATAACAACATATAGCTCATTGAGCTAATGCTATTCCAAGATGATTATTTCAGGAAAGCTCAATGATTGGCATGGCATGGATGTGAAAGTGGAACCCTCAAAATGCTAAGGACAAAGGATTGGCTCAAGCTCAAAAGCTCAAGACTCTTCATTTTATATTTTAGTGATCCAAGACCACATTGAGTCTTTAGGAAAAGCCAATACTATCAAGGAGGGATGAGGTGTTGCTTAATGAGCCTCTTGTTTCATGTGCTTAGTGATATGCTCCAAAACCCTCAACTACTTTCCCATATCCACATATGACCTAAACCCTAAGCCAAACTCGGTCATACCGATTCTTCCTAACCGGCGCCACCGAGTTTCACTTGTCATAAGCCACTACCAAACCCTAGCAATTCGGTTCTACCGATAGGGATCTCGGTCTCACCGAGATGGGATTGCAAACTCTCTTTTTCCCTTTCGTAACTTTTCGGTCTCACCGAAAGAGCGAATCGGTCCCAGCGAGATTGCAATGTAAATTCAGTGTTTCCCTTTTGTAACTTTTCAGTCTCACCGAAAGAGCAAATCGGTCCCACCGAGTTTGCCTGACCAACTCTCTGGTTAGCTAATTACCAAATTCGGTCCCACCGAGTTTGTGTAATCGGTCTCACCGAGATTATGTTATGCCCAAACCCTAACCATATCGGTCCTACCGAGTTGCATGTCAGTCCCACCGAAAATCTCTAATGGTCACTAGGTTTACCTTTTCGGTCCGACCGAGTTTGTTGATTCGGTCCCACCGAGTTTGGAAAACTGTGTGTAACGGTTGGATTTTGTGTGGAGGCTATATATACCCCTCCACCTCCTCTTCATTCATGGAGAGAGCCATCAGAACACATACACAATTCCAACTCATATGTTCTGAGAGAGAACCACCTACTCATGTGTTGAGACCAAGATATTCCATTCCTACCATATGAATCTTGATCTCTAGCTTTCCCCAAGTTGCTTTCCACTCAAATCTTCTTTCCACAAAATCCAAATCCTATGAGAGAGAGTTGAGTGTTGGGGAGACTATCATTTGAAGCACAAGAGCAAGGAGTTCATTACCTACACACCATTTGTTACTTCTTGGAGAGTGGTGTCTCCTAGATTGGCTAGGTGTCACTTGGGAGCCTCCGACAAGATTGTGGAGTTGAACCAAGGAGTTTGTAAGGGCAAGGAGATCGCCTACTTCGTGAAGATCTACCGCTAGTGAGGCAAGTCCTGTGTGGGCGATGGCCATGGTGGGATAGACAAGGTTGCTTCTTCGTGGACCCTTTGTGGGTGGTTGCTTCTTCGTGGACCCTTCGTGGGTGGAGCCCTCTGTGGACTCGTGCAACCGTTACCCTTTGTGGGTGGAGCCCTCCGTGGACTCGCGCAACCGTTACCCTTTGTGGGTTGAAGTCTCCATCAACGTGGATGTAGGATAGCACCACCTATCCGAACCACGGGAAAAACATCCGTGTCTCCAATTGCGTTTGAATTCTTCAAACCCTTCCCTTTACATTCTTGCAAGTTGCATGCTTTACTTTCCGCTGCCAATATACTCTTTGCATGCTTGCTTGAATCGTGTGATGATTGCATGACTTGTCCTACAATAGCTAAAATCTGCCAAGAACTAGAATTGGGAAAAGGTTAAGTTTTTATTTGGTCAAGTAGTCTAATCACCCCCCCTCTAGACATACTTTCGATCCTACAAGTGGTATCAGGGCTTTGGTCTCCATTTACTTTGATCTCCATAGCTTTTGGTGGTCATAGCCTTGGTTTCACAACCTAGGAGAGTATGGCGTCTAGCGAGGGAAATTATCACCGTAGAGGTCCTTACTTTGATGGTACTAATTTTGCTAGTTGGAAGCATAAAATGAAAATGCATATTCTTGGACATAACCCCGCCGTTTGGGCTATTGTGTGTGTTGGTTTGCAAGGTGACTTCTTTGATGGGAAAGAACCAAACCATGAAGCTACCGCGGATGAGTTGAAGATGTTGCAATACAATGCTCAAGCTTGTGATATTCTCTTCAACGGATTGTGCTCCGAAGAATTCAACAAAATCAGCCGTCTTGAGAATGCAAAGAAAATTTGGGACACTTTGATTGATATGCATGAAGGTACTGACTCCGTCAAGGAATCCAAGTTGGATGTGCTTCAAAGTCAACTTGACAAGTTCAAAATGAAGGATGGTGAAGGTGTCGCTGAAATGTACTCTAGGCTTGCTCTTATCACAAATGAGATTGCCGGCTTAGGAAGTGAAGAGATGACCGATAGATTCATCATCAAGAAGATTCTAAGAGCCTTGGATGGAAAATATGATATCGTGTGCACATTGATCCAAATGATGCCCAATTACAAAGATCTCAAGCCAACGGAGGTGATTGGAAGAATTGTTGCTCATGAGATGTCACTTAAGGATAAAGAGGAACTTCACAACAAATCAAGTGGTGCCTATAAAGCCTCATGTGAAGCCCCTACATCATCAAGTGAGAAACAAGACTTCAATGAAGAATTGAGCTTAATGGTGAAGAACTTCAACAAGTTTTACAAGAGTAGAAGCAAAGATAGAAGCTTCAAGTCAAGGTCCTACAATGACAAAAGATCTTCTAGTCGAGACCGAAACTGCTACAATTGTGGAAGACCCGGACACTATTCCAATGAGTGTACAGCTCCCTACAAGAGAAGAGAAGATTCTCCAAAAAGAAGAAGCAAAGAATCACCACCAAGAGAGAGAAGGAGTAGAGATGATTGTTATGAACGAAGATACTCACGGAGAAGCAAGGATTCGGAAAGGAAGGAAAAATCATCAAGGAGCTACACAAAACGAAGACATCAAGCTCATGTTGGTGAATGGGTATCCGGCTCCGACTCCGACAGCCACTCCGAGAGAAGTTATCACTCCGACTCCGAAGATACTCAAGATGAAGGTGTTACCGGTCTAGCACTTGTGTCAACCAACTCCTACGACATATTTGACTCACCAAATGAAGGAATTGGAAGATGCTTCATGGCCAAAGGTCCAAAGGTAACACACCCCGAGTATGTTGATTTCAATAGTGATGAAGATGACTTGTTAGGTGATGATTTGCTTGTTGACAACTCTAGTGATGAATACTATGATGAAACGTCAATTAATCATGCTAATAAAGATAAAACGAATGACAATGATAAGGAGAAGATTGAGTCTCTAACTAAAGAACTAAACACTCTTAAGTTAGCTCATGAAACTATCTTCGAAGATCATCGAGAACTTTTAAGAGCTCATGAGAAATTACGCTTTGAAAAGCTCAATCTTGAGCAAGAGCATGAGTTCTTAAAAGCAATCAATGATGATCTCCGCAAGAAAAGTTCTTCTTACATTGCCAAGCGTTTACTCTTATCCACTTACATGCCTCAAGTCAAGTCTAGTAACAAGAACAAGAAAGATTCTTCCTCTAGCAGTAACAATGATCATGCTAAATCCAATATTGTTGCTTCTAGTAGTTCTCTTGATTCCACTAATGATTCTCTTAGCCAAGTTACACTTGAGCAAGAAAATAGCTTATTGAAGGGAATTATAGAGAAAGGAGTGTACAAAAGCCTTGCCGGGAGTAAGCAATTCGAGGAAATTGTGCGCAAGCAAGGAATGCACCGGAAGAATCAAGGTGTTGGTTTTGAACGAGAGTTCAATGCCAATGGAGTTGAGTGGGAAGAAGATAAATACCCCAAGACAAAGTTTGTTCCTCAACAAGAGAAGTATGATACTTCTTTCAAGGGGACACAAGCTCAAGATGATCTTCCACCACAAGACTACAAGCAAAAAGGCAAGGATAAGCTTCAAGAGGAAATTGATGCATTTGAAGAAGCTCCTAAGACCTTAGTCAAGTGGATTCCCAAGACTACTTCAAGTTCCACTTCATCAAGTACGACCACAACTCCAAGGATTCCCATCAAGATGGTGTGGATCCAAAAGAAGAAGAACTAGAAGAGTTCTTGAGGGTGACTCCGCCAACATACTTCACTCTTATCATTTTGGCAAGAACAAGTGCAATCAACTTCCACATCTTGCACTAGTTCAAGGAGTCACAAACTTCTTGTTGGTAAGACAAGGGACAAGGTAACCTAAAAGTTTTCATGGACATCATCTTGTGTGTGCATCACTCTATGTCTATGGATATCCTTGTTTGTTCCTTGTGGGACTAACCCATGTAGGTATTGAAAGTGCAATTCACTCAAATGGATAGCTCCAAGTGATCCACATCAACATTGAGCATCCACATCTTCAACATCTACATGAAGTCATCATCGACAAAACCCGAGGTTAGTTCATCCCTCTAAGGGGGGATATCACATATAGGGGGAGCTTTACTCTAAGATTTGAGCTAAAGCAACTCTAAAGATGTGAACACAACAATGCTTTATGTAAAAGTGGTAACCCCACTTGAGCTTAAACGATGAGTATGACCTATGATCAAGTGTTCTCACTTGACTCCTAAGTCAATATACTCACATATAGATGACCTTGTCATCGCAAATTGCTTGATAGATGCTAGAATTGGTTGTGCATGCCTTGTCACATATTTCATTTGCCATCTTATTGTGTGAGCATGCTGGTTGCATATTTTACTCATTCGAGGACATCCACTTGTTGTTTTGATTGTTTGGTTTTACTTCCTTTTGCCAAGTGGATGGACAAGAATTCCTAAGAACCTCCTCTAGCTATCTATGCTTTTCTCGTCTCAAACTCTATTCATGCTACATCACAAAATTTGATCAAGTCAGATTCGAACCACTCTGTGTGAGGAGCGCTCGGAGTCCCCGATTCGTCATAGACTTAAACTTCCAAAACCTCTTTATGATTCTTGGTCTGACCGATACCCCGCTTTCGGTCCTACCGAGATCATTAAGTTGATCTAGGTTTTCGATCTCGGTGCAACCGATTTGAACCTTTCGGTCACACCAAGTTTCAGTAACTGCTTGCAGTTATGAATCTCGGTGCCACCGAGTTGTTCCACTCGGTCACACCGACAGGGTCGGGCTATATATAGTCACGGGCAAAAATTTGGAAATTTCTCCGAACCCCTTCGCCCGCGCGATAGCCTGCTCTGCCAATGTGGTCTCCGGATCGTCTCCTCGCCGCCAACCGCCTCCAGTCGCTGGTCTCCATCGCCGTCAACGGAATTCTACCCCGCCGTTGCCGCCGTAGCGAGTCTCCGCCGAACTAGGGCATGGACTCGATCTTTGTGCTATTCTCCAATCCGATTCTTAGCACATTGTGATCATCATGATTCTTGCCACGATTGAAACACTCCTATCCAGTCAATGCACTCGTAGATTAGTTTTGATTCAAAAAATTTAGGGTTAGGTTTCCGCCGAAACCATCTCGGACCCACCGAGTTGAAAAACTCGGTCCCACCGATTTGGCTTATGCCATTGCACAAGTGAGACTCGGTCTGACCGAGAATTACTTATCGGTGTGACCAATTTTGGAACTCTGTGAAACCCTAGCAGTCTTGGTGCCACCGAACTATGACTCGTCCAACCGAGTTCACCAGTTCAGGTGCCAAAACTGCTTCGGTATCACCGAGTTTAAAAATCGGTAGATCCGAGATGATTTCAGTGGGAAACTAAAACTAAGTTTTTGGATCATTCTTTTGCAAAAATCTCTGCATTTTGTGATGCTCATCTATTCTACCTCATCTATAAACTATTCACAGGGTCAGTAGTCAGAGTTTGCATCATGTCAGACCAGAGTGATAGCCAGAACTTGTCAGAGCAGCAGGTGCACATGAGTGAGGGCACTAGTCCCTCCAGCTCTTCAGATGATGGCAGCAGAAGTACCCCAAGCAATCTGCCAAAAGCTGCCACGAGACAGAGGAAGAAGAGAACTTCAGATTCTGAAGATGAAGATTATGTGGCAGAGGAAGAGGCCACTTCCAAGAGAGTTGAGCCAGCTCAAGGCACAAAGCCAGGCTTGAAAATCAAAAGGCCAGCAGGCAGGCAGCCTATGTCAAAGGCTAGAGCTTCAACTGAAAAGCCTGCACCCAAAGAGCCAGTCGTTGCTGAAGGAAAGAAAAGGAAGGAAAGGGTCAAGAAGACCGTAGCCAGAGTGCTTGGAAAGGCTTCCATCATGGAAGAGGAAGAGGAAGAAGAGGTTGCTGCACCAGCACCTAAGGCACCCAAGCTAATGGGTGATGCCATAAAATCAGGGGCTACTGCATCTAAGCCCAAGGCTGCATCAAAAGTCAAGACAGCACCAAAGAGGAATACAAGGAGCATACCTGCAGCTGAGAAGAACAAGGCCCCAGTGCCTGAGACTGTTGCTGAAGAAGATGATGAAGAACAAGTTCTTAGAAAGCTCAAGCCCAAGATCCCAGACCACAACGATGCTCATCCTGTGGCTGAGGACATAAAGCTCAGGAGAGACTCAGGGCTGAGGAAGTGGAGAGAAGCAGATCCGTATGCTTCAAGGAGGAGGACTGCTGTTGACTACAGATTTCACACCAAGGAGCAGCAAGATTTTTATGAGACAGTGCTGCTAGACAAGAAGCCAATAGTCTGTGACATGAGATGGGTCGATTGGCAATACATTAGGGACAATGAAGAGCACTATCCTGGAGTGCAAGACGGCTTTAGTGCTTGTGGAGTTGCAGACTTTGTTGGGCAGAAGCTCACAAAGTGGAACGAGGAGCTTATTATGCAATTCTACTCCACAGCACACTTCTATCCAGATGGTAGGATCACATGGATGTCAGAGGGTACGAGGTACCAGTCCACAGTTGCTGAATGGGCACAGCTCATTAATGCCCCAGAGGATCAAGCAGATGATTTGGACATTTATGCCAAGAAGAAGATGGATCATAACTCAATGTCCAATATGTACAAGGAAATTCCCAATGAAGCTCTTGAAACTTTCAAATTTGGCTCAGTGCATTATCTTCTGTTAGGGCTGCCAACCATCAATTGGATATTGAGGCACACCTTATTGCCCAAGTTAGGTGATCACAAGATGATCAGAGGCCATGCAATCAATTTGCTTCATGTATTTGATGTACCTCAGAAATTCAAGGTCATGAGCCTCATAGTAGAAACTATCAAGAGGACTGCAGCAGATCAGAAGAGGAGCTGTGGATATGCCCCACAAATTCAGGAGCTCATCAACTCCAAGATGGGAACGGGCATATACTTGTTGGACAAGGAACACTTGCCCATCCATCCAGATTTTGAGGACAATCAAGTTGTGATGACTGAGAATGAACCATCTTCTGCCCAAGCACAAGCAAAGAAGGAGAAGGCAAGAAAGGAGAAAGCTGCCAAGATGCCAACTCAAGAGGAGGCATCTGAGTATTTCTTAAAAACCAAACAAGAGCAGCTTGGTTACCTGATTGCATCCACCCTGCGGATTGAGAAAGGACTAGCAACCCTAACTCAGAACCAGGCAAGCCTAGAGAGAATCATGGAACAAAAGTTCTATGACTTGGATGTCAAGGTGACAGAGATTCAGACTGCAGTGGAGCAGCTCCAAGATGACATGCAGGAGAGGAAAGGGAAGACAACCACTGATGCCTTTGCCAGAGTGCCACGAGGCCTGAGGTCGTCTGCAGTGCCAGTTCCTGACACAAGAGCAACTGCCTCAGCTCCAGCCGTAGCACCAGCCCAACCTGCTCCAGCGTCCACTTCAGCTCCAACTCCAACGTCTACTTTAGCATCTACAGAAGCCTTCGTCCTTGGAGTGATCCGGACTCCACCACCACCAGAAGATCAAGCCTGAGTGTCGATCTAGCACTATGCATTTTCTAGGAACTTTTTGGTAACTTGTTGCCAAAGGGGGAGAAAAATGTATAGATCATAGGCTTCGAGAGAGAGAGTGTTGCTTTTTTCTCTCTTGTTTTATTTGGTGGTTTTTCGAACTTTGTTTGCTTTTGAGTGCTTGAGATACTATGTCATTGCTTGTGAGACATTGATGATCATGTGTTTGATCATAAGCTACACTTAATGCTTGATGAATGCTATCATCTTATCTATCTTATGTGATCATTCACTATTCTTGGTGATGAGTGCATGTATTTCATTCTTATCATTTTAAGCGCTCCACCAAGATGTATGTGACATGGAAGAGTAACCCATGACTCTAACTCTTTGTGCATTTGCAGTCCAAAGCAAATTTTAAACATGCACAAATTTAGGGGGAGCTCTTACTTATCACATACTTCTCAAAGCGACGATATATTTCATGCTTATTATCATTTGTCGAAGCTTTGATCTATATGTTGTCATCAATTACCAAAAAGGGGGAGATTGAAAGTGCAACTATCCCTAGGTGGTTTTGGTAATTCATAACAACATATAGCTCACTGAGCTAATGCTATTCCAAGATGATTATTTCAGGAAAGCTCAATGATTGGCATGGCATGGATGTGAAAGTGGAACCCTCAAAATGCTAAGGACAAAGGATTGGCTCAAGCTCAAAAGCTCAAGACTCTTCATTTTATATTTTAGTGATCCAAGATCACATTGAGTCTTTAGGAAAAGCCAATACTATCAAGGAGGGATGAGGTGTTGCTTAATGAGCCTCTTGCTTCATGTGCTTAGTGATATGCTCCAAAACCCTCAACTACTTTCCCATATCCACATATGACCTAAACCCTAAGCCAAACTCGGTCATACCGATTCTTCCTATCCGGCACCACCGAGTTTCACTTGTCATAAGCCACTGCCAAACCCTAGCAATTCGGTTCTACCGATAGTGATCTCGGTCTCACCGAGATGGGATTGCAAACTCTCTGTTTCCCTTTCGTAACTTTTCGGTCTCACCGAAAGAGCGAATCAGTCCCACCGAGATTGCAATGTAAATTCAGTGTTTCCCTTTTGTAACTTTTCGGTCTCACCGAAAGAGCAAATCGGTCCCACCGAGTTTGCCTGACCAACTCTCTGGTTAGCTAATTACCAAATTCGGTCTCACCGAGTTTGTGTAATCGGTCTCACCGAGATTACGTTATGCCCAAACCCTAACCATATCAGTCCTACCGAGTTGCATGTCAGTCCCACCGAAAATCTCTAACGGTCACTAGGTTTACCTTTTCGGTCCGACCGAGTTTGTTGATTCGGTCCCACCGAGATTGGAAAACTGTGTGTAACGGTTGGATTTTGTGTGGAGGCTATATATACCCCTCCACCTCCTCTTCATTTGTGGAGAGAGCCATCAAAACACATACACACTTCCAACTCATATGTTCTGAGAGAGAACCACCTACTCATGTGTTGAGACCAAGATATTCCATTCCTACCATATGAATCTTGATCTCTAGCCTTCCCCAAGTTGCTTTCCACTCAAATCTTCTTTCCACAAAATCCAAATCCTATGAGAGAGAGTTGAGTGTTGGGGAGACTATCATTTGAAGCACAAGAGCAAGGAGTTCATTACCTACACACCATTTGTTACTTCTTGGAGAGTGGTGTCTCCTAGATTGGCTAGGTGTCACTTGGGAGCCTCCGACAAGATTGTGGAGTTGAACCAAGGAGTTTGTAAGGGCAAGGAGATCGCCTACTTCGTGAAGATCTACCGCTAGTGAGGCAAGTCCTGTGTGGGCGATGGCCATGGTGGGATAGACAAGGTTGCTTCTTCGTGGACCCTTTGTGGGTGGTTGCTTCTTCGTGGACCCTTCGTGGGTGGAGCCCTCCATGGACTCGTGCAACCATTACCCTTTGTGGGTGGAGCCCTCCATGGACTCACGCAACCGTTACCCTTTGTGGGTTGAAGTCTCCATCAACGTGGATGTAGGATAGCACCACCTATCCGAACCACGGGAAAAATATCCGTGTCTCCAATTGCGTTTGAATTCTCCAAACCCTTCCCTTTACATTCTTGCAAGTTGCATGCTTTACTTTCCGCTGCCAATATACTCTTTGCATTCTTGCTTGAATCGTGTGATGATTGCTTGACTTGTCCTACAATAGCTAAAATCTGCCAAGAACTAAAATTGGGAAAAGGTTAAGTTTTTATTTGGTCAAGTAGTCTAATCACCCCCCCTCTAGACATACTTTCGATCCTACATAGGTACAACTAATTTTTTTGGTATTTTACGTTTCCTACCCATAACTAAAGATAGAAAACAACTAAGAACAGCAAATAAAAATTACTTAGTGATAAAAGCAAACAAGCACACACGAGAATATTCACCCCACACTATTGCTCCCCGGCAACGGCGCCAGAAAAAGGTCTTGATAACCCACAAGTATAGGGGATCGCAACAGTTAACGATAAGTAAGAGTGTCGAACCCAACGAGGAGCTAAAGGTAGAACAAATATTCCCTCAAGTTCTACCGACTACCGATACAACTCTATGCACGCTTGACGTTCGCTTTACCTAGAACAAGTATGAAACTAGAAGTACTTTGTAGGTGTTGTTGGATAGGTTTGCAAGATAATAAAGAGTACGTAAATAAAAAGTAGGGGCTGTTTAGATAAAGAAACAATAAAGTAAATATAGCGAGTGTGGAAAAGTGGTGGTAGGAGTTGCGAAATTGCCCCTAAGAAATTGACTACTTTACTAGACCGATAGCAAGTATTATGCGGGAGAGGCCACTTCTAGCATGTCATCCCTGACTTATAATTCTATGCACTTATGATTGGAACTATTAGCAAGCATCCTCAACTATTAATGTTCATTAAGGTAAAACCCAACCATAGCATTAAGGTAAATTGGTCCCCCTTCAATCCCGTATGCATCAATTTCTATGCTAGGTTGAAGCTTCTGTCACTCTTGCCCTCCAATACATAGTCGTATCAACATACAACTAACCCTAGGGTGTGATCCACGCGTGCAATCATATGATGGGCACCAAAGGACAGCAACATAACCACAAGCAAATTAAATCAATCATAGCAATTCATCAATCACCGATAGGACAACGAAAATCTACTCAGACATCATAGGATGGCAACACACCATTGGATAATAATATGAAGCATAAAGCACCATGTTCAAGTAGAGGGTACAGCGGCTTGCGGGAGAGTGGACTGCTATAGATAGAGGGGGGAAGGTGATGGAGATGTTGGTGAAGATGGCGGAGGTGTTGGTGTAGATCACGGTGATGATGATGGCCCCGGTGGCACTCCGGTGCCACCAGAAGCGAGGGGGAGAGAGCCCCACTCCTTCTTCTTATTCCTTGACCTGCTCCCTAGATGGGAGAAGGGTTTCCCCTCTGGTCGATGACCTCCATGGCACGGAGGGGCGAGAGCCCCTCCGAGATTGGATCTGTCTCTCTGTCTCTCTCTATTTATGCGTTCCCAGATTCTTCCCTTTCACCGTTTCTTATATTCCCCGAGATCCGTAACTCCTATTGGGCTAAAAATTTAACACGATTTCTATCCGGATATTAGCTTTCTCGCGGCGAAAGAAGGGCATCAACCGCCTTACGGGTTGCCCACGAGGGTCAGGGGCGCGCCCAGGGGGCAGGCGCGCCCCCTGCCTCGTGGCCACCTCGGGCACCGTCTCGCGTGGAGTTTTCTTCCCAAAAATCATATATATTCCAGAAAAAATCTCTGTCAATTTTTATCCCGTTTGGACTCCGTTTGATATGGATATTCTGCGAAACAAAAGAATGCAAAAAACAAGAACTGGCATAGGGCACTGGATCAATATGTTAGTCCCAAAAATAGTATAAAAAGTTGCCAAAAGTATACAAAAGTATACAAAAGTTGTAGAATATTGGCATGGAACAATCAAAAAATTATAGATACGACGGAGATGTATCAATGACAAAGGGAACAACGTATGTTGTTATGCGGTTTGACCGGTAAAGATCTTCATAGAATATGCAGGAGCCAATATGAGCATACAGGTTCTGCTATTGGTTATTGACCGGAGATGTGTCTCGGTCATGTCTACATAGTTCTCGAACCGGTAGGGTCCGCACGCTTAAAGTTCGATGATGGTTATATTATGAGTTTACGGTTTTGATGTACCAAAGGTAGTTCGGAGTCCCGGATATGATCACGGACATAACGAGGGGTCTCGAAATGGTCGAGACGTAAATATTGATATATTGAACGACTATGTTCGGACACCGGAATGGTTTCGGGGAGTTTTGGGCATATACCGGAGTACCGGGGGGTTATCGGAACCCCCCGGGGAGACTAATGGGCCTATTGGGCCCTAATGGATAAGAGGAGGGGTGGCCAAAGGGCAGCCGAGCGCATGATTTATTTTTTGATTGTCTTCCTTATGAGTGGCGGTCGGGGACGAGCGATGGTCTTTTCCTACCAATCTATCCCCCTAGGAGCATGCGCGTAATACTTTGCTTTGATAACTTGTAGATTTTTGCAATAAGTATATGAGTTCTTTATGACTAATGTTGAGTCCATGGATTATACGCACTTTTCTTTCTTCCACCATTGCTTGCCTCTCTAATACCGCGCACCTTTCGTCGGTATCATACACCCACCATATACCTTCCTCAAAACAGCCACCATACCTACCTATTATGGCATTTCCATAGCCATTCCGAGATATATTTCCATGCAACTTTCCAACATTCCGTTTATTATGACACACTCCATCATTGTCATATTGCTTAGCATGATCATGTAGTTGACATTGTATTTGTGGCCAAGCCACCGTTCATAATTCTTTCATACATGTCACTCATGAGTCATTGCATATCCCGGTACACCGCCGGAGGCATTCACATAGAGTCATATTTTGTTCTAAGTATCGAGTTGTAATTGTTGAGTTGTAAGAGAATAAAAGTGTGATGATCATCATTATTAGAGCATTGTCCTACTGAGGAAAGGATGATGGAGACTATGATTCCCCCACAAGTTGGGATGAGACTCCAGACGAAAAATAAAAAAAAAGAAGAAAGAAAAGAGGCCATAAAAAAGAGAAAAGGCCCAAATAATAAAAAAATGAGAGAAAAAGAGAGAAGGGGCAATGCTACTATCCTTTTACCACACTTGTGCTTCAAAGTAGCACCATGATCTTCATGATAGAGAGTCTCCTATGATATCACTTTCATATACTAGTGGGAAATTTTCATTATAGAACTTGGCTTGTATATTCCAATGATGGGCTTCCTCAAAATGCCCTAGGTCTTCATGAGCAAGCAAGTTGGATGCACACCCACTTAGTTTCTTTGGTTGAGCTTTCATATACTTATAGCTCTAGTGCATCTGTTGCATGGGAATCCCTACTCACTCACATTGATATCTATTGATGGGCATCACCATAGCCCATTGATATGCCTAGTTGATGTGAGACTATCTTCTCCTTTTTGTCTTCTCCACAACCACCATTCTATTCCACCTATAGTGCTATATCCATGGCTCACGCTCATGTATTGCGTGAAGATTGAAAAAGTTTTGAGGATGTCAAAAGTATGAAACAATTGCTTGGCTTGTCATCGGGGTTGTGCATGATTTAAATACTTTGTGTGGTGAAGATAGAGCATAGCTAGACTATATGATTTTGTAGGGATAACTTTCTTTGGCCATGTTATTTTGAGAAGACATGATTGCTTCGTTAGTATGCTTGAAGTATTATTATTTTTATGTCAATATTAAACTTTTATCTTGAATCTTTTGGATCTGAATATTCATACCACAATTAAGAAGAATTACATTAAAATTATGCCAAGTAGCACTTCGCATCAAAGATTCTGTTTTTATCATTTACCTACTCGAGGACGAGCAGGAATTAAGCTTGGGATGCTTGATACGTCTCCAACGTATCTATAATTTTTTATTGCTCCATGCTATATAATCTACTGTTTTGGACATTATTGGGCTTTATTATCCACTTTTATATTATTTTTGGGACTAACCTATTAACCGGAGGCCCAGCCTAGAATTGCTGTTTTTTGCCTATTTTAGGGTTTCAAAGAAAAGGAATATCAAACGAAGTCCAAACGGAATGAAACCTTCGGGAACGTGATTTTCTCACCGAACATGATCCAGGAGACTTGGACCCTAGATCAAGAAACAAAGGAGGAGGCCACGAGGTAGGGGGCGTGCCTACCCCCCCCCCAGGCGTGCCCTCCACCCTCGTGGGGCCCCTGTTGCTCCACCGACGTACTCCTTCCTCCTATATATACCTACGTACCCCCAAACGATCAGGATGGAGCCCAAACCCTAATTCCACCGCCGTAACTTTCTGTATCCATGAGATCCCATCTTGGGGCCTGTTCCGGAGCTCCGCCGGAGGGGGCATCCATCACGGAGGGCTTCTACATCAACACCATAGCCTCTCTGATGAAGTGTGAGTAGTTTACCTCAGACCTTCGGGTCCATAGTTATTAGTGATATGGCTTCTTCTCACTTTTTGGATCTCAATACAATGTTCTCCCCCTCTCTTGTGGAGATCTATTCGATTTAATCTTCTTTTGCAGTGTGTTTGTTGAGACCGATGAATTATGGGTTTATGATCAAGATTATCTATGAACAATATTTGAATCTTCTCTGAATTCTTTTATGTATGATTGGTTATCTTTGCAAATATCTTCGAATTATCAATTTGGTTTGGCCTACTAGATTGATCTTTCTTGCAATGGGAGAAGTGCTTAGCTTTGGGTTCAATCTTGCGGTGTCCTTTCCCAGTGACAGTAGGGGCAGCAAGGCACGTATTGTATTGTTGCCATCGAGGATAACAAGATGGGGTTTATATCATATTGCATGAGTTTTTCCCTCTACATCATGTCATCTTGCTTAAGGCGTTACTCTGTTTTCATGAACTTAATACTCTAGATGCATGCTGGATAGCGGTCGATGAGTGGAGTAATAGTAGTAGATGCACGTAGGAGTCGGTCTCTTTGTCTCGGACGTGATGCCTATATACATGATCATACCTAGATATTCTCATAACTATGCTCAATTCTGTCAATTGCTCAACAGTAATTCGTTCATCCATCATAAAATACTTATGCTCATGAGAGAAGCCACCAGTGAAACCTATGGCCCCCGGGTCTATCTTCATCATATTAATCTTCCAATAGTTAGTTATTTACTTTTCTTTTATTTTACTTTGCATCTTTATCACAAAAATACCAAAAATATTATCTTATCATATCTATCAGATCTCACTCTCATAAGTGACCAAGAAGGCATTGACAACCCCTTATCGCGTTGGTTGCGAGGAGTTATTTGTTTTGTGCAGGTACTAGGGATGCGCGCAACCTCCTACTAGATTAATACCTTGGTTCTCAAAAACTGAGGGAAATACTTATGCTACTTTGCTGCATCATCCTTTCCTCTTCAAGGAAATCCAACGCAGTGCTCAAGAGGTAGCAAATATCATAGCAGTGCTTAGGCGAAGCCCTGCGACGGTAGAACATCAACATCGTCACCACGCTGTTGTGCTGACGGAACTCTCCCTCAAAGCTCGGCTGGATCAGAGTTCGAGGGACATCATCGAGTTGAACATGTGCAGAACTCGAAGGTGTCGTGCGTTCGGTACTTGATCGGTCGGATTGTGAAGACGTACGACTACATCAACCGCGTTGTGCTAATGCTTACTCTTTCGGTCTACGAGGGTACGTGGACACACTCTCCCCTCTCGTTGCTATGCATCACCATGATCTTGCGTGTGCGTAGGAATTTTTTTGAAATTATTATGTTCCCCAATAGTGGCATCAGAGCTAGGTTTTTTATGCGTTGATGTTATATGCACGAGTAGAACACAAGCGAGTGGTGGGCGATACAAGTCATACTGCTTACCAGCATGTCATACTTTGGTTCAGCGGTATTGTGGGATGAAGTGGCATGGACCGACATTACGCGTACGCTTACGCGAGACTGGTTCTACCGACATGCTTTGCACATAGGTGGCTGGCGGGTGTCAGTTTCTCCAACTTTAGTTGAACCGAGTGTGACTACGCCCGGTCCTTGAGAAGGTTAAAACAACACTAACTTGACGAACTATCGTTGTGGTTTTGATGCGTAGGTAAGAACGGTTCTTGCTCAGCCCGTAGCAGCCACATAAAACTTGCAACAACAAAGTAGAGGATGTGTAACTTGTTTTTGCAGGGCATGTTGTGATGTGATATGGTCAAGACATGATGCTATATTTTATTGTATGAGATCATCATGTTTTGTAACCGAGTTATCGACAACTGGCAGGAGCCATATGGTTGTCGCTTTATTGTATGCAATGCAATCGCCCTGTAATTGCTTTACTTTATCACTAAGCGGTAGCGATAGTCGTAGAAGCAATAGTTGGCGAGACGACAACGATACTACGATGGAGATCAAGGTGTCGCGCTGGTGACGATGGTGATCATGATGGTGCTTCAAAGATGGAGATCATAAGCACAAGATGATGATGGCCATATCATATCACTTATATTGATTGCATGTGATGTTTATCTTTTATGCATCTTATTTTGCTTTGATTGACGGTAGCATTATAAGATGATCTCTCACTAAATTTCAAGATAAAAGTGCTCTCCCTGAGTATGCACCATTGCCAAAGTTCGTCGTGCCCAGACACCACGTGATGATCTGGTGTGACAAGTTGTACGTCCATCTACAACGGGTGCAAGCCAGTTTTGCACACGCAGAATACTCAGGTTAAACTTGATGAGCCTAGCATATGCAGATATGGCCTCGGAACACTGAGACCGAAAGGTCGAGCGTGAATCATATAGTAGATATGATCAACATAATGATGTTCACCATTGAAAACTACTCCGTTTCACGTGATGATCGGTTATGGTTTAGTTGATTTGGATCACGTGATCACTTAGATGATTAGAGATATGTCTATCTAAGTGGGAGTTCTTAAGTAATATGATTAATTGAACTTAAATTTATCATGAACTTAGTACCTGATAGTATTTTGCATGTCTATGTTTGTTGTAGATAGATGGCTCATGCTGTTGTTTCATTGAATTTTAATGCATTCCTTGAGAAAGCAAAGTTGAAAGATGATGGTAGCAATTACACGGACTGGGTCTGTAACTTGAGGATTATCCTCATTGCTGCACAGAAAAATTACGTCCTGGAAGCACCGCTGAGTGCCAAACCTGCTGCAGGAGCAACATCAGATGTTATGAACACCTGGCAGAGCAAAGCTGATGACTACTCGATAGTTCAGTGTGCCATGCTTAACGGCTTAGAACCAGGACTTCAACGATGCTTTGAACGTCATGGAGCATATGAGATGTTCCAGGAGTTGAAGTTAATATTTCAAGCAAATGCCCGGATTGAGAGATATGAAGTCTATAATAAGTTCTAAAGCTGCAAGATGGAGGAGAATAGTTCTGTTAGTGAGCATATACTCAAAATGTCTGGGTATCGTAATCACTTGACTCAAATGGGAGTTAATCTTCCTGTTGATAGTGTCATTGACAGAGTTCTTCAATCACTGCCACCAAGCTACAAAAGCTTCATGATGAACTATAATATGCAAGGGATGAATAAGACAATTCCCGAGCTCTTCGCAATGCTAAAATCTACGGAGGTAGAAATCAAAAAGGAGCATTAAGTGTTGATGGTCAATAAGACCGCCAGTTTCAAGAAAAAGGGCAAAGGGAAGAAGAAGGGGAACTTCAAGAAGAACAGCAAACAAGTTGCTTCTCAGGAGAAGAAACCCAAGTCTGGACCTAAGCTTGAGACTGAGTGCTTCTACTACAAACAGACTGGTCACTGGAAGCGGAACTGCCTCAAGTATTTGGCGGATAGGAAGGATGGCAAGGTGAAAGGATCGAGAAGAGATGTCTAGAGGGGGGGTGATTAGACACTAAGTGCCAAAAGTTACAGTTTTTAATATTCTTAAGTTTAAGTGGAGTTTAAGAACAAGTTTAACAAACACAATACATATCAAGCAAGCATGCAATGAGTATATGAGCAGCGGAAAGTAAAGCATGCAACTTGCAAGAATGTAAAGAGAAGGGTTTGGAGTATTCAAACGCAATTGGAGACACGGATGTTTTTGTCGTGGTTCCGATAGGTGGTGCTATCGTACATCCACATTGATGGAGACTTCAACCCACGGAGGGTAACGGTTGCGTGAGTCCACGGAGGGTCCACGAAGAAGCAACCTTGTCTATTCCATCACGGCCGTCGCCCACGAAGGACTTGCCTCACTAGCGGTAGATCTTCACAAAGTAGGTGATCTCCTTGCCCTTACAAACTCCTTGGTTCAACTCCACAATCTTGTTGGAGGCTCCCAAGTGACACCTAGCCAATCTAGGAGACACCACTCTCCAAGAAGTAACAAATGGTGTGTTGATGATGAACCCCTTGCTCTTGTGCTTCAAATGATAGTCTCCCCAACACTCAACTCTCTCTCACAGGATTTGGATTTGGTGGAAAGAAGATTTGAGTGGAAAGCAACTTGGGAAAGGCTAGAGATCAAGATTCATATGGTTGGAATGGAATATCTTGACCTCAACACAAGTGTAGGTGGTTCTCTCTTAGAAAATGTGTATTGGAAGTGTAGGTATGTTCTGATGGCTCTCTCCACGAATGAAGAGTGGGTGGAGGGGTATATATAGCCTCCACACAAAATCTAACCGTTACACACAATTTGCCAAACTCGATGGGACCGAATGGTTAAACTCGGTCGGACCGATTCAGCAAACTTAGTGACCGTTAGGATTTTCGGTGGGACTGAGATGCAACTCGGTAGGACTGATATGGTTAGGGTTAGGGCATAACATAATCTCGGTGTGACCGATTACACAAACTTGGTGGGACCAATTTTGGTAATAAGCTAACCAGAGAGTTGGTCAGGCAAACTCGGTGAGACCGATTACACAAACTCGGTGGGACCGATTTTGGTAATAAGCTAACCAGAGGGTTTGCATTGTAATCTCGGTAGTACCGATTGCTCAAACTCGATGAGACCGATTTTGGTAATGGACATACACAGAGAGATTACAATCCCATCTCGGTGAGACCGAGATCCCTATCGGTGAAACCGATTTGCTAGGGTTTGTGGCAGTGGCTATGACATCTGAAACTCGGTGGCGCCGGATAGATAGAATCGGTGGGGCCGAGTTTGACTTTTGGTTTAGGTCATATGTGGATGTGGGAAGGTAGTTGAGGGTTTTGGAGCATATCACTAAGCACTTTGAGCAAGCAAGCCATTAAGCAACACCTCATCCCCTCTTGATAGTATTGGCTTTTCCTATAGACTCAATGTGATCTTGGATCACTAAAATAGAAAATGTAGAGTCTTGATCTTGAAGCTTGATCCAATCCTTTGTCCTTAGCATCTTGAAGGGGTTCCACATCCTCTAGTCCATGCCACTCCATTGTTGAACTTATCTGAAACATACTAGGTAAAAGTGTTAGTCCAACAAGAGATATGTTGACATTAATTACCAAAACCACCCAGGGAGCACTTGTGCTTTCAATCTCCCCCTTTTTGGTAATTGGTGACAACATACATCAAAGCTTTAGATGAAGATATAGAGAATAGCAAGTAAAGCTTTGGAAAGACATGTAACATGCATAGGCTCCCCCTACATGTATGCAATCATGTGAATATTGAATATAGGAGCATGTGAATGCGTAAACATGACAGAGTAAGCAATGTGTTACATGTATCTTGGCATATATGCATCAGAGCAAATGATGTGAATGTGAGAAATGTACCTTCATGCTCATGAGTCCTTCTTGCAAACAGCGTGTACATCAACAAGAACTTCTCATTCACATGACTGTGATGCATATACTTACCTTGTGGTCTTGAGTTGGCTTAGGATGGGATGAACCTGCACAAACAAGGTTAAATAACACAGATACACCTACTGACCAGAGCAAGCAAGAGAAACCACAAGAGAACCAAGACTAGGATGACATGTAGAGTGAGTACTAAGTACCACATTGGATATAGACATGTCCCCAAAGGTAAAGATATGCAATAAAATCAGAGATTTCCTTCCCTTAGATATCTTGCTCCCCCTGAATCTGCATGGGATATTGGGAGAAGATAGGGAACAGAAAATCAGAGCAACAAAAAAAAGGAAACAACAGATCTTGAGCTAAAGCAAGCAACCAAACATGTCTTTCCCCTCTCAAAGACATGTGACATCTCTCCTCTTGAACACCAAGCATCTGGGGTCTTTGATGATATTACTTTCTCCTAGTTGAGAAACTCTCTCCCCCTGAGTATTCTCTCTTTCTCCCCCTATAGGAAGGATTATGCTTTGATGTGATATCTCTCTCCCCCTTTGACATCAATTTCCAAGAAGGGCTCTTCTGGACATGTGATACAAATGGGTTGGTCCTCGAGTCACAGAGCAAAGCAACATGTCTAATAGGATGATGGTAGAGGACAAGAATCATTGAGTGGAGCTGGAGCAAACAGGGATCAGGAATAAGTGGCAAGTTGGTTTTCCTGTGGTGGAATCGGTGACTCCGAGTTGTGTGCTTCGGTTGCACCGAAAGATTTCGGTTGGGCCGAAGAGAACAAACCGGTGTGACCGAGTTCATTAGAGTGAAACCACTTGTCACCTCAGCTCACTAGACAAGTAAGATCTCACAAGGATATGCAAGGAATTTACTGAAAGATTTGCAATGAATTGGATGCAGAAAATTCAGAACAAAAAGGAAAGAAAAGAAACTAAAAGTTCTAGATGAAGAATATGCAAGAGACAAAATCACGGAGAGACACACGAGAACTTCATCTAGAGATGGTCGGCGACAAAGTCACCTATGTTAGAGTATATTGACTTAGGAGTCAAGTGAGAGCACTTGATCATAGGTCATACTCATTGTTTAAGCTCAAAATGGGGTTACCATTTTTCGTTTAAGCCTTTTGATGCATTCACATCTTGTCGAGTTGCTTTGACTCATGACTTGGAGTAAAGCTTCTCTAAGATGGAATAACATACCTTGGGTGGTGGTGTTGATCTTGCTCATGTAGTTGAACTTGTGTGGGTTGCTCAAGGTTGATGCAGTTCATCAAGGGTTGGGAGCACCACTTGGAGTTTGAGTTCATCTACCTACATGGGTTAGCTTTGCAAGGAAGAGCACTTGTGTATCCAAAATGACAATCATGAGACTCAACATAGAATTTGCCAAAGGATATGTTTGAATGGTTTCGTGCTTCCTTGTCTTCAACCACCATTGTGTAGAGACTTGGTGATGTAGAGATTGCTCAAGATGTGAGTGAGTTGCAATCTCATAGATTTAGATTCAACCAAGTACCTACACGGGTTAGATAACATGCAAGGTACAAATATATCCAAGACATATGAATAGCATCATAAGAGAAATATCGAGGATTAGTCATAGGCTCACACCCCGCATGTATCAAATGGAGTTCCTACTCCAAGTTTGAAGCATCAATGATGTTCAATTCACCTCTCAACCTGCAAAACACTTTCTCATCAAGTGGTTTAGTGAATATATCCGCCAATTGCTTATCGGTGCGAACATGCTTAAGGTTAATGTCCCCCTTTGCAACATGATCTCGAATGAAATGATGACGAACTTCAATATGCTTAGTTCAAGAATGTTGCACGGGATTGTGAGCAATCTTAATAGCACTTTCATTGTCACATAGCAATGGAACATGTTTCACATATATCCCATAATCTTTAGGAGTTTGGGTCATCCAAAGTAATTGAGCACAACATGAACCAACGGCAATGTATTCCGCTTCGGCGGTGGATAAGGATACCGAGTTTTGTTTCTTGGAAGACCAAGACATAAGAGATCTACCAAGGAATTGATAAGTACTCGAAGTGGATTTTCTATCAACCTTGTCTCCGGCATAGTCCGAATCGGAGTAGCCAACAAGATCAAAAGAGGACCTCTTAGGATACCAAATGCCAAAATTTGGTGTATGGATTAGGTATCTCACTATCCTTTTCACAGCCTTAAGATGACACTCTTTAGGAGCAGCTTGATATCGTGCACACATGCACACACTTAGCATAATATCGGGACGAGAGGCACATAGATATAACAATGAACCAATCATAGAGCGATAAACCTTTTAATCAACCGGTTCACCATCTTTGGTCAAATCAAGATGTCCACTAGTAGGCATGGGTGTAGTCATACCTTTGCATTCTTGCATATTGAACTTCTTGAATAAGTCCTTGGTGTACTTCGTTTGAGAGACAAAGGTACCTTCCTTAGTTTGCTTGATTTGCAAACCGAGAAACAATTTGAGTTCACTCATCATAGACATCTCAAACTTCTCCGACATTAGCTTTCCAAAATTCTCACTAAAATGTGGGTTAGTTGAACAAATATGATATCATCAACATAAATTTGGCACACCAATAGTTCTCCATTAACCCTTTTAGTAAAAAGAGTAGAATCAATTTTACCAATTTCAAAGCCTTTTTCAATAAGGAACTTGGTCAAGCATTTATACCATGCTCTAGGAGCTTGTTTAAGACCATACAGGGCTTTGTGAAGTTTGTAAACATGATTAGGTTTCTTAGGATTGACGAAGCCGGGAGGTTGCTTAACATAAACTTCCTCCTCAATTTTGCCATTTAGAAAAGCACTTTTAATGTCCATTTGGTACAAGGTGATATCATGGTGATTAGCATAAGCAAGTAAGATACGAATGGACTCAAATCTAGCAACGGGAGCATATGTCTCACCATAGTCCATACCTTCAACTTGTGTGTAGCCTTGGGCGACGAGATGTGCTTTGTTGCGAACCACTTGTCCATCTTCATCTTGCTTGTTGTGAAACACCCATTTGGTACCAATGATGTTGTGGTTGTTGTCGGGCTTCTCGACCAATGTCCACACTTGATTTCTCTCAAAGTTGTGTAGCTCTTCATGCATAGCATTTATCCAGTCCAGATCCTCCAATGCTTCTTCAATCTTCATAGGTTCAATGCTAGAAATGAATGAGTAATGTTCACAAAAGTTAGCTAAACGAGTTTTAGAGCGAGTGATTCTCCCGGTTTGGATATCATTGTAGATTTGCTCGATGGGATGATCCTTAGCAATTCTTGCTCGAACTCATGAAAGATTTTGCTTGGGTCGGGGTGGAACATCCTCTTCATCTTGTGCTTCTTCTTGGCCTTCTTCATTGTTGACGTTGTCGTTCTCTTGTCGTGGTGGAGAAGGAGGTTGTTGATGTTCATCTTGGTGTGCTTCCTCGTTTTCTTCATCTTGGCGTGTCCCACTTGTGGATGCTTCTGTATCAACTCTTGGTTCACCTTGTCGTGAGGTAGAAGCTTCCACTTGGACGGACGAGGTACTCTCTATCGGTGTCAAAACTGGCGGATCTCGGGTAGGGGGTCCCGAACTGTGCGTCAAGGCCGGATGGTAACAGGAGACAAGGGACACGATGTTTTTTACCCAGGTTTGGGCCCTCTCGATGGAGGTAATACCCTACTCCTGCTTGATTACTATTGATGATATGGGTAGTACAAGAGTAGATCTACCACGAGATCAAGGAGACTAAACCCTAGAAGCTAGCCTATGGTATGATTGTTGTGTATGGAGTTGATTGCCTATGGACTACAACCCTCCGGTTTATATAGACACCGGATAGGGTTAGGGTTACATAAAGTCGGTTACAATGGTAGGAGATCTTGAATATGCGCATCGCCAAGCTTGCCTTCCACGCCAAGGAAAGTCCCATCCGGACACGGGACGAAGTCTTCAATCTTGTATCTTTATAGTCCAGGAGTCTGGCTGAAGGTATAGTCCGGCTACCCAAGCACCCCCTAATCCAGGACTCCCTCAATAGCCCCTGAACCAGGCTTCAATGACGATGAGTCCGGCGCGCAAATTGTCTTCGGCATTGCAAGGCGGGTTCCTCCTCCAAGTCCTTCATAGAAGATTGTAAACACCAAGAGTAGTGCCCGGTTCTGCAAAATAAGCTTCCACATATTGCCATAGAGCGAATTATATTAACACAAATCAAATCTGCCGACATATTCCGCAGTGCGTCATCACACTACGGCCAAGTCCTTTACTCGAATCGTTTTACTTCTCCACCTCAGCATGTTTTGCGAGGCGGTTTCCTTGGCACGTCTTGTCAAAGCAGAGATCGTGTACCCCCTTTACGGGATTCTCATCAATACGGATGTGGGTAATCCAACTGCGCCACTTATCACGACGCTTGGGAGGCAAGCAAGTTTTACTAGGCAGGTGGGGACGCACAACCGCATCCGCCCATATAAGGGGATAAGGATCCACCTTTTTACCTACGCCTTCTTCCTCCTTTGCCTATCCATCTCCTGCGCACTCGAGCTCGAGCGCCCAAGCCCGCACTTCCCACCTCAACCTTCTCCAGCAATGTCCGAAGCGGGAGGCAAGTGGATGGTCTCCTCCATCACAGAGGGCCATGTCAAAAAGCTAAGGAAGGCCGGATACTTGTCCAAAGACATCGCGCACCGGCTTCCCGAGGAGGGGCAGCTTCTCCCCACCCCAAGGCCCCATGAGAGGGTAGTATTCCTTCCCCACTTCCTCCGCGGACTGGGTTTTCCACTCCACCCATTTGTCCGGGGGCTCATGTTTTACTATGGCCTGGATTTCCATGATCTGGCCCCGAACTTTGTCCTCAACATCTCGGCGTTTATCGTCGTGTGCGAGGCTTTCCTCCACACCCACCCCCATTTCGGCCTCTGGCTCAAGACCTTCAACGTCAAGCCCAAGGTGGTGCGCGGCAGCCAGGCAGAATGCGGAGGCGCCATGGCGGGCAAGATGGCCAACGTCCTATGGCTCGAGGGCTCCTTCGTGGAGACCCTGAAGGGGTGGCAATCGTGGTGGTTTTACATCACCGAGCCGCGCGATCCAAAATGGATCGCAACCCCCGAGTTCCGATCCGGACCCCCCACGTGGCATATGTCCTGGAAAGAGACGGGCCTGTCATGGGGCGATGAAAAAGAGGTGACCGGACTGCAGACATGCATCCAGTCCCTGGTGAGCAAGCCGATCAAGCTCGTCAATGTAGTCTAGGTTATGTTGTCCGCCGGATCCTCCCGTGTCAACAACGGGACTTCAATATGTGGGAGTTCGACCCGGTGTAGCACCAAACCCTTAACAGGCTCTTCGACATGACGTATGAAGATGTCTGGAAGGTGCTAACCAAAGGCGCCGAGGCTCCCACATCCGCTTCCGAGGATCGCGGATACAGCTCGCGGCGTCACGCTAGCGAGGTAAGCTATTTTCACCTTTTACAGGATGTTAAGTTTTTTTCATAGTTTGACTCTATGCGGGATCTAAACTCCCTTACCTTTGACAGGCTTGGCGGGCGAAGTCCGGATCGATTAACTATCCGGCTCCCTTGCCCGAAGATCCAGCCACTGCTCTCCTAGTGAAGCTGCTCGTTCCGGCGCCTTATGTGGTGCCGGAGAAGAAGGCCAAGAAGAATAAGGCCACGGGGACTCGAAAGAGTGCCCGTAATGTGGTGGTGTCGGGCTCGTCATCTGACGAGTCCGAGACGCCCTTCTCCCGCGAAAACGAGGAGGAGGAAGAAGAAAACTCTCCTCCCCCAGCGGAGGGAGGAGAGAAGAGGAAGGCCGCCCCAACGGGGAAGGCCGAGGGGTCTAGGAAAAGGAAGACCCATCCGCCGGACTACGCCCCCAACGCCGAAGAGGGCAAAGAGGAGTGGCCAAACAAGGCCAAGCGTCCGGTGAAATCGTTAGTTCGGATATCAAAATAACTCATGATGTTCCTTTGTTGCACAGCTTTCCCTAATGTTGAATGTAATTATGCAGTCCACCCCGGGCCGAATTCAATGAGTCGTCGAGCGGCTCCCTGGATTCATCGGACGTGAACTCAGTTCCGCCCGCTGTCTCCCCCCGCACTGCAGACAACGCCGAAGTGGCGTCGCGGCAAGCTCTGGGGCAGGAGGAGGTGGTCTTGGAGGAGCCGCAAGGCAACCTCCCGGACTCCAGGAGTAAAGGGGACAAGACCCCCCAGGGCTCCAAGTCTGGCTTTATGCCGGACACCGCGCCGGAATCTTCAACAGTTCCGGACCGCGGTAGACGAACTCTTTCCAAGAGGAGCAAGCCTTCTGAGCCGGCGGCCTCCGTCCAACCGGAGGTGCCAGACAATCTGCTTGAGGTGCTTGACGGCGCCTCCATCGACGAGGAGCACCGTACTATTATGAGTACGGTGATCTAGAAGGTTCAGTCCGCCAAAAGCGGACTGACTGAAGCTTGCGCTAACCTTCTAACAGGCTTCGAGGTAAGTAAAAATATATAAAAATAGTACCGCATAGACAGTAGCCCCTGATGCTCTGTTTGGCATTCGGAAAGAAAAACCGAATAGAGGATCTAGCAAATTTCGCAGGAGTCTAACAATAAAGAGTAATATGCGTGTGCAGGCTTTGCTGCTATCCACCGCTGCACTGACTACGGAGGTGGGTGTCCTGAAACAGGACCTCAAGCAGACCGAGCAAGAGCTCGGCCTTGCCAAGCGGCAGCTCGAGGAGAAAGAAGGTAAGAAATACCTTACAGAAAAAGTGCCTATAGAGAGGCGTGATTGCAAAAAATAACAGGATTGCACTGCTTATTATAGGGGCCACGACTAAGGTGGCGCCCCTCAAGCAGGCGCTGTCCGAGGCCGAAAAGAAAACGGCCGCGGAGCACACCGAGCGAGAGAAACTTGGGGCTCAGGTCGGGGAGGTGCAGCAAGAGCTTCAGGCTCTCATGAAAAAACATGAGAGTTTGGAGCTTGAGTCAAAGACCCAAGCATCCGAGCTCGCGGCGGCCCTTGAGACTGCCAAGTCTGCCAAGGCCGAAGCCCAAAAGGCCCTCCAAGAGTTGGAGGAGATGAAGAAGATAGCAGCGGGTAAGGCATTCTTTATGCAAAGCAGAAATATAAAAGTGAACTACTTGTTACTTACCCGAATCCGGAGTTCTCTAGGGGCATTCGCAGATCTTCCCTGCAGCATATCCGACGCCGCCGCATTCTACCGAGCTGAAGAGGGCAGCTCGACAGAGAAGGTGTTCTGGTCTTAGTATTCTGAGGCCGGACACCCTGTGCCTTTGAGCGACCAGCTGAAACAGCTGGTCGACCTCCACAAGGCGGCCGAACAGGCCATGAAGGGCTTCATAGTTCGGCTGTGGCCCGGAGAGGCCCTTCCTGGGAGCTATTTCGGGCTGGTGCGGTGGCTGGTGGAGGCCTGTCCAAGGCTCGAGATCGTCAAGTGCTCCATCTGCATCGAAGGTGCCCGTCGGGCCCTTGCCCGTGCAAAGGTGCACTGGGGTAAGCTGGACGGTGAGAAGCTTGTGAAGGACGGGCCACCGCCGGGGAAGGAGCATCGCAAGCCCGAGAACTATTACAAGGATGTTCTTGCAGGTGCCCGCCTTGTGGCAGATGAATGTACCAAGGATGTAATTTTTGAATAAACTCGCTCGTTTTTATCCTGTGCGCTGAAAACTTGTTCATAGGCGCTTAAGCAATGCTTGTTGAATTTAAAATATTATTTTCTGTGCGGCCGTTTATCAAACAATTGAGAGATGGCCAGTCGTCGGCTTCTGCCCCCATGCCACTAGTGCTGGGGTGTTCGGGATAAACCTGAGCGCTCTCTTTCCCATAGTTGGGTCCTTCGAGGGAGGCGCTCAGCACAACGAACCAGGCAATCGGACTATAATGCTTGAACACTCTCACTTAGCCATAGAACTTTATAATTTTAAATTTTGGCGAAGCCCCTAGTTCAGAAGACCGAGTTCGGGGCGCTATCCACGCCTTGGCCAGACAAATTCGGCTCCTCGCTCGAAGCGGCATAAGTCTTTAGGGACTCAAAAAACCTCTCGAACAGCAACCGGTCTCTCGCCTCATCATGACAGTCAGTTTTAGCTTTCTCCACTAAGGTGCTTAACCCAGCTCAACCGGGGCACAATCGCAGTGGTTCTCCTAGTTCTACCTTAGCCAATATAGCGAAACGTAAGGCACCAAAACATAGGAGCCGGGCAAACCCAACTATTGACCCAAATCATGATTCGGAGCCGATGCATATAGTGCTATAAGTTCGGGGTGCCGCACTTGTGAAAGTGTACGGACTTCTCACACCATATTAAAGGGTACTGAAGCCCCTGGCGTACTTGCCGTACCACAGTGTACGGGTGCAACATGTCATTTAATAAACATATATAAAAGAGAGTAATGCAGAAAATAGACAAAAAGCTATGCATTGTTTATAGAGAGGCTATTTATCAAAGCCGAACGATACAAGTAGTGCGGTAAGCAAAAGATATTGGACTATTCAGTATGTCCTGACCAGGGGCAGGCCGCGGAATTGTATTTAAAACAGGTATACCGCTCGTAACAGAGACCACCTGGGAGTTCCATAATGCGACATGGCTTGTCTGCCTCCCTGGATCTTGCATCGTTTGTGCGGCAGTCGAATTGCCGAACAGGTCGTCCGAAGTATGGAGTCCTGAAAGTAAGAAAAAATTAAAAAAAAGAATTCGGCAGCCCCTAGTACGTTTTAAGCCGTATTTTGGGCGTGCCGTTATTGTGCCCCTTCCCCTGTGCCCATGGTATTTCAAGGGCGTAGTTATGTACGCGAGGTACTGGTTTCGCTATGTCACAAAAGTTGGGGTTGGGGCCACATTGCTACGCTTGCTTAGAGTGTGCCAGGCGGTCCTGCTGTGGGTTACTCCGGGCGCGCTTGGCAATGGCTGGCTTTTTAATGGCCGGACTGGAGAATTGCCTGAAAAGGCTACTTTGTACCTCCGCTGCGAGAGCCGCCGTATGCTCCTCCGTACGGAGGGAGCGTTCGGTGTTTCCGTTGACCGTAATTACTCCTCGAGGGCCTAGCATCTTGAGTTTGAGATATGCGTAGTGTGGCACCGCATTGAACTTTGCAAACGCGGTTCGTCCGAGCAGGGCGTGATAGCCACTGCGAAACGGGACTATATCGAAGATTAACTCTTCGCTTCGGAAACTGTCCGGGGATTCGAAGACCACGTCAAGTGTTACTGAGCCTGTATAGTTGGCTTCTACACCTGGTATAATGCCTTTAAAGGTCGTTCTTGTGGGCTTAATCCTTGAGGGATATATGCCCATTTTCCGCACTGTATCCTGATAAAGCAGGTTCAGGCTACTGCCGCCGTCCATGAGGACTCTTGTGAGATGAAATCCGTCGATGATTGGGTCGAGAACCAATGCGGCGAAGCCACCATGACGGATGCTAGTGGGATGGTCCCTTCGATCAAAAGTGATCGGGCAGGAGGACCATGGGTTGAACTTTGGGGCGACTGGCTCTATCGCGTATACGTCCCGTAGCGCACGCTTCCGCTCCCGCTTGGGAATGTGGGTTGCGTATATCATGTTCACCGTCCGCACTTGTGGGGGAAAGCCCATTTGTCCATTGTTGTTCGGCAGCTTGGGCTCCTCGTCGTCGTTGTGCAGCCCCTTGTCTCTGTTTTCGGCCCTTAACTTGCCTGCCTTCTTGAACACCCAACAATCCCTGTTAGTGTGATTGGCTGGCCTTTCGGGGGTGCCATGTATCTGGCACAAGCGATCGAGTATTCGGTCCAAACTGAACGGGCCCTGAGTATTCTTTTTGAATGGCTTTTTCTGCTGACCGGATTTATAGCCTTTGAATCCGGCATTGACTGCCGTGTCTTCATTGCTGTCGCTGTTAACGTGACGTTTTTGCTTATTCCGACGTGTCCTGCCACTTTTGTCCTTGGTATCCGAATTACCAGGGTTCTTTGATAAGTTGTTACTGCGAGCTAGCCAACTGTCTTCTCCCGCGCAAAAGCGGGTCATGAGTGTCGTGAGGGCTGCCATGGATTTCGGCTTTTCCTGTCCCAGGTGTCGGGCAAGCCACTCGTCGCGGATGTTATGCTTGAAGGCTGCTAGGGCCTCTGCGTCTGGACAGTCGACTATCTGGTTTTTCTTTGTTAGGAACCGTGTCCAGAATTGTCTGGCCGATTCTTCTGGCTGCTGAATTATGTGGCTTAAGTCGTCGGCATCCGGCGGTCGCACGTAAGTGCCCTGGAAGTTGTCGAGGAATGCGGCTTCCAGGTCCTCCCAAGAACCGATTGAGTCTTCTGGCAAGCTGTTAAGCCAATGTCGGGCCGGTCCTTTAAGTTTGAGCGGGAGGTATTTGATGGCGTGTAGATCATCGCCGTGTGCCATGTGGATGTGAAGGAGATAGTCCTTGATCCATACCGCCGGATCTGTTGTGCCATCGTATGATTCGATGTTTACGGGTTTGAAACCCTCTGGGATTTTATGATCCATTACTTCATTCGTGAAGCATAGCGGGTGTGCGGCGCCTCTGTACTGGGCTATATCACGACGTAGCTCGGAAGAGCTATGTCTGTTGTGTTCGGTCGGCCGGATTTGTTGCATCCGGAGTGAAGATCATTGTCACATGCCGTAGGGCGCCTGCATGATCCGTAGATCGATCTTGTTTGTCTTGCCTTATCCTCCAGTATGTCTTGCAGGTCAGGCGCATTTTCCCGTGCCTTAGTTGAGCGGCGTCAGGGCATGGCTTGGGTGGAGGGCCGAGAGGCCTCTCTGTCGCGGCCGCGAGGTGGCCGGTCTGCCATGTCATGCGCTGGTGATGTAGGTGCTTCCTCCTCTGATCGGGGTAGCGGCCTGTGCTTCGGGTAACTCTTGGAGGGGCGTTCGAGTTCATACTCTTCGGCCGTAAGGACTTCAGTCCATCTGTCAACTAGCAAATCTTGGGCAGCTTTAAGCTGTTGCTGCTTCTTCTTGAGGCTGCTTGCCGTGGCTAAAAGCCTGCGTTTAAAACGCTCTTGTTCGGCGGGGTCTGATGGTATGACGAATTCGTCGTCATCGAGGCTTGCCTCGTCTTCGGAGGGAGGCGCATAGTTATCATCCTCGACCTCTCGGTCTGCCGCTCTCTCATGAGGGTTGGCTTCTCCATCTTCCTGTGCCGAATCTTGCTGAGGTGGGTGTTCTTCGGCGCTATCCGGGGTAGTATTATCTCCCATGCCGGAATCACCGTTTTTGCTTTGGCGGGATTTAGAGCGGCGCCGCTAATGCCGGCGCTTTGGCTGTTTCTTGGGGGCGTCATCCCCCACTGTTCCATTGCCATCTCCATCTTTTGGAGTATCCACCATATATATGTCATATGACGAGGTGGCCTTCCAGCGCCCTACAGGTGCTAGTTCCTGTTCGTCTCCTACATCGTCATCCATGCCGTCGATGTCTTCGGAGCTGAAGTTAAGCATGTCGATTAGATTGTCGACAGTGGCTACAAAGTGGGTGGTGGGTGGGCTTTGAATTTTCGCATCGTTCGTATCCCACCCTCGCTGACTGTAGTCCGACCAGGGCTCTCCTGATAAAGAGAGAGACTTAAGAGAATTCAGGATGTCGCCAAAAGGCGAATGCTGAAAGATGTCTGCGGTGGTGAACTCCATTATCGGCGCCCAATCAGATTCGATTGGCAGGGGCGCTGGAGGTTCGGAGTCCGGGGAGGAGTCCGGATCCTCGGAGTCACGGGTCGTGCAGAGTGCAGGGCTAGAGTTCGGCTCGATCGCCTCTGAGATCGCAGCCCCTGAGGAAGTGTCCAACCGCTGATCCTCGATCGGCGCAGTATGCTCCGAATCAATGGTCGAAACCGATGCGTATGCGGCCTCCAAGGCGCTGTTCGGCGGCAGAGCTATATCATGCCCATCGAGACAGTGCGGCACGCTTGGCTGTGGCTCGAATCCGTCGAAGATCAAGTCCCCGTGGATGTCAGCCGTGTAGTTTAGCTTCCAAACCTGACCTGATGGCCAGGGGCGTAGCTTTCGATCTGCTCCAGGTGGCCGAGTGAATTGGCCCGCAGAGCAAAGCCGCCGAAGACGAAGATCTGTCCGGGGAGAAAAGTTTCACCCTGGACCGTATCGTTGTTGATGATCAAAGGAGCCATCGGGCCTAAAGGCGATGACACAGAGGAACTCTCAATGAAAGCACCAATGTCGGTGTCAAAACCGGCGGATCTCGGGTAGGGGGTCCCGAACTGTGCGTCAAGGCCGGATGGTAACAGGAGATAAGGGACATGATGTTTTTTACCTAGGTTCGGGCCCTCTCGATGGAGGTAATACCCTACTCCTGCTTGATTAATATTGATGATATGGGTAGTACAAGAGTAGATCTACCACGAGATCAAGGAGGCTAAACCCTAGAAGCTAGCCTATGGTATGATTGTTGTGTATGGACTTCATTGCCTACGGACTACAACCCTCCGGTTTATATAGACAGCGGATAGGGTTAGGGTTACATAAAGTCGGTTACAATGGTAGGAGATCTTGAATATCCGCATCACCAAGCTTGCCTTCCACGCCAAGGAAAGTCCCATCCGGACACGGGACGAAGTCTTCAATCTTGTATCTTCATAGTCCAGGAGTCCGGCTGAAGGTATAGTCCGGCTACCCGAACACCCCCTAATCCAGGACTCCCTCACTCTCCTTCACTTCCATTGGACGAATCTTGCCAATGGACAAGTCTTGAATTGCTTCTGAAGGGTCTTTGTCTCCTACATCAATTGGCAATTGCTCTACTTGCGAGCCGTTAGATTCATCAAACTTCACATCTACCGTCTCTTCAACCTTTCGGGTGAAATTGTTGTAGACACGGTAAGTATGAGAGTTTGAGCCATAACCAAGTACGAAACCTTCATGAGATTTAGGAGCAAATTTAGAACGACGATGCTTATTAAGAATGTAGCACTTTGAGCCAAATACTCGAAAGTATCCAACTTGGGGTTTGTTACCGGTGAGGAGCTCGTATGCCGTCTTGCTGAGTAGCTTGTGAAGATACAAGCGATTTGTTGCATGACATGCTATCTCAACCGCTTCCGCCCAAAAGTGCTTTGGCGTTTTGTACTCATCAAGCATCGTTCTTGCCATCTCGATAAGAGTCCGGTTCTTCCTTTCAACAACTCCATTTTGTTGAGGTGTGTACGTAGCCGAGAACTCGTGTGAAATCCCTTCTTCGTCAAGAAAGGTGTCCACATTTGCGTTCTTGAACTCCGTTCCGTTGTCGCTCCGAACCTTCTTGATCTTCACGTCAAACTGATTTTGGGCCTTCCTAGCGAAGTTATATAAGATCTTTTGGACCTGCGATTTGTCATCAAGAAAGAACACCCACGTAAATCTTGAAAAATCATCAACTATGACTAGACCAAATGAGTTACCACCGAGACTCTTGTAGGCATTTGGACCAAAGAGATCCATGTGAAGTAGCTCGAGTGGTCTTCTTGTGGTCATGATGTTCTTCGCGTGGTGACTTCCTCCAACTTGTTTCCCTGCTTGACAAGCACTACAAAGTCTATCCTTGTCAAATATGACATCTTTTATTCCAAGGATATGATCACCTTTAATAAGCTTATCAAGATTTCACATACCAACATGACCTAGTCTTCTATGCCACAACCAGCCTTTAGAATATTTGGTAATTAAGCAAGTTCTAGGTTGAGCCTTTTTAGTGAAATCAACATTGTAAAGATCTCCTCTATGTATACCGGTAAAGACCATTTTATGATTGTATCTACGAAACACTTGGCAATCTACTTCAGTGAATAAGACATTGAAACCGAAATCCGCAAGTCTAGAAACTGAAAGTAAATTGTATCCAAGGGATTCAACGAGCATGATATTTTGTATGGAGCTATGATGTGAGATGGCCACCTTACCAAGGCCAACCACCTTACCCTTTGAATTATCACCAAAAGTGACATATTTTCGAGGGCCATCGTTTTCAGCAAGCTCACGGAACATATCTTTATCTCCGGTCATATGATCAGTACATCCACTATCAAGGACCCATTCCTTTCCTCCAGCCATGTAGCCGCGAAGATTTTCCATAAGACCAAAATGCCTGATTGCATCATCAAGATCATAGTCACTATCATCATCTTCATCATAGTATCCATGTTCAACATCATCTTGTGATTGATCAATTCCTAGAGAGGGTAATTCATTAGATAAATGATCATCACAATGGTTACCTTTATGAATTCTAATAGCTTCGGATATGATATCGCTAATGATTCCAACATTTCCTTTAGCACGCATGAGATTGGTAAGCTCAAATAGACAATCACCAAAGCTAGGATCACTAGAGTTCATCTTACTCAAGGCAATAGACTTATGGAGAATTTCGTCTAAATTTTTCAAGGAATAATCTAGAAATCATTCCTCAAGAAATCTCCATATGGTGTAGGCACACTTGAGAATAGGGAAACATCTAATCAAGTTTCTAGGTAAGCCTCTAATGATGAGCTCAATAGTTCTAAGATTGCGAATCATGTCAATATCTTCATCTAGGGTAGGGTGCAAAGGATCAACATGAGGTGCACAAGGGCTAGTAATGTACTTGTTCAAATGATATTCATTGAAAATCTCAAGCATTTCATTTTTCCACTCATGAAAATACTCTCAATCAAGAATAGGCACTCTATGTCTAAGACTCCCCAAAGTAGACACATCCATCTTCCTCCAATGGTGTTTAAACCAAGGCAATGGAGACCAAAGCTCTCATACCAATTGAAAGGATCGAGAAGAGGTGTCTAGAGGGGGGGTGATTAGACACTAAGTGCCAAAAGTTGCAGTTTTTAACATTCTTAAGTTTAAGTGGAGTTTAAGCACAAGTTTAACAAACACAATACATATCAAGCAAGCATGCAATGAGTATATGAGCAGCGTAAAGTAAAGCATGCAACTTGCAAGAATGTAAAGAGAAGAGTTTGGAGTATTCAAACGCAATTGGAGACACGGATGTTTTTGTCGTGGTTCCGATAGGTGGTGCTATCGTACATCCACGTTGATGGAGACTTCAACCCACGGAGGGTAACGGTTGCGCTAGTCCATAGAGGGCTCCACCCATGAAGGGTCCACGGAGAAGCAACCTTGTCTATTCCATCACGGCCGTCGCCCACGAAGGACTTGCCTCACTAGCGGTAGATCTTCACGAAGTAGGCGATCTCCTTGCCCTTACAAACTCCTTGGTTCAACTCCACAATCTTGTTGGAGGCTCCCAAGTGACACCTAGCCAATCTACGAGACACCACTCTCCAAGAAGTAAAAAATGGTGTGTTGATGATGAACCCCTTGCTCTTGTGCTTCAAATGATAGTCTCCCCAACACTCAACTATCTCTCACAGGATTTGGATTTGGTGGAAATAAGATTTGAGTGTAAAGCAACTTGGGAAAGGCTATAGATCAAGATTCATATGGTTGGAATGGAATATCTTGACCTCAACACAAGTGTAGGTGGTTCTCTCTCAGAAAATGTGTATTGGAAGTGTAGGTATGTTCTGATGGCACTCTCCACGAATGAAGAGTGGGTGGAGGGGTATATATAGCCTCCACACAAAATCTAACCGTTACACACAATTTGCCAAACTCAGTGGGACCGAATGGTTAAACTCGGTCGGACCGATTCAGCAAACTTAGTGACCGTTAGGATTTTCGGTGGGACTGAGATGCAACTCGGTAGGACCGATATGGTTAGGGTTAGGGCATAACGTAATCTCGGTGTGACCGATTACACAAACTCGGTGGGACCGATTTTGGTAATAAGCTAACCAGAGAGTTGGTCAGGCAAACTCGGTGAGACTGATTACACAAACTCAGTGGGACCGATTTTGGTAATAAGATAACCAGAGGGTTTGCATTGTAATATCGGTAGTACCGATTGCTCAAACTCGGTGAGACCGATTTTGGTAATGGACATACACAGAGAGATTATAATCCCATCTAGGTGAGACCGAGATCCCTATCGGTGAAACCGATTTGCTAGGGTTTGTGGCAGTGGCTATGACATCTGAAACTCGGTGGCGCCGGATAGACAGAATCGGTGGGGCCGAGTTTGACTTTTGGTTTAGGTCATATGTGGATGTGGGAAGGTAGTTGAGGGTTTTGGAGCATATCACTAAGCACTTTGAGAAAGCAAGCCATTAAGCAACACCTCATCCCCTCTTGATAGTATTGGCTTTTCTTATAGACTCAATGTGATCTTGGATCACTAAAATAGAAAATGTAGAGTCTTGATCTTGAAGCTTGAGCCAATCCTTTGTCCTTAGCATCTTGAAGGGGTTCCACATCCTCTAGTCCATGCCACTCCATTGTTGAACTTATCTGAAACATACTAGGTAAAAGTGTTAGTCCAACAAGAGATATGTTGACATTAATTACCAAAACCACCCAGGGAGCACTTGTGCTTTCACAAGGTGAAGAAAGGTATATGTGATATACATGTTATTGATGTGTACCTTACCAGAGCTCACAGTAGCACCTGGGTATTTGATACTGGTTCTGTTGCTAATATTTGCAACTCAAAACAGGGACTACGGATTAAGCGAACACTGGCTAAGGACGAGGTGACGATGCGCGTGGGAAATGGTTCCAAAGTCGATGTGATCGCCGTCGGCATGCTACCTCTACATCTACCTTCGGGATTAGTTTTAGACCTAAATAATTGTTATTTTGTGCCAACGTTGAGCATGAACATTATATCTGGATCTTGTTTAATGCGAGACGGTTATTCATTTAATTCTGAGAATAATGGTTGTTCTATTCATATGAGTAATATCTTTTATGGTCATGCACCTTTAAAGAGTGGTCTATTTTTGATGAATCTCGATAGTAGTGATACACATATTCATAATGTTGAAGCCAAAAGATGCAGAGTTGATAATGATAGTGCAACTTATTTGTGGCACTGCCGTTTGGGTCATATTGGTATAAAGCGCATGAAGAAACTCCATACTGATGGAGGATACGTCAATTTTGCATCATGCTTTTATATCGATATTTATTGCATTATTGACTGTTATTTCACTTTATGTCACAATACTTATGGCTATTCTCTCTTATTTTACAAGGTTTACATAAAGAGGGAGAATGCCGGCAACTGGAATTCTGGTCTGGAAAAGGAGCAAATATTAGAGACCTATTCTGCGCAACTCCAAAAGTCCTGAAACTCCACGGAACGTCTTAAAAGAAATAAAGAAAAATTCATGCCAAAGATGAAGGCCAGGGGCCCACACCCTGCTCACGAGGGTGGGGTGCCCCCACCCCCCTAGGGCGTGCCCCCCTATCTCGTGGGCCCCCTGGTGGCTCTCCGATGCCCATCTTCTCCTATATGAGGTCTTTCGATGAGAAAAAAATAGAGAGGAACTTTTCGGGACGAGACTCCGCCGCCACGAGGCGGAACCTTGGCGGATCCAATCTAGAGCTCCGGCAGAGCTGTTCTGCCGGGGATACTTCCTTCCCAGAGGGGGAAATCATCACCATCGTCATCACCAACGCTCCTCTCATCGGGAGAGGGCAATCTCCATCAACATCTTCACCAGCACCATCTCATCTCCAAACCCTAGTTCATCTCTTGTATCCAATTCTTGTCTCGAAGTCCGGGATTGGTGCTAGTAGTATTGATTACTCCTTGTAGTTGATGCTAGTTGGTTTAATTGGTGGAAGATCATATGTTCAGATCCTATACGCATATTATCACCCCTCTGATTATGAACATGAATATGCTTTGTGAGTTATGTTCCTTCCTGAGGACAAGGGAGAAGTGTTGCTATGAGTAGTCATGTGAATTTGGTATTCGTTTGATATTTTGATAAGATGTATGTTGTCTAGCCTCTAGTGGTGTTATGCGAACATCGACTACATAACACTTCACCATTATTTGGGCCTAGAGGAAGGCATTGGGAAGTAATAAGTAGATGATGGGTTGCTAGAGTGACAGAAGCTTAAACCCTAGTTTATGCGTTGCTTCGTAAGGGGCTGATTTGGATCCATATGTTTCATGCTATGGTTAGGTTTACCTTAATACTTTTGTTGCAGTTGCGGATGCTTGCAATAGAGGTTAATCATAAGTGGGATGCTTGTTCAAGTAAGAATAGTACCCAAGCACCGGTCCACCCACATATCAAATTATCAAAGTATCGGACGCGAATCATATGAACGTGATGAAAACTAGCTTGACGATATTCCCATGTGTCCTCGGGAGCGCTTTTCCTATTATAAGAGTTTGTTCTGTCTTGTCCTTTGCTACAAAAGGATTGGGCCACCTTGCTGCACTTTATTTACTTTTCTTACATGTTGCTCGTTACAATTTATCATATCACAAAACTATCTGTTACCACTTATTTCAGTACTTGCAGAGAATACCTTGCTGAAAACCGCTTATCATTTCCTTCTGCTCCTCATTGGGTTCGACACTCTTACTTATTGAAAGGACTACGATAGGTCCCCTATACTTGTGGGTCATCAAGACTCTTTTTTGGCGCCGTTGTCGGGGAGTGTAGCACCTTTGGTAGGTGGAATTTGGTAAGGAAAAATTTATATAGTGTGCTGAAATTTATTGTCACTTGTTACTATGGAAAGTAATTCTCTGAGGGGCTTGTTCGGGGTATCTTCACCCTGTCTAGTAGAGAAAAGAGTTTCTCCTCAACCTACTGAACCTATTGAAAATGAAACTCCTTTTGAATTTCCTGCGGCTATGATGGAAAAACTGCTAGCTAACCCTTTTACAGGAGATGGAACAAAGCATCCCAATGAGCACTTAATATATGTGGATGAAGTTTGTGGATTATTTAAGCTTGCAGGTATACACGATGATGTTGCTAAGAAGAAGGTCTTCCCTTTATCTTTGAAGGGAGACGCATTGATATGGTATAGGCTATGTGATGATATGAGATTCTGGGACTATAAAAGATTGAAGTTGGAATTTCATCAAAAGTATTACCCTATGCATCTTGTTCATCGTGATCGCAATTATATATATAATTTCTGGCCTCGCGAAGGAGAAAGCATCGCTCAAGCTTGGGGGAGGCTTAAATCAATGTTATATTCATGCCCCAATCATGAGCTCCCGAGAGAAATAATTATGCAAAGTTTTTATGCTCGGCTTTCTGAAAACAATCGCAACATGCTCGATACTTCTTGTGTTGGCTCTTTTATGATGAAGACTATTGAATTCAGATGGAATTTATTGGATAGAATGAAACGCAACTCTGAAGATTGGGACCTCGATGAAGGTAAGGAGTCAGGTATGACACCTAAGTTTGATTGTGTTAAATCTTTTATGGATACCGATATTTTCCGTAAGTTTAGCACTAAATATGGACTTGACTCTGAGATAATAGCTTCTTTTTGTGAATCTTTTGCTACTTATGTTGATCTCCCTAAGGAGAAGTGGTTTAAATATCATCCTCCCATAGAAGTAAAAGTAGATGCACCTATTAAAGTTGAAGAAAAGACTGTCACTTATAATGATCCTATTGTTCCTACTTCTTATATTGAGAAACCACCTTTCCCTGTTAGAATAAAGGATCATGCTAAAGCTTCAACTATTGTTCATAAAAGCAATATTAGAACTTATACACCTCCTGAATAAGTTAAATTAGAACCTAATATTGCTATTGTTAAAGATCTCTTGTCTAATAATATTGATGGGCATGTTATTCAGTTCAAAGGTGAAACTGCTAGAATTGCTAAACCTTGTGCTAAAGATAAACATAGACCCATGGTAGGCGTGCCTTTTTTCTGTTAAAATAGGGGATCATTGTTATCATGGCTTATGTGATATGGGTGCTAGTGCTAGTGTTATACCGCATACTTTATATGAAGAAATTAAGAATGAAATTGCACCTGCTGAGTTAGAAGATATTGATGTCACAATTAAACTTGCCAATAGAGATACTATTTTAGCAATGGGAATTGTCAGAGATGTTGAAGTCTTGTGTGGGAAAACTAAATATCTTGCTGATTTTCTTGTTCTTGGTTCCCCACAAGATAGTTTTTGTCCCATTATATTTGGTAGACCCTTCTTAAATATTGTCAATGCTACCATAGATTGCACAAAGAATGTTGTTACTGTTGGCTTGGATGATATGGTTAATGAGTTTAATTTCTCTAAATTTAGTAAACAACATCGTGAGGAAGAATTACCTAGTAAGTATGAGATTATTGGTCTTGCTTCTATTGTCGTACCTCCTAGTGATCCTTTAGAACACTATTTGCTAGACCATGAAAAAGATATGTTCATGAATGAAAGAAGGGAAATAGATGAAGTATTCTTTAAATAGGAACCTATTGTGAAACACAATTTGCCTGCTGAAATCCTAGGGGACCCTCCTCCGCCTAAGGGTAATCCCGTGTTCGAGCTTAAACCTTTGCCTGATAATCTTAAATATGCTTATCTTGATGAAAAGAAGATATATCCTGTTATTATTAGTGCTAACCTTTCAGAGCATGAAGAAGAAAGATTATTGAAAACTCTGAAGAAGCATCGTGCTGCTATTGGATATACTCTTGATGATCTTAAGGGCATTAGTCCCACTCTATGCCAACATAAATAAATTTGAAAGCAGATGCCAAACCAGTTCGTGATCCTCAACGACGTCTGAATCCTAAAATGAAAGAAGTGGTAAGAAAAGAAATACTAAAGCTTCTGGAGGCAGGTATAATCTATCCCGTTGCTGATAGTGAGTGGGTAAGTCTTGTCCATTGTGTCCCTAAGAAGGGAGGTATTACTGTTGTTCCTAATGATAAAGATGAATTGATTCCGCAAAGAATTATCACAGGTTATAGGATGGTAATTGATTTCCGCAAATTAAATAAAGCTACTAAGAAAGATCATTACCCCTTACCTTTTATTGATCAAATGCTAGAAAGATTATGCAAACACACACACATTATTGCTTTCTAGATGGTTATTCTGGTTTCTCTCAAATACCTGTGTCGGCTAAAGATCAATCAAAGACTACTTTTACATGCCCTTTTGGTACTTTTGCTTATAGACGTATGCCTTTTGGTTTATGTAATGCACCTGCTACCTTTCAAAGATGCATGATGGCTATATTCTCTGACTTCTGTGAAAAGATTTGTGCGGTTTTCATGGACGATTTTTCCGTCTATGGTTCCTCTTTTGATGATTGCTTGAGAAATCTTGATCGAGTTTTGCAGAGATGTGAAGAAACTAATGTTGTCTTGAATTGGGAAAAGTGCCACTGTATGGTTAATGAAGGTATTGTTTTGGGGCACAAAGTTTCTAAAAGAGGTATTGAAGTTGATAAAGCCAAGGTTGATGCTATTGAAAAGATGCCATGTCGCAAGGACATCAAAGGTATAAGAAGTTTCCTTGGTCATGCCGGGTTTTATAGGAGGTTCATTAAGGACTTCTCAAAAATTTCTCGGCCTCTGACTAATTTATTGCAAAAAGATATACCATTTGTCTTTGATGATGATTGTGTAGAAGCATTTGAAATACTTAAGAAAGCATTAGTTTCTGCAGCTATTGTTCAGCCACCTGATTGGACTTTACCCTTTGAAATTATGTGTGATGCTAGTGATTATGCTGTAGGTGCTGTTCTAGGGCAAAGAGTCGATAAGAAACTAAATGTTATTCATTATGCTAGTAAGACTCTAGACAATGCTCAAAGAAATTATGCTACTACTGAAAAAGATCTTTTAGCAGTTGTATTTGCTTGTGATAAGTTCAGATCTTATATTGTTGATTCTAAAGTAACTATTCAAACAGATCATGTTGCTATTAAATATATTATGGAAAAGAAAGATGCTAGACCTAGACTTATTAGATGGGTTCTCTTGCTACAAGAATTTGATTTGCATATTGTTGATAGAAAGGGAGCTGAGAACCCCGTTGCAGACAACTTGTCTAGGTTAGAAAATATTCTTGATGACCCACTACCTATTAATGATGACTTTCCTGATGAGCAATTAAATGTCATAAGTACTTCTCGTAGTACTCCATGGTATGCTGATTATGCTAATTATATTGTTTTTAAGTTTATACCACCTAGCTTCACATACCAACAAAAGAAAAAGTACTTCTATGATTTGAGACATTACTTTTGAGATGACCCACATCTTTATAAAGAAGGAGTAGATGGTGTTATTAGGCGTTGTGTACCTGAGCATGAACGGGAACAGATCCTACGCAAGTGTCATTCCGAGTCTTATGGAGGACACCACGCTGGAGATAGAACTGCCCATAAGGTATTGCAATCTGGTTTTTATTGGCCTACTCTCTTCAAGGATGCCCGTAAGTTTGTCTTGTCTTGTGATGAATGTCAAAGAATTGGTAATATTAGTAGGCGTCAAGAAATGCCTATGAATTATTCACTTGTTATTGAACCATTTGATATTTGGGGCTTTGATTATATGGGACCTTTTCCTACCTCTAATGGATACACACATATTTTAGTTGTTGTTGATTACGTTACTAAGTGGGTACAAGCTATTCCAACTAGTAGTGCTGATCATAACACTTCTATTAAAATGCTTAAAGAAGTTATTTTCCCAAGGTTTGGAGTCCCTAGATATTTAATGACTGATGGTGGTTCACACTTTATTCATGGTGCTTTCCGTAAAATGCTTGCTAAATATGATGTTAATCATAGAATTGCATCCCCTTATCACCCACAGTCTAGTGGTCAAGTAGAGTTGAGCAATAGAGAGCTCAAATTAATTTTGCAAAAGACTGTTAATAGGTCTACAAAGAATTGGTCTAAGAAACTTGATGATGCATTATGGGCTTATAGAACCGCATACAAAAATCCTATGGGTATGTCCCCGTATAAAATGGTCTATGGAAAAGCATGTCACTTACCTCTCGAACTAGAACATAAGGCATACTGGGCTATTAAAGAACTCAACTATGATTTTAAACTTGCCGGTGAGAAGAGGTTATTTGATATTATCTCACTTGATGAATGGAGAACCCAAGCTTATGAAAATGGCAAGTTGTTTAAAGAAAAAGTTAAAAGATGGCATGACAAAAGGATACAAAAGCGTGAGTTTAATGTAGGTGATTATGTATTGCTATACAACTCTCGTTTAAGATTTTTTGCAGGAAAACTTCTCTCTAAATGGGAAGGCCCCTACGTCATCGAAGAGGTCTATCGTTCCGGTGCCATAAAAATCAACAACTTCGAGGGCACAAATCCAAAGGTGGTAAACGGTCAAAGAATTAAACATTATATCTCAGGTAATCCCATAAATGTTGAAACCAATATTATTGAAACCATAACCCCGGAGGAATACATAAGGGACACTTTCCGGAATGTTTCAGACTCCGAAAAGGAATAGGTATGTGGTACGGTAAGTAAACCGACTCCAAAACAATTTTTAAGGCAATATTTCTCCGTTTTGGAATATTTAGAAAAATAGAAAAATAAGTAGCAATCCGGGAAGGACACGAGGGCCCCACGAGGGTGGTGGGTGCGCCCCCCTACCTCGTGAGCGCCTCGTGTGCTTTCCGGACTCTGTTTTCTTGCACGATATGTATTTTGGTCGATAAAAAATCATTATATATCTTCCCAAAGGTTTTGACTCCTATATCACGCAAAAATCTCATGTTTTTGTTTCGAGCTGTTTTTCTGACAGATTTAGGTTATCATGACGGCCCCAAGCGCCTCCAAGGACAAGTTCTTTGAGAAGGTCATCAACCCTTACCTCGCGGAGGTGCTGCGACACCCTCAAACCATTGAGATGCGTGATGGGTTGTTGAACATCCGCGATGAAGAGGGACCAAAGGGGACCGGAAGCATGGAGATGAGGCTCGAAGCAGTGGAGCAACAAGTTTTCAAGTGCCAAAGGATGGCGGAGCGTGGAATCAACGCTAGCCACATGATGCTCGCGGAGTTCACTGACAACTATAGGCCGGATGCCAAGAACACCGAGGAGGCCATCTTCAAGCTATATGAGAAGATCGAGCACCTCCAAGCCCAAGTCTATGACCTTCAAAACCAAAACTGTCAGTATGAATATAGATTCAAAAGAATGAGTTTGGCTGCAGATTTGAGGATTCCGGAGACTCGATCATCTTTCTATGATGGTGAACCTATGCCTTGGAAGATGGATGACAAGCTTGCATCATCAACAACACCTCCACCGTCTCCTCCAACAAAGAAGACATGATCACATGGGTATGGGCACCCCCCTTGGCAACTGCCAAGCTTGGGGGAGGTGCCCCGGTATCGTATCACCATCACAACTCCTATCTTTACTGTTTTCTTAGTTCGATCCTATTAGTAGTATCTTGATCTAGTAGAATAAACTTTATGGCATGATCTAGTTTTGAGTTTTGCTTTATGATCCCTCTATGTAATCGAGTCCGTGAGCTATATATAATAAAGATTAGTGTTGAGTCAAGGGCTTGATTATTTTTCCATGATCTTGGGTGAATAAAAGAAAGAAGAAAAGAATAAAAGAAACAAAAAGTTCATATTGATCTTATTGAGAGTAATGACTTCACATAGAAAGAGTATGATGATTAAAAGTTGTTGGGAGTTGGCAGACATAGCTTTGGTGATTGTTGCAATTAATAGGAAGTAATAAGGAAAGAGAGGTTTCACATATAGATATATTATCATTGACATCTTTTATGATTGGGAGCACTCATTAAAATATGACATGCTAAAGAGTTGATGTTGGACAAGGAAGACAATGTAATGAGTTATGTCTTTCTTATATCTAAGATAAAGTATGTTGTCATGGTTCCTCTAACTTGTTGAGCTTGCCTATTCCCCTCATGTTAGCCAAATTCTCAGCACCAAGTAGAAATACTACTTGTGCTTCCAAATATCCCTAAACCAGTTTTGCCATGAGAGTCCACCATATCTACCTATGGATTGAGTAAGATCCTTCAAGTAAGTTGTCATCGGTGCAAAGCAATAAAAATTGCTCTAAATATGTATGATTGATTGGTGTGGGAGAAATAAGCTTTATACGATCTTGTGATGTGGAAGTAATAAAAGCGACGGACTGCATAATAAAGGTTCATATCACAAGTGGCAATATAAAGTGACGTTCTTTCGCATTGAGATTTTATACATCCAACCATAAAAGTGCATGGCAACCTCTGCTTCCCTCTACGAAGGGCATATCCTTTATTATTATCTTCTACCTTATGCAAGAGTCATGGTGATCTTCACCTTTTCTTTTTTATTTTATCCTTTGGCTAGCTTAGCATGTTGGAAAGAACATGATATATATATATATATATATCTAATTGGATGTAGGGGAGCATGAACCATTATTGTTGACATTACCCTTGAGGTAAAAGGTTGTGGGGCAAAACTATAAGCCCCTATCTTTCTCTGTGTCCGACTAAAACTCTATAACCACAAGTATCGCGTGAGTGTTAGCAATTATGGAGGACTAAATGATAGTTGAGTATGTGGACTTGCTTTTCAGCTCTGACATAGACTCTTTCCGATGTTATGATAAATTGCAATTGCTTCAATGACTGAGATTATAGTTTGTCAGAGTCCAATAAGGTTTATGATTTATACTTTTGCATTGTGAATAGATCATCACTTGAACATAAGTAATCATATGACAAAACCTATATATGTTGTTGTTTTAAGAATAATCATGATGTCTTCATGTCCGTATTTTATTTTTATCGATGCCTCTACCTCTAAACATGAGGAAATATTTATTGTTATCGGCTATTCGCTTGAGGACAAGCGAGGTCTAAGCTTGGGGGAGTTGATACGTCCATTTTGCATCATGCTTTTATATCGATATTTATTGCATTATGGACTGTTATTTCACTTTATGTCACAATACTTATGGCTATTCTCTCTTATTTTACAAGGTTTACATAAAGAGGGAGAATGCCGGCAGCTGGAATTCTGGTCTGGAAAAGGAGCAAATATTAGAGTCCTATTCTGTGCAACTCCAAAAGTCCTGAAACTCCACGGAACGTCTTAAAAGAAATAAAGAAAAATCCACGCCAAAGATGAAGGCCAGGGGGCCGACACCCTGCTCACGAGGGTGGGGGGCGCCCCCCTAGGGCGTGCCCCCTATCTTGTGGGCCCCCTGGTGGCTCTCCGATGCCCATCTTCTCCTATATGAGGTCCTTCGATGAGAAAAAAAATAGAGAGGAACTTTTCAGGACGAGACTCCGCTGCCACGAGGCGGAACCTTGGCGGATCCAATCTAGAGCTCTGGCAGAGCTGTTCTGCCAGGGATACTTCCTTCCCGGAGGGGGGAAATCATCGCCATCGTCATCACCAATGCTCCTCTCATCGGGAGAGGGCAATCTCCATCAACATCTTCACCAGCACCATCTCATCTCCAAACCCTAGTTCATCTCTTGTATCCAATTCTTGTCTCAAATTCCGAGATTGGTGCTAGTAGGTTGCTAGTAGTGTTGATTACTCCTTGTAGTTGATGCTAGTTGGTTTAATTGGTGGAAGATCATATGTTCAGATCCTATATGCATATTATCACCCCTCTGATTATGAACATGAATATGCTTTGTGAGTAATTACGTTCCTTCCTGAGGACAAGGGAGAAGTCTTGCTATGAGTAGTCTTGTGAATTTGGTATTCGTTTGATATTTTGATAAGATGTATGTTGTAACACCCCAGATGTAACTTTCCCAATTTGTACTCCAACTCTTGCCGTTTCCGGTGTTAAGTTAATTTATTTCCTCGGGTTCGGGTCTTTGTCTCCGTGTGTTGTTGTCATTGTCATGCATCTCTTATCATGTCATCATGTGCATTGCATTTGCATACGTGTTCATCTCATGCATTCGAGCATTTTCCCCATTGTCTGTTTTGCATTCCGGCGCTTCGTTCTCCTCCGGTGGTCTTTTCTACCTTTATTTCGTGTGTGGGGGTTAAACATTTCCGGATTGGACCGAGACTTGCCAAGTGGCCTTGGTTTACTACCGGTAGACCGCCTATCAAGTTTCGTATCATTTGGACTTCGTTTGATACTCCAACGGTTAACCGAGGGACCGAAAAGGCCTCGTGTGTGTTGCAGCCCAACACCCCTCCAATTTGGCCCAAAACCCACCTAACTCTGCTCCATCATCTAGAGCGTTCGATCACGATCGCGTGGCCGAAAACCGCACCTCATTTGGACTCTCCTAGCTCCTCCAATGCCTATATATAGATCCCTCCACGAAATCTCGGGTCTCCTCCTCCCCCTAACCCTAGATCTTGTCATCGCGCGCCGCCGGACATTTTTCCCCCGCCGACGGACACGTCCGAACTCCGCCTCCACCGCCACATGGCGTCTCGCCGTTGGCCGCGCCCCGCGGGACCGCATCGCCGTGC
>NC_041380.1:420136942-420139210 GCF_002162155.2 Triticum dicoccoides
CGTCGCCTCCGCCGCCGCGCCCCTCGGGCCCCGCGCTCCGGTCGCCACTCCGACGAGCTCCGCCACTCCGGCGACCTCCTCTGGTGTCAACCCCGCCGCCGGTGAACAGTGCGCCGCCGCCTCAGTTCGCGTGCCACCAAAACCCTAGATCTGAGAGAGGTTGTTTTTTTCACTAAGTCCCCGGATTTTCTAATCCAGGTGCCCCTGTTCATAGCTCCGTAACTTTGCATCCGTAGCTCTGATTCATGCATATAGCATATCAAAATGTTCATATCAGAGAGTACATCATTTCATTCCATTGCATCATTTTCATTTGAGTTCATCTTGATGCTCGAAATGCTGTTAGAAGAGGGCTACTTGAGATAATTGTCAGATCTGCTGCTCCATTTAGGTTTTTGTCATTTTTGCCATGATTAATGTGTGCATGATATGCCATGATGCTCTACATGTGTTTTGTTAAGGGTTTTGTCATCTTTCCGGAGGTGCAACCCATGTATTTTTGTGATGTGTGTGGTGACTACTGCAAGCTTGCAAAGTGGTGCACTTGTTAATTCTGTTTTCAGGGACTTAGCAATTCCACTAAGTCCTTGACCTGTTTATCTCATATTTCCATATGTTCATGTTGTTTCCTAGTGATCCGTGCATCTTTTCAGGATGATCAGTAAGGACGTTTTGTTAATATTGTAGTGCTCTATCCATCCATGTCTTTGTTTGCAATTATGGGGCATCATAGCTTGAGTCAATCGAGCTCTACTTTTGCTACTTTGTGAATCTGGGCAGATTGTCAACTTGTTTGCAATTTTGCCGGTGTTGTTGTAGTTGATCCGTGCATGCTATGCTATTGTTCTTGCCATTTCTAGCTTGCATTTTGTGCCTTCCTGATGAATGTATGCTTGTATTGCCATGACTTGCACCGTAGTGAGTGCATCGAGCTTGTAAACATGCCTACTTGAGTTATGTTTCAGCATGTGCCAGTTTTCACTAAGTCTGATAACTGATTATGTTTTTGCTATATTCACATGCTTGCACTTGTATTTTCTGATCCCTTTTGGCTCAAGGTCACTAAGGGACTTTTGTTAATCTCTTCGAGTAGCTCCATGCCATGCTTTACTTTGCCATGTTCAGGTCCTGTAGCATGTTGTTTTGTTGCTCCGAAGAGTGCTACCTGATCTGAAATTCCAGACAAGTGTTAATTTCACTAAGTCTGAGATCTGTTTGCCATATGCATTTTTGCCATGCTTGTTTGAACCTGTTAATGGATGATTTGGCCGTAGCTCAGTGCTAGACTTTTGTTAAGCATCTTGAATGCATCCCTTCCATGTATTTTGTTGCCATGTTTGGGTGTTGTAGCTTGTTCATTTCGTTGCATTTAGATGCCTACTTGCTGTTGATCACAGACCGGTGCCATTTTTGTACCGCTTGCCATTTCCAAACCGTAACTCCGTTTCCGATGATCTTTATATCGTTTTCAAGAGATTTCATCTCATCTTTCTAGTGGCACACTTGGAATTACAAGTTGAGGCCAGGTTCATGCGTTTCCTGGCATATCTTGCATTTTGCATCCCGCATCGCATCCCGCATAGCATATCATCTTTGCCTCGTCTTGTTTGATTCTTGCAAGTGGTTGATTGTGTCCTTGTTGCTTGTTTGTCTTGTTTGGGTAGAGCCGGGAGACGAGTTCGCTAATGAGTAGCCCGTTGAGTTTGCTTTCGAGGATCCAGTCAACTCTGACAACTGTGCAGGCAAGATGATCATACCCTCGAAATCACTACTATCTTTGCTATGCTAGTTTGCTCGCTCTTTTGCTATGCCAATGCTACGATGCCTACCACTTGCTTTCAAGCCTCCCAAATTGCCATGTCAAACCTCTAACCCACCATGTCCTAGCAAACCGTTGATTGGCTATGTTACCGCTTCGCTCAGCCCCTCTTATAGCGTTGCTAGTTGCAAGTGAAGATTGGAGGCCGTTCTTTGTTGGAACATTTATTTACTTGTTGGGATATCATTATATTATCTTGTTATCTTAACGCATCTATATACTTGGTAAAGGGTGGAAGGCTCGGCCTCTCGCCTAGTGTTTTGTTCCACTCTTGCCGCCCTAGTTACCGTCATATCGGTGTTATGTTCCTGGATTTTTGCGTTCCTTACGCGATTGGGTTATAATGGGAACCCCTTGATAGTTCGCCTTGATTAAAGCTTTGCCAGCAATGCCCAACCTTGGTTTTACCATTTGCCACCTAGCCTTTTCTTTCCCTTGGGTTTTGCAGA
>NC_041380.1:420139508-420166658 GCF_002162155.2 Triticum dicoccoides
CGCCCCCCGGGTCAGTGCTCCTCTGAGTGTTGGTCCAAACTGTCAGCCCCCGGTGGCTACCAGGGGCAACTCTGGGCTGGCCTACCGGAAGTTTAGACAATCTGAGTGTGCCCTGAGAAAGAGATATGTGCAGTTCCTATCAGGATTTGTCGGCACATTCGGGCGGTGTTGCTGGTCTTGTTTTAACCTGTCGAAATGTCTTGAAGAACCGAGATACTGAGTCTGATCGGAACGTCTTGGGAGGAGGTATATTCCTTCGTTGACCGTGAGAGCTTGTCATGGGCTAAGTTGGGACTCCCCTGTAGGGATTTGAACTTTTGAAAGCCGTGCCCACGGTTATGGGCAGATGGGAATTTGTTAATGTCCGGTTGTAGATAACCTAAACCTTAATTAATTAAAATGAATCAACTGAGTGTGTTACCGTGATGGCCTCTTCTCGGCGGAGTCCGGGAAGCGGACACGGTGTTGGAGTAATGTTTGCGCAGGTTGTTCTCTAGATTCTCGCTCGCGCTTTGCCTCCTCTTCTCGCTCTCTTTTACGAATAAGTTAGCCAACATATTTGCTAGTCGCTTGCTGCAGCTCCACTTATGTTTACCTTGCCATACCTATAAGCTTAAATAGTCTTGATCGCGAGGGTGCGAGATTGCTGAGTCCCTGTGGCTCACAGTTTACTATTACACCAGATGCAGGGCCTGATGATTCCACTCCAGGAGACGCATTTGAGCTCAAGTGGGAGTTCGACGAAGACTCTCAACGTTACTATGTTTCCTTTCCTGATGATCAGTAGTGGTACCCAGTTGGGGGTGATCGGGACCGCGTCGCTTGTTGGGTTATCTTTTATTTTGGCGCCGTAGTCGGGCCATGAGTGTTTGGATGATGTAATGTTATTTATGTACTTGATTGACGTGGCGAGTGTAAGCCAACTATGTTATCTCCCCTTTATGATTTATATTACATGGGATGTTGTGAAGATTGCCTAACTTGCGACATATGCCTTCAATGCGATTATGCCTCTAAGTCGTGCCTCGACACGTGGGAGATATAGTCGCATCAAGGGTGTTACATATGTTGTCTAGCCTCTAGTGGTGTTATGTGAACGTCGACTACATAACATTTCACCATTATTTGGGCCTAGAGGAAGGCATTGGGAAGTAATAAGTAGATGATGGGTTGCTAGAGTGACAGAAGCTTAAACCCTAGTTATGCGTTGCTTCGTAAGGGGCTGATTTGGGTCCATATGTTTCATGCTATGGTTAGGTTTACCTTAATACTTTTGTTGTAGTTGCGGATGCTTGCAATAGAGGTTAATCATAAGTGGGATGCTTGTTCAAGTAAGAACAGTACCCAAGCACCGGTCCACCCACATCAAATTATCAAAGTATCAGACGCGAATCATATGAACATGATGAAAACTAGCTTGACGATATTCCCATGTGTCCTCGGGAGCGCTTTTCCTATTATAAGAGTTTGTTCTGGCTTGTCCTTTGCTACAAAAGGATTGGGCCACCTTGCTACACTTTATTTACTTTTGTTACTTGTTGCTCGTTACAATTTATCATATCACAAAACTATTTGTTACCACTTATTTCAGTACTTGCAGAGAATACCTTGCTGAAAACCACTTATCATTTCCTTCTGCTCCTTGTTGGGTTCGACACTCTTACTTACTGAAAGGACTACGATAGATCCCCTATACTTGTGGGTCATCAATGGAATTTTGGAATCACTTGATTATGAATCACTTGGTGCTTGCGAACCATGCCTCATGGGCAAGATGACTAAAACGCTGTTCTCTGGAACTATGGAGTGAGCAACTGATTTGTTTGAGATCATACATACTGATGTATGTTGTTCAATGAATGTTGAGGCTCACGGCGGGTATCATTATTTTCTCACCTTCACAAATGATTTAAGGAGATATGGGTATATCTACTTAATGAAACATAAGTCTGAAACATTTGAAAAATTCAAAGATTTTCAGAGTGAAGTTGAAAATCATCATAACAAGAAAATAAAGTTTCTACGATCTGATCGTGGAGGAGAATATTTGAGTTACGAGTTTGGTCTACATTTGAAACAATGCGGAATAGTTTCGCAACTCACGCCACCCGGAACACCACAGCGTAATGGTGTGTCCGAACGTCGTAATCGTACTTTACTAGATATGGTGCGATCTATGATGTCTCTGACTGATTTACCGCTGTCATTTTGGGGTTATGCCTTAGAGACGGCCGCATTCACATTAAATAGGGCACCATCAAAATCCGTTGAAACGACACCTTATGAACTATGGTTTGGCAAGAAACCAAAGTTGTCGTTTCTTAAAGTTTGGGGATGCGACGTTTATGTGAAAAAGCTTCAACCTGATAAGCTCGAACCCAAATCGGAGAAATGTGTCTTCATAGGATACCCAAAGGAAACTATTGGGTACACCTTCTATCACAGATCCGAAGGCAAGACATTTGTTGCTAAGAATGGATCTTTTCTAGAGAAGGAGTTTATCTCGAAAGAAGTGAGTGGGAGGAAAGTAGAACCTGACGAGGTAACTATACCTGCTCCCTTATTGAAAGTAGGTCATCACAGAAACCGGTTCCTGTGACATCTACACCAAATAGTGAGGAAGCTAATGATGATGATCATGAAACTTCAGATCAAGTTACTACCAAACCTCGTACGTAGGTCAACCAGAGTAAGATCCGCACCAGAGTGGTACGGTAATACTGTTCTGGAGGTCATGTTACAAGACCATGATGAACCTACGAACTATGAGGAAGCGATAATGAGCCCAGATTCTGCAAAATGGCTTGAGGCCATGAAATCTGAGATGGGATCCATGTATGAGAACAAAGTATGGACTTTGGTTGACTTGCCCGATGATCGACAAGCCATCGAGAATAAATGGATCTTCAAGAAGAAGACAGACGCTGACGGTAATGTTACTCTCTACAAAGCTCGACTTGTTGCGAAAGGTTTTCGACAAGTTCAAGGAGTTGACTACAATGAGACCTTCTCACCCGAGCGATGCTTAAGTCCGTCTGAATCATGTTAGCTATTGCCGCATTTTATGATTATGAAATTTGGCAAACGGATGTAAAGACTGCATTCCTGAATGGATTTCTGGAAGAAGAGTTGTATATCATACAACCTGAAGGTTTTATCGATCCAAAGGGTGCTAACAAAGTGTGCAAGCTCCAGCGATCCATTTATGGACTGGTGCAAGCCTCTCGGAGTTGGAATAAACGTTTTGATAGTGTGATCAAAGCATATGGTTTTATACAGACTTTTGGAGAAGCCTGTATTTACAAGAAAGTGAGTGGGAGCTCTGTAGCATTTCTAATATTATATGTGGATGGCATATTGTTGATTGGAAATGATATAGAATTTCTGGATAGCATAAAAGGATATTTGAATAAGAGTTATTCAAGGAAAGACCTCGGTGAAGCTGCTTATATATTGGGCATCAAGATCTGTAGAGATAGATCGAGATGCTTAATTGGACTTTCACAAAGCACATACCTTGACAAAGTTTTGAAGAAGTTCAAAATGGATCAAGCAAAGAAAGGGTTCTTGCCTGTGTTACAAGGTGTGAAGTTGAGTAAGACTCAATGCCCAACCACTGCAGAAGATACAGTGAAAATGAAAGATGTTCCCTATGCTTCAGCCATAGGCTCTATCATGTATGCAATGCTGTGTACCAGACCTGATGTGTGCCTTGCTATTAGTTTAGTAGGGATGTACAAAAGTAATGCAGGAGTGGATCACTGGACAGCGGTCAAGAACATCCTGAAATACCTAAAAAGGACGAAGGATATGTTTCTCATTTATGGAGGTGACAAAGAGCTCGTCGTAAATGGTTATGTTGATGCAAGCTTTGACACTGATCCGGACGATTCTAAACCGCAAACTGGATACGTGTTTTTATTAAATGGTGGAGCTGTCAGTTGATGCAGTTCTAAACAAAGCGTCGTAGCGGGATCTACATGTGAAGCAGAGTACATAGCTGCTTCAGAAGCAGCAAATGAAGGAGTCTAGATGAAGGAGTTCATATCCGATCTAGGTGTCATACCTAGTGCATCGGGTCCAATGAAAATCTTTTGTGACAATACTGGTGCAATTGCTTTGGCAAAGGAATCCAGATTTCACAAGAGAACCAAGCACATCAAGAGACGCTTCAACTCCATCCGGGATCAAGTCCAGGTGGGAGACATAGAGATTTGCAAGATACATATGGATCTGAATGTTGCAGACCCATTGACTAAGCCTCTTCCACGAGCAAAACATAATCAGCACCAAGGCTCCATGGGTGTTAGAATCATTACTGTTTAATCTAGATTATTGACTCTAGTGCAAGTGGGAGACTGAAGGAAATATGCCCTAGAGGCAATAATGAAGTTATTATTTATTTCCTTATATCATGATAAATGTTTATTATCGATGCTAGAATTGTATTGATCGAAAACATGATACATTGTGAATACATAGACAAACAGAGTGTCACTAGTATGCCTCTACTTGACTAGCTTGTTGATCAAAGATGGTTATGTTTCCTAGCCAGAGACAAAGAGTTGTCATTTGATTAACGGGATCACATCATTAGGAGAATGATGTGATTGACTTGACCCATTCCGTTAGCTTAGCACTTGATCTTTAGTTTGTTGCTATTGCTTTCTTCATGACTTATACATGTTCCTATGACTATGAGATTATGCAACTCCCGTTCACCGGAGGAACACTTTGTGTGCTACCAAACGTCACAACGTAACTGGGTGATTATAAAGGTTCTCTACAGGTGTCTCCGAAGGTACTTGTTGGGTTGGCGTATTTCGAGATTAGGATTTGTCACTTCGATTCTCGGAGAGGTATCTCTGGGCCCACTCGGTAATACACATCACTTAAGCCTTGCAAGCATTGCAACTAATGAGTTAGTTGCAGGATGATGTGTTATGGAACGAGTAAAGAGACTTGCCGGTAACGAGATTGAACTAGGTATTGAGATACCGACGATCGAATCTCGGGCAAGTAACATACCGATGACAAAGGGAACAACGTATGTTGTTATGCGGTTTGACCGATAAAGATCTTCATAGAATATGTAAGAGCCAATATGAGCATCCTGGTTCCACTATTGGTTATTGACCGGAGACGTGTCTCGGTCATGTCTACATAGTTCTCGAACATGTAGGGTCCGCATGCTTAAAGTTCGATGACGGTTATATTATGAGTTTATGGTTTTTGATGTACCGAAGGTAGTTAGGAGTCCCGGATATGATCACGGACATAACGAGGAGTATCAAAATGGTCGAGATGTAAAGATCGATATATTGGACGACTATGTTCGGACACCGGAATGGTTTCAGGGAGTTTCGGGCATATACTGGAGTACCGGGGGGTTACCGGAACCCCCCGAGGAGACTAATGGGCCTATTGGGCCCTAATGGAGAAGAGGAGGGGCAGCCAAAGGGCAGCTGCTGGCGCCCTCCCACCCAGTCCGAATTGGACAAGGAGGGGGGCGGCGCCCCCTTTCCTTTCCCCTCTCTCTCTCCTTCCCTACTGCCACATGGAAAAAGGGGAGTCCTACTCCCAGTGGGAGTAGGACTCCTCATGGGGTGCGCCTAGGGTGGCCGGCCCCCTCCTCCTCCTCCACTCCTTTATATACGAGGAGGGAGGCACCCCTTGGAGACACAACAATTGATCTCTTGGATCTTTTAGCCGTGTGTGGTGCCCCTCTCCACCATAGTCCACCTCGATAATATCATAGCGGTGCTTAGGCGAAGCCCTGCGACGGTAGAACATCAACATCGTCACCATGCCGTCGTGCTGACGGAACTCTCCCTCAAAGCTCGGCTGGATCGGAGTTCGAGGGACGTCATCGAGTTGAACGTGTGCAGAACTCGGAGGTGTCGTGCGTTCGGTACTTGATCGGTCGGATTGTGAAGACGTACGACTACATCAACCGCGTTGTGCTAACGCTTCTGCTTTCGGTCTACGAGGGTACGTGGACACACTCTCCACTCTTGTTACTATGCATCACCATGATCTTGCATGTGCGTCGGATTTTTTTTGAAATTACTACTTTCCCCAATAGAAAAGGCCCCTGATAACCCACAAGTATAGGGGATCAATTGTAGCCTCTTTCGACAAGTAAGAGTGTTGAACCCAATGAGGAGCTAAAGGTAGAAGAAATATTCCCTCAAGTTCTATCGACCACCGATACAACTCTATGCATGCTTAATGTTTGCCTTACCTAGAACAAGTATGAAACTAGAAGTACTTTGTAGGTGGAACGAGATAGGTTTGCAAGAATATAAAGAGCACGTAAATAAAAACTAGGGGCTGTTTTAGGTAAACAAGCAATAAAGTTAGTATAGCGAGTGTGGAAAAGTGGTGGTAGGAGTTGCGAAATTGTCCCTAAGCAATTGACTACTTTACTAGATCGATAGCAAGTTTTATGTGGGACACGCCACTGCTAGCATGTCATCCCTGACTTGAAGTTCTATGCACTTATGATTGGAACTATTAGCAAGCATCCGCAACTACTAACGTTCATTAAGGTAAAACCCAACCATAGCATTAAGATATATTGGTTCCCCTTCAATCCCGTATGCATCAATTTCTATGTTAGGTTGAAGCTTCTGTCACTCTTGCCCTCCAATACATAGTCCTATCAACATACAACTAACCCAATAGTGTGATCCACGTGCGCGCTCATATGATGGGCACCAAAGGACAGCAACATAACCACAAGCAAATTAAACCAATCATAGCAATTCACTGATTGCCGATAGGACAACGAAAATCTACTCAGACATCATAGGATGGCAACACATAATTGGATAATAATATGAAGCATAAAGCACCATGTTCAACTAGAGGGTACAGCGGGTTGCGGGAGAGTGGACCGCTGTAGATAGATGGGGGAAGGTGATGAAGATGTTGGTGAAGATGACGGAGGTGTTGGTGTAGATTGCGGTGATGATGATGGCCCCGGCGGCGTTCCAGCGCCACCGGGAGAGAAGGGGAGAGGGCCCCCCTTCTTCTTCTTCCTTGACCTTATCCCTAGATGGGAGAAGGGTTTCCCCTCTGTTCCATGGCCTCCATGATGGAGGAGGGGCGAGAGCCCCTCCGAGATTGGATCTGTCTCTCTGTCTCTCTTTGTTTCTGCGTTCTTGATTCTGGCCTTTCACCGTTGCTTATATTCCCGGAGATCCGTAACTCCGATTGGGATGAAATTTTAACAAGATTTCTATCCGGATATTAGCTTTCTTGCGGCGAAAGAAGGTCACCAACCGCCTTACCCGGTGGCCACGAGGGCCCATGGCGCGCCTGACCCCCTGGGGTGCGCCCCCTGCCTCGTGGCCCCCTTGGGCATCGTCTCGCATTGATTCTTCTTCCCAAAAATCACATATCAAAAAAAAATCTCCGTCAGTTTTTATCCCGTTTGGACTCCGTTTGATATGGATTTTCTGCGAAACAAAAAACATGCAACAAACAAGAACTGGCACTGGGCACTGGATCAATATGTTAGTCCCAAATATAGTATAAAAAGTTGCCAAAAGTATGTAAAAGTTGTAGAATATTGGCATGGAACAATAAAAAATTGTAGATATGATGAAGACGTATCAGCATCCCCAAGCTTAATTCCTACTCGTCCTCGAGTAGGTAAATGATAAAAAAGATAATTTTTGATGTGGAATGCTACCTAGCATTATCTTGGTCATGTAATCTAATCATGGCACGAATATTAAGACACGAGTGATTCAAAGCAATAGTCTATCATTTAACATTAGGAAAATAATACTTCAAGCATACTAATAAAGCAATCATGTCTTTTCAAAATAACATGGCCACAGAAAGTTATCCCTACAAAATCATATGGTCTGGCTGTGCTCCATCTTCACCACACAAAGCATTCAAATCATGCACAACCCCGATGACAAGCCAAGCAATTGTTTCATACTTTTAACGTTCTCAAACCTTTTCAACTTTCACGCAATACATGAGCGTGAGCTAGCAATATAGGTGGAATAGAATATGATGGTGGAGGTTGTGTGGAGAAGACCAAAAGGAGAAAGTCTCACATCAACGCGGCTAATCAACGGGCTATGGAGATGTCCATCAATTGATGTCAATGCGAGGAGTAGGGATTGCCATGCAATGGATGCACTAAGAGCTATAAGTGTATGAAAGCTCAAACTAAAACTAAGTGGGTGTGCATCCAACTTGCTTGCTCATGAAGACCTAGGGCATTTGAGGAAGCCCGTCGTTGGAATATACAAGCCAAGTTCTATAATGAAAATTCCCACTAGTATATGAAAGTGATAACTCAAGAGACTCTCTATATGAAGAACATGGTGCTACTCTGAAGCACAAGTGTGGTAAAAGGATAGTAACATTGTCCCTTCTCTCTTTTCTCTCATTTTTTTAATTTTTTCTCTTTTTAGGCTTCTTTTGCCTCTCTCTTTTTTTGGATGGGGGGCTTCTTTGGCCACTTTTATTTTGATAACCTCACATGGGACAATGTTCTAATAATGATGATCATCACACTTCTATTTACTTACAACTCGATACTAGAACAAAGATATGACTCTAAATGAATGCCTCTGGCAGTGTACCAGGATGTGCAATGATCTAGCATAGCAAAGATATCAAAAAACGGACAAGCCATGAAAACATCATGCTAGCTATCTTACGATCATGCAAAGCAATATGACATTGATGCTCAAGTCATGTATATGAAGATGATGGAAGCTGCATGGCAATATATCTCGGAATGGCTATGGAAATGCCATGATAGGTAGATATGGTGGCTGTTTTGAGGAAGATATAAGGAGGCTTATGTGTGATAGAGCGTATCATATCACGGGATTTGGATGCACCGGCGGAGTTCGCACCAACTCTCGAGGTGAGAAAGGGCAATGCACGGTACCAAAGAGGCTAGCAATGATGGAAGGGTGAGAGTGTGTATAATCCATGGATGCAACATTAGTCATAAAGAACTCACATACTTATTGGAAAAATCTATTAGTCATCGAAACAAAGTACTACGTGCTACCTCTTGAGCATGCGTTGGTTTTCCCTTGAAGAGGAAAGGGTGATGCAACAAACTAGTGTAAGTATTTCCCTCACTTTTGAGAACCAAGGTATCAATCCAGTAGGAGGTAACACACAAGTCACCTAGTACCTGCACAAACAAACAAGAACCTCGCAACCAACGCGATAAAGGGGTTGTCAATCCCTTCACGGTCACTTACGAAAGTGAGATCTGGTAGAGATAATAAGATAAATATTTTTGGTATTTTTGGTGTATAGATTGGAAAATAAATATTGCAAAATAAAAAGTGATAAAAATAGTAAATAGATAGGAAAATAATATGATGGAAGATAGGCCCGGGGGGCATAGGTTTCACTAGTGGCTTCTCTCAAGATAGCAAATTCTACGGTGGGTGAACAAATTACTGTCGAGCAATTGATAGAAAAGCGAATAATTATGAGAATATCTAAGCATGATCATGTATATAGGCATCATGTCCGCGACAAGTAGACCGAAACGATTCTGCATCTACTACTATTACTCCACACATCGACCGCTATCCAGCATGCATCTAGAGTATTAAGTTCATAAGAATAGAGTAACACATTAGGCAAGATGACATGATGTAGAGGGATAAACTCAAGAAATATGATATAAACCCCATCTTTTTATCCTCGATGGCAACAATACAATATGTGCCTTGCTGCCCCTGCTGTCACTGGGAAAGGACACCACAGGATTGAACCCAATGCTAAGCACTTCTCCCATTGCAAGAAAGATCAATCTAGTAGGCCAAACCAAACTGATAATTCGAAGAGACTTGCAAAGATATTAAATCATGCATAAAAGATTTTAGAGAAGAATCAAATATTGTTCATAGATAATCTTGATCATAAACCCACAATTCATCAAATCTCGACAAAAACATCGCAAAAAGAATTACATCAAATAGATCTCCAAGAGGATCGAGGAGAACTTTGTATTGAGATCCAAAGAGAGAGAACAAGCCATCTAGCTAATAACTATGGACCCAAAGGTCTGTGGTAAACTACTCACACATCATCGGAGAGGCTATGGTGTTGATGTAGAAGCCCTCCGTGATCGATCCCCCCTCCGGCAGAGCACCGGAAAGGGCCCCAAGATGGGATCTCACGGGTACAGAAGGTTGCGGTGGTGGAAATAGGGTTTCATGGTGCTCCTGGATGTTTTAGGGGTATATGGGAATATATAGGAGGAAGAAGTACGTCCGTGGAGCTGCGAGGGGCCCACGAGGGTGGGGGGCGTGCCTACCCCCCTGGGCGCGCCCTCCTACCTCGTGCCTCCTTGCTTCTTTCTTGACGTCCACTCCAAGTCTCATGGATGACGTTTGTTCCAAAAATAACTCTCCTAAAGGTTTCATTCCGTTTGGATTCCGTTTGATATTCCTTTTCTGCGAAACACTGAAATAGGCAAAAAAACAGCAATTTGCACTGGGCCTTTGGTTAATAGGTTAGTCCCAAAAATAATATAAAAAGTTATATTAAAGCCCACTAAACATCCAAAACAGATAATATAATATCATGGAACAATCAAAAGTTATAGATACGTTGGAGACGTAGCATGCATTCCGAAGCTTAATTCCTGCTCGTCCTCGAGTAGGTAAATGATAAAAACAGAATTTTTGATGTGGAATGCTACCTAGCATAATTCTTAATGTAATTTTATTTATTGTGGCATGAATGTTAAGATCTGAGAGATTCAAGACAAAAGTTTAATATTGACATAAAATAATAATACTTAAAGCATGCATACTAGCAAAGCAATCATGTCTTCTCAAAATAACATGGCCAAAGAAAGTTATCCCTACAAAATCATATAGTCTGGCTATGCTCCATCTTCACCACACGAAATATTTAAATCATGCACAACCCTGATGACAAACCAAGCAATTGTTTCATACTTGTGATGTTCTCAAACTTTTTCAATCTTCACGCAATACATGAGCGTGAGCCATGGACATAGCACTATAGGTGGAATAGAATTGTGGTTGTGGAGAAGACAAAAAGGAGAAGATAGTCTCACATCAACTAGGCGTATCAACGGGCTATGGATATGCCCATCAATAGATATCAATGTGAGTGAGTAGGGATTTCCATGCAACGAATGCACTAGAGCTATAAGTGTATGAAAGCTCAACAAAAGAACTAAGTGGGTGTGCATCCAACTTGCTTGCTCACGAAGACCTAGGGCATTTTGAGGAAGCCCATCATTGGAATATACAAGCCAAGTTCTATAATGTAAAATTCCCACTAGTATATGAAAGTGACAACATAGGAGACTCTCTATCATGAAGATCATGGTGTGATGACCCACAAGTGTAGGGGATCTATCGTAGCCTTTTCGATAAGTAAGAGTGTCGAACCCAACGAGGAGTAGAAGGAAATGATAAGAGGTTTTCAGTAAGGTATACTCCGCAAGCACTAAAATTACCGGTAACAGATAGTTTTGTGATAAGGTAATTCGTAACAAGTAGCAAGTAATAAAAGTAAATAAGGTGCAGCAAGATGGCTCGATCCTTTTTGTAGCAAAGGACAAGCCTGGACAAACTCTTATATGAAGGAAAGCGCTCCCGAGGACAGATGGGAATTATCGTCAAGCTAGTTTTCATCACGTTCATATGATTAGCTTTCGGTACTCTGATAATTTGATATGTGGGTGGACCGGTGCTTGGGTACTGTCCTTACTTGGAAAAGCATCCCCTTATGATTAACCCCCATTGCAAACATCCACAACTACAACAGAAGTATTAAGGTAAACCTAACCATAGCATGAAACATATGGATCCAAATCATCCCCTTACGAAGCAACACATAAACTAGGGTTTAAGCTTCTGTCACTCTAGCAACCCATCACCTACTTATTACTTCCGCCTCTCTCTAGGCCCAGACAATGGTGAAGTGTCATGTAGTCGACATTCACATGACACCACTAGAGGGATGACAACATACATCTCATCAAAATATCGAACGAATATCAAATTCACATGACTACTTATAGCAAGACTTCTCCCATGTCCTCAGGAACAAACGTAACTACTCACAAAACATATTCATGTTCATAATCAGAGGGGTATTAATATGCATAATGGATCTGAAAATATGATCTTCCACCAAGTAAACCAACTAGCATCAACTACAAGGAGTAATCAACACTACTAGCAACCCACTGGTACCAATCTGAGGTTTGAATACAAAGATTGCATACAAGAGATGAACTAGGGTTTGAGATGAGATGGTGCTGGTGAAGATGTTGATGGAGATTGACCCCCTCCCAATGAGAGGATCATAGGTGATGACGATGGTGATGATCTCCCCCTCCTGGAGGGAAGTTTCCCCGGCAGAACAGCTCTGCCAGAGCCCTAGATTGGTTCCGCCAAGGTTCTGCCTAGTGGCGGCGGAGTTTCTTCCCGAAAGCTTGCCTATGATTTTTTTTTTCCAGGACGAAAGACTCCATATAGCTAAAGATGGGCATCAGAGGGCTACCAGGGGGCCCACAAGGCAGGGGGCGTGATACGTCTCCGTCGTATCTACTTTTCCAAACACTTTTGCCCTTGTTTTGGACTCTAACTTGCATGATTTGAATGGAACTAACCCGGACTATTCTCTTTTCAGTAGAATTGCCATGGTGTTATTTTGGTCCAGAAATAAAAGTTGTCGGAATGACCTCAAAATCAATAGAGATTATTTTTGGAATATATAAAAAATACTGGAAGAAAGATTCACGTCAGGGGGCCCACACCATGTCCACGAGGGTGGGGGCACGCCCTACCCCCTGGGCGCGCCCCCTACCTCGTCGGCCCCCTGATGCTCCACCATGTCCACCTAACTCCATATATTCACTTTCGGGGAGAAAAAAATCAAAGAGAAGGATTCATCACGTTTTACGATACGGGGCCGCCGCCAAGCCCTAAACGCTCTTGGGAGGGCTGATCTGGAGTCCGTTCGGGGCTCCGGAGAGGGGAATCCGTCGCCATCGTCATCATCAACCTTCCTCCATCACCAATTTCATGATGCTCACCACCGTGCGTGAGTAATTCCATTGTAGGCTTGCTGGGCGGTGATGGGTTGGATGAGATTTATCATGTAATCGAGTTAGTTTTGTTAGGGTTTGATCCCTAGTATCCACTATGTTCTGAGATTGATGTTGCTATGACTTTCTATGCTTAATGCTTGTCACTAGGGCCCGAGTGCCATGATTTCAGATCTGAACCTATTATGTTTTCATCAATATATGAGAGTTCTTGATCCTATCTTGCAACTCTATAGTCACCTATTATGTGTTATGACCCGTTAACCCCGAAGTGACAATAATCGGGATACTTACCGGTGATGAACATAGTTTCAGGAGTTCATGTATTCACTATGTGTTAATGCTTTGGTCCGGTACTCTATTAAAAGGAGGCCTTAATATCCCTTAGTTTCCAATAGGACCCTGCTGCCATGGGAGGGTAGGACAAAAGATGTCATGCAAGTTCTTTTCCATAAGCACGTATGACTACATTCGGAATACATGCCTACATTACATTGATGAACTGGAGCTAGTTCTGTGTCACCCTATGTTATGACTGTTACATGATCGATCGCATCCGGCATAATTCTCCATCACCGATCCATTGCCTACGAGATTTTCCTATATTGTTCTTCGCTTATTTACTTTTCTGCTGCTACTGTTACAATCACTACAAAACCCAAAAATATTACTTTTGCTACCATTACTTTTTGCCACCGTTACCACTAGTATCATATTACTTCGGTACTAAATACTTTGCTGCAGATATTAAGTTTCCAGGTGTGGTTGAATTGACAACTCAGCTGCTAATACTTGAGAATATTCTTTGGCTCCCCTTGTGTCGAATCAATAAATTTGGGTTGAATACTCTACCCTCGAAAATTGTTGTGATCCCCTATACTTGTGGGTTATCAAGAACATTTTCTGGCGCCGTTGTCGGGGAGCATAGCTCTATTCTTTGAGTCACTTGGGATTTATATCTGCTTATCATTATGAAGAACTTGAAAGATAAAAGAACCATGGTTTTCCCTCAACTACGAGGGGAGGTAAGGAATTGCCATCTGGCTCTGCACTTGATTCACCTTCTAATTTGAGTAAGATTGCGACACCTAAACCTGCTTCTGCTATTAATTCTGATATGTCGCATGTTATTGATGATGCCACTTCTCCTATGCATGATACTTATGATGAAACTACTTCTATGCTTCATACTACTATGCCACTAGGTGAACTTGTTGATGAATAACTGGCTACGGCTAGAGAGAATGAAATTATTGAACCTGGTAATATTGATGAAAGTGATGATGAAGATTCTCCTCCAAGATATGAATTGCTTGTTGTTCCTGAGGGTTATGTTATGGATGAAGAAACTGCTAGAGACTTTCTTGCCTGCAATGATAGAAGTGATCTTAAGAAACTATTAGCTAAGCTTAAAGAAAAATCTCTGAATGCTAGAATGAAATATGATCGTGCTTATGCTACTTCACCTATCTTTATTACTGATAATGATTATGATTTCTCAGTTGATCTTGATATAATTACTTTGGTTGAATCTGATCCTTTCTATGGCTATGAATCTGAAACTGTTGTGGCACATCTTACTAAATTAAATGATATAGCTACCCTGTTCACTAATGATGAGAAAACTCGCTACTATTATATCCTTAAATTATTTACGTTCTCATTAAAGGGTGATGCTAAGATATGGTTTAATTCTCTTGATCCTGGTTGTGTTCGTAGTCCCGAGGATATGATTTACTACTTCTCTGCTAAATATTTCCCTGCTCATAAGAAAAAAGCTGCTTTAAAGGAAATATATAATTTTGTGCAAATTGAAGAAGAGAGTCTCCCACAAGCTTGGGGGAGGCTTCTCCAATTACTTAATGCTTTGCCTGATCATGCTCTCAAGAAAAATGAAATACTTGATATCTTTTATGATGGACTAACCGATGCTTCCAGAGATTACCTGGATAGTTGTGCTGGTTGTGTTTTCAGGGAAAGAACAGTAGATCAAGCTGAATTGCTATTGAATAATATGTTGACTAATGAAAATAATTGGACACTTCCTGAACCAACTCCTAAGCCAACTCCGAAGAAAAGGGGAATTCTATTTCTCAGTCCTGAAGATATGCAAGAGGCAAAGAAATCTATGAAAGAAAAAGGTATAAAAGCTGAAGATGCTAAGAATTTACCTCATGTTGAAGAAATACATGGTCTTAATTCATCAACTATTGAAGAAACACACAGCCTCGATAACCCGACACAGGTAGTAAAGGTAAACTCTCTCTATAGATATGATAAAGCTGAAATCCCTCCTGCTAAGTTTGCTAGCCAATGTTTGGATGAATTTGATAACTTTATGGTTAAGCAAGAAGATTTTAATGCTTATGTTGGTAGACAATTGAAACATAATGCCTATATGATTGAACACTTGAGTGATTATATGGCTAGTGTTAGTGGTGAACTTAAACTTATTAGTAAACATGCTTATATGGTTACCACTCAAGTAGAACAAGTACTTAAAGCTCGGAATGATTTGCTCAATGAATTGAATAGTAAGAATAATGATAATGTTGTTAGAGTTATGACTAGAGGTGGTAAAATGACTCAGGAGCCTTTGTATCCTGAGGGCCACACTAAGAGAATTGAGCAAGATTCTCAGAGAATTACTATAGATGCACCTAGTCCTTCTAAAAGGAAGAGAAATAAAAATCATAGGACTTTGCATGCTTCTAGTGAACCTGTTATTGACACACCTAAGAATCCCAATGATATTTCTATCTCCGATGCTGAAACACAATCTGGTAATGAACATGAACCTAGTGATAATGTTAATGATGATGTTCATGTTGATGCTCAACCTAGCAACAATAATGATGTAGAAATTGAACCTGTTGTTGATCTTGATAACCCACAATCAAAGAATCAACGTTATGATAAGAGAGACTTTGTTGCTAGGAAGCACGGTAAAGAAAGAGAACCATGGGTTCAGAAACCCATGACTTTTCCTCCTAAACCATCCAAGAAAAAGGATGATGAGGATTTTTAGCGCTTCGTTGAAATGATTAGACCTATCTTTTTGCGTATGCATTTGACCGATATGCTTAAAATGAATCCTTATGCTAAGTATATGAAAGATATAGTTACTAATAAGAGAAAGATACCGGAAGCTAAAATTTCCACCATGCTTGCTAATTATATTTTTAAGGGTGGAATACCAAAGAAACTTGGAGACCCCAGAGTACCAACTATACCATGCTCCATTAAAAGAAACTATGTTAAAACTGCTTTATGTGATCTTGGAGCCAGTGATCTTGGACCTACTATCTCAGAGTCAAGTCCATATTTAGTGCTAAATTCACGGAAAACATCGGTATCCATAAAAGATTTAACACAATCAAACTTAGGTGTTACACCTGACTCCTTACCTTCGTCGAGGTCCCAATCTTCAGAGTTGTGTTTAATTTTTTCCAATAAATCCCATTTGAATTCAATAGTCTTCATCATAAAAGATCCAGTACAAGAAGTATCGAGCACGGAGCGATTGCTGAGAGAAAGCCAAGCATAAAATTTTTGACTAATCATTTATTTTGAGAGCTCGTGATTGGGGCATGAACATAACATTGACTTAAGCCTCCCCCAAGCTTGAGCGATGCTTTCTCCTTCGCGAGGCCAGAAATTATATACATAATTACGATCACGATGAACAAGATGCATTGGGTAAAACTTCTGATGAAATTCCAATTTCAATCATTTGTAGTTCCATGATCCCATGTCATCACATAGCCTATACCATGGCAATGCCTCTCCTTTCAAAGATAAAGGGAAGACTTTCTTCTTGATAACATCATCGGGCATACCTGCAAGCTTAAGTAATCCACAAACTTCATCCACATAGATTAGGTGCAAATCGGGATGTAATGTTCCATCACCTGTGAAAGGATTAGCTAGCAGTTTCTCTATCATACCCGAAGGAATTTCAAAGTAAACATTTTCTGTAGGTTCAGTAGGTTGAGGAGCAACTCTTTGCTCTACTAGTCGGGGTGAAGATACCCCGAACAAGCCCCTCAAAGGATTATGTTCCATAGTAACAAGTGACAGTAAATTTCAGCACACTATATAAATTTTTCCTTACCAAATTCCACCTACCAAAGGTTCTTCACTCCCCGGCAACGGCACCAGAAAAGAGTCTTGATGACCCACAAGTGTAGGGGATCTATCGTAGCCTTTTCGATAAGTAAGAGTGTCGAACCCAATGAGGAGCAGAAGGAAATGATAAGCAGTTTTCAGTAAGGTATTCTCTGCAAGCACTGAAATTATCGGTAAAAACAGTTTTGTGATAAGGTAATTTGTAATGAGTAGCAAGTAATAAAAGTAAATAAAGTGCAGCAAGATGGACCAATCCTTTTTGTAGCAAAGGACAAGCCTGGAAAAACTCTTACATGAAGGAAAGCGCTCCCGAGGACAGATGGGAATTATCGTCAAGCTAGTTTTCATCACATTCATATGATTCGCGTTCGGTACTTTGATAATTTGATATGTGGGTGGACCGGTGCTTGGGTACTGTCCTTACTTGGACAAGCATCCCACTTATGATTAACCCCCATTGCAAGCATCCGCAACTAGAACAGAAGTATTAAGGTAAACCTAACCATAGCATCAATCATATGGATCCAAATCAGCCCCTTACGAAGCAACGCATAAACTAGGGTTTAAGCTTCTGTCACTCTAGCAACACATCATCTACTTATTACTTCCCAATGCCTCCCTCTAGGCCCAAACAATGGTGAAGTGTCATGTAGTCGACGTTCACATGACACCACTAGAGGGATGATTACATACATCTCATCAAAATATTGAACGAATACCAAATTCACATGACTACTTATAGCAAGACTTCTCCCATGTCCTCAGGAACAAACATAACTACTCACAAAGAATATTCATGTTCATAATCAGAGGGGTATTAATATGCATAATGGATCTGAACATATGATCTTCCACCAAGTAAACCAACTAGCATCAACTACAAGGAGTAATCAACACTACTAGCAACCCACGGGTACCAATCTGAGGTTTGGATACAAAGATTGGATACAAGAGATGAACTAGGGTTTGAGATGAGATAGTGATGGTGAAGATGTTGATGGAGATTGACCCCCTCCCAATGAGACGATCGTTGGTGATGATGATTGTGATGATTTCCCCCTCCTGGAGGGAAGTTTCCCCGGCAGAACAACTCTGCCAGAGCCATAGATTGGTTCCGCCAAGGTTCCGCCTCGTGGCGGCAGAGTTTCTTCCCGAAAGCTTGCTTATGATTTTTTTTCAGGACAAAAGACACCATATAGGGGCATCAGAGGGATGCCAGGGGGCCCACGAGGCAGGGGGCGCGCCCCCTCGGCGCGCCCCCACCCTCGTGGACGGTGGGTGGCCCCCCTCTGGTACTTCTTTCACCCAATATTTTATATATATTCTAAAACATTCTCCCATGAAGTTTCAGGACTTTTGGAGGTGTGCAGAATAGGTCTCTAATATTTGCTCCTTTTCCAGCCTAGAATTCTAGCTGCCGGCATTCCCCCTCTTCATGTAAACCTTGTAAAATAAGAGAGAATAGGCATAAGTATTGTGACATAATGTGTAATAACAGCCCATAATGCAATAAATATCGATATAAAAGCATGATGCAAAATGGACGTATCATGGTGCTACTTTGAAGCAGAAGTGTGGTAAAAGGATAGTAGCATTGTCCCTTCTCTCTTTTTTCTCTTATTTTTTCTTTTTTCTCCTTTTTTTCCTTTTCTCTTTTTTATATAATTCGTCCGGAGTCTCATCCCAACTTGTGGGTCAATCATAGTCTCCATCATCTTTTCCTCACTTGGGACAATGCTCTAATAATGATGATCATCACACTTTTATTTACTTACAACTCGATACTAGAACAAAATATTACTCTATGTGAATGCTTCTAGCGGTGTACCGGGATGTGCAATGAGTCAAGAGTGACATGTATGAAAGAATTATCAAGGTGGATTTGCCACAAATACGATGTCAACTACATGATCATGCAAAGCAATATGGCAATGATGAAGCATGTCATAACAAACGGAATGGTGGTAAATTGCATGGCAATATATCACAGAATGGCTATGGAAATGCCATAATAGGTAGGTATGTGAAGGAAATATGCCCTAGAGGCAATAATAAAGTTATTGTTTATTTCCTTATGTCATGATAAATGTTTATTATTCATGCTAGAATTGTATTAACCAGAAACATAATACATGTGTGAATACATAGACAAACAGAGTGTCACTAGTATGCCTCTACTTGACTAGCTCGTTGATCAAAGATGGTTATGTTTCCTAACCATAGACATGAGTTGTCATTTGATTAACGGGATCACATCATTAGGAGAATGATGTGATTGACTTGACCCATTCCGTTAGCTTAGCACACGATCGTTTAGTTTGTTGCTATTGCTTTCTTCATGACTTATACATGTTCCTATGACTATGAGATTATGCAACTCCGGTTTACCGGAGGAACACTTTGTGTTCCACCAAACATCACAACGTAACTGGGTGATTATAAAGGTGCTCTATAGGTGTCTCCGAAGGTACTTGTTGGGTTGGCGTATTTTGAGATTAGGATTTGTCACTCCGATTGTCGAAGAGGTATCTTTGGGCCCACTCGGTAATGCACATCACTATAAGCCTTGCAAGCATTGCAACTAATGAGTTAGTTACGGGATGATGTATTACGTAACGAGTAAAGAGACTTGCCGGTAATGAGATTGAACTAGCTATTGAGATACCGGCGATGGAATCTCGGGCAAGTAACATACTGATGACAAAGGGAACAACGTATGTTGTCATGCGGTTTGACCGATAAAGATCTTCGTAGAATATGTAGGAACCAATATGAGCATCCAGGTTCTGCTATTGGTTATTGACCGGAGACGTGTCTCGGTCATGTCTACATAGTTCTCAAACCCGTAGGGTCCGCACGCTTAAAGTTCGGTGACGATCGTAATTAGGATTTTTGTGTTTTGATGTACCGAAGGTTGTTCGGAGTCCCGGATGTGATCACGGACATGACGAGGAGTCTCGAAATGGTCGAGACATAAAGATTGATATATTGGAAGCCTATATTTGGATATCGGAATCGTTTCGGGTGAAATCGGGATTTTACCGGAGTACCGGGGGGTTACCGGAACCCTCCCGGGGGTTAATGGGCCTACATGGGCCCTAAGGGAGCAGAGGAGGGCCAGCCAGGGTAGGCCGCGTGCCCCCTCCCCCCCTAGTCCGAATAGGACAAAGAAGGGGGGCGCGCCCCCCTTTCCTCTTTCCCCCTTCCCCATTCCTTCTCCAACAAGGCAAGAGGGGGGAGTCCTACTCCCGGTGGGAGTAGGACTCCTCCAGGCGCACCCCTAGGGGCCGGCTGCACCTCCCCCCTCCCTCCTTTATATACGGGGGCAAGGGGGCACCCCATGACACACAAGTTGATCTTCGTGATCATTCCTTAGCCGTGTGCGGTGCCCCCTTCCACCATATTCCACCTCGATCATATCGTAGCGGTGCTTAGGTGAAGCCCTGCGTCGGTAGAACATCATCACCTTCATCACGCCTTCGTGCTGACGAAACTCTCCCTCAACACTCGGCTAGATCGGAGCTCGAGGGACGTCACCGAGTTGAACGTGTGCAGAACTCGGAGGTGTCGTATGTTTCGTACTTGGATCGGTCGGATCGGGAAGACGTACGACTAGTTCCTCTATGTTGTGTCAACGCTTCCGTTGCTGGTCTATGAGGGTACGTAGACAACAATCTCCCCTCTCGTTGCTATGCATCACCATGATCTTGCGTGTGCGTAGGAAATTTTTTGAAATTACTACGTTCCCCAAAAGTGGTATCAGAGCCAGGTTTTATGCGTTGATGTTATATGCACGACTAGAACACAAGTGAGTTGTGGGCGATATAAGTCATACTGCTTACCAGCATGTCATACTTTGGTTCGGTGGTATTGTTGGACGAAGCGGCCCGGACCAACATTACGCGTACGGTTACGCGAGACTGGTTCTACCGACGTGTTTTGCACACAGGTGGCTGGCTAGTGTCAGTTTCTCCAACTTTAGTTGAATCGAGTGTGGCTATGCCCGGTCCTTGCGAAGGTTAAAACAGCACCAACTTGACAAACTATCGTTGTGGTTTTGATGCATAGGTAAGAACGGTTCTTGCTAAGCCCGTAGCAGCCACGTAAAACTTGCAACAACAAAGTAGAGGACGTCTAACTTGTTTTTGCAGGGCATGTTGTGATGTGATATGGTCAAGACGTGATGAGATATAAGTTGTTGTATAAGATGATCATGTTTTGTTGAAGTTATTGGCAACTGGCAGAAGCCTTATGGTTGTCTCTTTATTGCATAAGATGCAAGCACCAAATAATTGCTTTACAATTATCGCTATGCGATAGCAATAGTTGCAAGAGCAATAGTTGGCGAGACGATCATGTGACGACACATTGATATAGATCAAGATGATGGAGATCATGGTGTCATGCCGGTGATGATGGAAATCATGACGATGTTTTGGAGATGGAGATCAAAGGCACAAGATGATGATGGCCATATCATGTCACATATTTTGATTGCATGTGATGTTTATCTTTTATGCATCTTATTTTGCTTAGTTCGACGGTAGCTTTATAAGATGATTTGTCACTAAATTTCAAGATAAAAAGTGTTCTCCCTCAGTATGCACCATTGCCAAAGTTCATCGTGCCCAGACACCACGTGATGATCGGGTGTGATAAGCTCTACGTCCATCTACAACGGGTGCAAGCCAGTTTTGCACACGCAGAATACTCAGGTTAAACTTGACGAGCCTAGCATATGCAGATATGGCCTCGGAACACTAAGACTGAAAGGTCGAGCGTGAATCATATAGTAGATATGATCAACATAGTGGTGTTCACCATTGAAAACTACTCCATTTCACGTGATGGTCGATTATGGTTTAGTTGATTTGGATCACGTGATCACTTAGATGATTAGAGGGATGTCTATCTAAGTGGGAGTTCTTAAGTAATATGATTAATTGAACTTAAATTTATCATGAACTTAGTCCTCGTAGTATTAGCATATCTATGTTATAGGTCAATAGCTCGCATTTAGCTCCCCTGTTTTATTTTTGATATGTTCCTAGAGAAAACTATGTTGAAAGATGTTAGTAGCAATGATGCGGATTGGATCCTGATCTGAGGTTTATCCTCATTGCTGCACAGAAGGATTATGTCCTTGATGCACCGCTAGGTGACAAACCTATTGCTGGAGCAGATGCAGATGTTATGAACGTTTGGCTAGCTCAATATGATGACTACTTGATAGTTTAGTGCACCATGCTTAAACGGCTTAGAATCGGGACTTCAAAGACGTTTTGAACGTCATGGACCATATGAGATGTTCCAGGAGTTGAAGTTAATATTTCAAGCAAATACCCGAGTTGAGAGATATGAAGTCTCCAACAAGTTCTATAGCTAAAAGATGGAGGAGAATAGCTCAAGCAGTGGGCATGTGCTCAGATTGTCTGGGCACTACAATCGCTTGAATCAAGTGGGAGTTAATCTTCCAAATAAAATAGTGATTGACAGAATTCTCTAGTCACCATCACCAAGTTAGTAGAACTTCGTGATGAACTATAATATGCAAGGGATAATGGAAACGATTCCCAAGCTCTTCGTGATGCTTAAATCGACGAAGGTAGAAATCAAGAAAAGCATCAAGTGTTGATGGTAAACAAAACCACTAGTTTCAAGTAAAGGGACAAAGGGAAGAAAGGGGAACTTCAAGAAGAAGGGCAAACAAGTTGCTGCTCAAGTGAAAAAACCCAAGTCTGGACCTAAGCCTGAAACTGAGTGCTTCTACTGCAAAGGGACTTGTCATTGGAAGCGGAACTACCCTAAGTAATTGGCGGATAAGAAGGATGGCAAAGTAAACATAGGTATATTTGATATACATGTTATTGATGTGTACTTTACTAATGTTTATAGCAACCCCTCAGTATTTGATACTAGTTCAGTTGCTTAGAATAGTAACTCGAAATGGGAGTTGCAGAATGAACAGAGACCAGTTAAGGGTGAAGTGACGATGTGTATTGGAAATGGTTCCAAGATTGATATGATCATCATCGCACACTCCCTATACTTTTGGGATTAGTGTTGAACCTAAATAAATGTTATTTGGTGTTTGCGTTGAGCATAAATATGATTGGATCATGTTTATTGCAATACGGTTATTCATGTAAGTTAGAGAATAATTGTTGTTCTGTTTACATGAATAAAACCTTCTATGGTCATACACCCAATGAAAATGGTTTGTTGGATCTCGATCGTGGTGATACACATTTTCATAATATTGAAGCCAAAAGATGCAAAGTTAATAATGATAGAGCAACTTATTTGTGGCACTGCCGTTTAGGTCATATTGGTGTAAAGCGCATGAACAAAATCCTTGCTAATGGGCTTTTGGAATCACTTGATTATGAATCAGTTGATGCTTGCGAACCATGCCTCATGGGCAAGATGACTAAGACTCCGTTCTCCGGAACAATGGAGCGAGCAACAGATTTGTTGGAAATCATACATACTGATGTATGTGGTCCGATGAATATTGAGGCTCGCGGCAGGTATCATTATTTTCTGATCTTCATAGATGATTTGAGCAGATATGAGTATATCTACTTGATGAAACACAAGTCTGAAATATTTGAAAAGTTCAAAGAATTTCAGAGTGAAGTGGAGAATCATCGTAATAAAAATAAAAGTTTCTACGATATGATCGTAGAAGTAAAATATTTGAGTTACGAGTTTGGCCTTCAGTTAAAACAATGTGAAATAGTTTCACTACTCACGCCACCTGGAACACCATAGTGTAATGGTGTGTCCAAACGTCGTAACCATGCTTTATTAGATATGGTGTGATCTATGATGTCTCTTACCGATTACCACTATCGTTTTGGGGTTATGCATTAGAGACAGCTACATTCACGTTAAATAGGGCACCATCTAAATCCGTTGAGATGACACCGTATGAACTGTGGTTTGGCGAGAAACCTAAGCTGTCGTTTCTTAAAGTTAGGGACTGCGATGCTTATGTGAAAAAGTTTCAACATGATAAGCTCGAACCCAAATCAGAGAAGTAAATCTTCATAGGATACCCAAAAGAAAATGTTGGGTACACCTTCTATCACAGATCCGAAGGCAAGATATGCATTGCTGAGAATGGATCCTTTCTAGAGAAGGAGTTTCTCTCGAAAGAAGTGAGTGGGAGGAAAGTAGAACTTGATGAGGTCACTGTACCTGCTCCCTTATTGGAAAGTAGTTCATCACAGAAATCTGTTCCTGTGACTACACACCAATTAGTGAGGAAGCTAATGATGATGATCATGTAACTTCAGATCAAATTACTACCGAACCTCGTAGGTAAACCAGAGTGAGATCCACACCACAGTGGTACGGTAATCCTGTTCTTGAGGTCATGTTACTTGACCATGACGAACCTACGAACTATGAGGAAGCGATGATGAGCCCAGATTCCGTGAAATGGCTTGAGGCCATGAAATCTGAGATGGGATCCATGTATTCCGCGAAATGGCTTGAGGCCATGAAATCTGAAATGGTTGACTTGCCCATTGATCGGCGAGCCATTGAGATTAAATGGATCTTAAAGAGGAAGACGGGCGCTGATAGTAGTGTTACCATCTACAAAGCTAGAATTGTCGCAAAAAGGTTTTCGACAAGTTCAAGGTGTTGACTACGATGAGAGTTTCTCACTCGTATCTATGCTTAAGTCTGTCCGAATCATGTTAGCAATTACTGCTTTTTATGATTATGAAATTCGGCAGATGGATGTCAAAACTGCATTCCTGAATGGATTTCTGGAAGAAGAGTTGTATATGATGCAACCGGAAGCTTTTGTCGATCCAAAGAGAGCTAACAAAGTGTTCAAGCTCCAGCGATCCATTTATGGACTGGTGCAAGCCTCTCGGAGTTGAAATAAACGCTTTGATAAGTTGATCAAAGCATATAGTTTTATACAGACTTGCGGTGAAGCCTGTATTTACAAGAAAGTGAGTGGGAGCACTACAGAATTTCTGATAAGTATATGTGTATGACATATTGTTGATCGGAAATAATGTAGAATTATTCTGCAAAGCATAAAGGAGTGTTTGAAAGGAGTTTTTCAAAGAAAGACCTCGGTGAAGCTGCTTACATATTGAGCATCAAGATCTATAGAGATAGATCAAGACGCTTGATAAGTTTTCAATGAGTACATACCTTGACAAGTTTTTGAAGTAGTTCAAAATGGAACAGTCAAAGAAAGAGTTCTTTCCTGTGTTACAAGCTATGAAGTTGAGTAAGACTCAAAACCCGACCACGGTAGAAGATAGAGAGAGAGAATGAAAGTCATTCCCTATGCCTCAGCCATAGGTTCTATAAAGTATGCCATGCTGTGTACCAGACCTATTGCATACCCTACCCTGAGTTTGGCAAGGGAGTACAATAGTGATCTAGGAGTAGATCACTGGACATTGGTCAAAATTATCCTTAGTGGAATAAGGATATGTTTCTCGATTATGGAGGTGAGAAAAAGGTTTGTCGTAAAGGGTTATGTAAATGCAAGTTTTGACACTGATCCAGATGACTCAAAGTCTCAATCTGGATACATATTGAAAGTCGGAGCAATTAGCTAGAGTAGCTCCATGTAGAGCATTGTTGACATAGAAATTTGCAAAATACATACGGATCTAAATGTGGCAGACCCGTTGACTAAACTTCCCTCACAAGCAAAACATGATCACACCTTAGTACTCTTTGGGTATTAATCACATAGCGATGTGAACTAGATTATTGAATCTTGTAAACCCTTTGGGTGTTGGTCACATGATGATGTGAACTATAGGTGTTAATCACATGGTGATGTGAACTATTGGTATTAAATCACATGGCGATGTGAACTAGATTATTGAATCTAGTGCAAGTGGGAGACTGAAGGAAATATGCCCTAGAGGCAATAATAAAGTTATTATTTATTTCCTTATATCATGATAAATGTTTATTATTCATGCTAGAATTGTATTATCCGGAAACATAATACATGTGCGAATACATAGACAAACAGAGTGTCACTAGTATGCCTCTACTTGACTAGCTCGTTGATCAAAGATGGTTATGTTTCCTAACCATAGACATGAGTTGTCATTTGATTAACGGGATCACATCATTAGGAGAATGATGTGATTGACTTGACCCATTCCGTTAGCTTAGCACACGGTCGTTTAGTTTGTTACTATTGCTTTCTTCAAGACTTATACATGTTCCTATGACTATGAGATTATGCAACTCACGTTTACTGGAGGAACACTTTGTGTGCCACCAAACGTCACAACGTAAATGGATGATTATAAAGGTGCTCTACAGGTGTCTCCGAAGGTACTTGTTGGGTTGGTGTACTTCGAGATTAGGATTTGTCACTCCGATTGTCGGAGAGGTATCTCTAGGCCCAATCGGTAATGCACATCACTATAAGCCTTGCAAGCATTGCAACTAATGAGTTAGTTACGGGATGATGTATTACGGAACAAGTAAAGAGACTTGCCGATAACGAGATTGAACTAGGTATTGAGATACCGACGATCGAATCTCGGGCAAGTAACATACCAATGACAAAGGGAACAATGTATGTTGTTATGCGGTTTGATCGATAAAGATCTTCGTAGAATATGTAGGAACCAATATGAGCATCCAGGTTACGCTATTGGTTATTGACCGGAGACGTGTCTCGGTCATGTCTACATAGTTCTCGAACCCGTAGGATCCGCACACTTAAAGTTCGGTGACGATCGTAATTAGTGTTTCTGTGTTTTGATGTACCGAAGGTTGTTCGGAGTCCCGGATGTGATCACGGACATGACGAGGAGTCTCGAAATGGTTGAGACATAAAGATTGATATATTGGAAGCCTATATTTGGATATCAGAATCGTTCCGGGTGAAATTGGGATTTTACCGGAGTACCAGG
>NC_041380.1:420166819-420181051 GCF_002162155.2 Triticum dicoccoides
CCGGCCAGGGCAGGCCGCGCGCCCCCTCCCCCCTAGTCCGAATTTCCTTCTCCAACAAGGCAAGAGGGGGGAGTCCTACTCCCGGTGGGAGTAGGACTCCTCCAGGCGCACCCCTAGGGGTCGGCCGCAGCTCCCTCCTCCCTCCTTTATATACGGGGGCAAGGGGGCACCCCATGACACACAAGTTGATCTTCGTGATTGTTCCTTAGCCATGTGCGGTGCCCCCTTCCACCATATTCCACCTCGGTCATATCGTAGCGGTGCTTAGGCGAAGCCCTGCGTCGGTAGAACATCATCACCGTCATCACGCCGTCGTGCTGACGAAACTCTCCCTCAACACTCGGCTGGATCGGAGCTCGAGGGACGTCACCGAGTTGAACGTGTGTAGAACTCGGAGGTGCCGTATGTTCGGTACATGGATCGGACGGATCGGGAAGACGTACGACTACTTCCTCTATGGTGTGTCAATGCTTCCGTTGCTGGTCTACGAGGGTATGCAGACAACACTCTCCCCTCTCGTTGCTATGCATCACCATGATCTTGCGTGCGTGTAGGAATTTTTTTGAAATTACTACGTTCCCCAACAGTATGGTGGCTGTTTTGAGGAAGTTATATGGTGGGTGTATGGTACCGGCGAGAGTTGCGCGGTACTAGAGAGGCTAGCAATGGTGGAAGGGTGAGAGTGCGTATAATCCATGGACTCAACATTAGTCATAAGAACTCACATACTTATTGCAAAAATCTATTAGTTATCAAAACAAAGTACTACGCGCATGCTCCTAGGGGGATAGATTGGTAGGAAAAGACAATCACTCGTCCCCAACCGCCACTCATAAGGAAGACAATCAATAAATAAATCACGCTCCGACTTCATCACATAACGGTTCACCATACGTGCATGCTACGGGAATCACAAACTTTAGAACAAGTATTTCTCAAATGCACAACTACTCAACTAGCATGACTCTAATATCACCATCTTCATATCTCAAAACAATCATCAAGTATCAAACTACTCATAGTATTCAATGCACTTTTATGATAGTTTTTATTATACCCATCTTGGATGCCTATCATATGAGGACTAATTTTATAGCCAAAGCAAATTACCATGCTGTTCTAAAAGACTCTGAAAATGATATAAGTGAAGCATGAGAGATCAATCATTTCTATAAAATAAAACCACCACCATGCTCTTAAAGATATAAGTGAAACACTAGAGCAAAATTTTCTAGCTCAAAAGATATAAGTGAAGCACATATAGTATTCTAATAAATTCTGATTCATGTGTGTCTCTCCAAAAGGTGTGTACAGCCAGGATGATTGTGGTAAACTAAAAAGCAAAGACTCAAATCATACAAGACACTCCAAGCAAAACACATGTCATGTGGTGAATAAAAATATAGCCTCAAGTAAAGTTACTGATAGACGAAGACGAAAGAGGGGATGCCTTCCCGGGCATCCCCAAGCTTAGGCTTTTGGTTGTCCTTGAATTTTACCTTGGGGGTGCCTTGGGAATCCCCAAGCTTAGGCTCTTGCCAGTCCTTATTCCAAATTCCATCAAATCTTTACCCAAAACTTGAAAACTTCACAACACAAAACTCAACAGAAAATCTCATGAGCTCCGTTAGTATAAGAAAACAAACCACCACTTCAAGGTACTGTAATGAACTCATTATTTATTTATATTCTTTTAACCTACTGTATTCCAACTTCTCTATGGTTCATACCCCCCGATACTAGCCATAGATTCATCAAAATAAGCAAACAACACACGAAAAACAGAATCTATCAAAAACAGAACAGTCTGTAGTAATCTGTAGGTTTCGAATACTTCTGTAACCCCAAACATTCTGAAATAAATTGGTGGACGTGAGGAATTTGTCTATTAATCATGTGTAAAAATAATAAACCTAATCTCACTCTCCAGTAAAAAAATGGCAGCAAATCTCGTGAGTGCTAAACTTTCTGTATTTTACAGCAGGATCGCAAAAACTTCCCCTAAGTCTTCCCAAAGGTTCTACTTGGCACAAACACTAATTAAAAGCATAAAACCACATCTAAACAGAAGTTATATGAATTATTTATTACTAAAAAGGAACAAAAAGCAAGAAACAAAAATAAAATTGGGTTGCCTCCCAACAAGCGCTATCGTTTAACGCCCCTAGCTACGCATAAAAACAAGAATAGATCTAGGTATTGTCATCTTTGGTATGCAATCCATAAGTGGCTCTCATAATTGATTCATAAGGTAATTTTATTTTATTTTTAGGAAAGTGTTCCATGCCTTTCCTTAACGGAAATTGTAATCTAATATTTCCTTCTTTCATATCAGTAATTGCACCAATCGTTCTAAGGAAAGGTCTACCAAGAATAATAGGACATGAAGGATTGCAATCTATATCAAGAACAATGAAATCTACGGGCACATAATTCCTATTTGCAACAATAAGAACTTCATTAGTCCTTCTCATAGGTTTCTTAATAGTGGAATCCCCAAGATGCAAATTTAAAGAACAATCATCAAACTCACGGAAACCTAACACATCACACAAAGTTTTTCGAATCGTGGAAACACTAGCACCCAAATCACATAAAGCATAGCATTCATGATCTTTAATTTTAATTTTAATAGTAGGTTCCCACACATCATAAAGTTTTCTAGGGATAGAAACTTCTAATTCAAGCTTTTCTTCATAAGATTTCATTAAAGCATCAACGATATGTTTGGTAAAGGCTTTATTTTGATCATAAGCATGAGGAGAATTTAGCACGGATTGCAACAAGGAAATACAATCTATCAAAGAGCAATTATCATAATTAAATCCCTTGAAATCCAAAATAGTGGGTTCATTGCTATGTAAAGTTTTGACCTCTTCAATCCCACTTTTACCAATTTTTGCATCAAGACCTAAAAACTCCGAATCATTGGGACACCTTTTAGCTAAAGTTGACTCATCTCCAGTCCCATCATTATCAAGATTCATATTGCAAAACAAAGATTTAATAGGATACACATCAATACTTTTAGATCTTCATCCTTATTATCGTGTAGTTCTTCCAGTTTGGCGGCCATCTTATTAACCAAGGTGGCCTGCTGATCCGAAATTTGGGCTATTAAGTTTTCAAGGTGAGCGAACTGAGATTTCAAACCATAAAATTCTTTAGACATATCATCGAGCTCTTTATTCATGTATCCCATAAAACTTTCTTGTTCTTTAAGCTCGTTTTTGAAGAAACTATTATGCTCAAATTGCAAGGACATAAAACTTCTAATGTTGTTTTCAATTTCTTCCAACCTTCTAAGGTGAGGATCAACGTTTTTGGTAAAGCCATCGAGGCAAACAATCAATCCAACACACAAGCAAACAAGAGGCAAGCGAAAAGAAGGCGAATAGAAAAAAGGCGAACGGAAAAGAGGGCGAATAAAACGGCAAGGGTGAAGTGGGGGAGAGGAAAACGAGAGGCATATGGCAAATAATGTAATGCGAGGGATAAGAGTTTGTGATGGGTACTTGGTATGTCTTGACTTGATGCAACCTCCCGGGCAACAGCGCCAGAAATCCTTCTTGCTACCTCTTGAGCATGCGTTGGTTTTCCCTTGAAGAGGAAAGGGTGATGCAGCAAAGTAGCGTAAGTATTTCCCTCAGTTTTGAGAACCAAGGTATCAATCCAATAGGAGGTAACACACAAGTCACCTAGTACCTGCACAAACAAACAAGAATCTCACAACCAAGTTGATAAATGGGTTGTCAATCCCTTCACGGTCACTTACGAAAGTGAGATCTGATAGAGATAATAAGATAAATATTTTTGGTATTTTTGGTGTATAGATTGGAAAATAAAGATTGCAAAATAAACAGTGATAAAAATAGTAAATAGATAGGAAAATAATATGATGGAAGATAGGCCTGGGGGCCATAGGCTTCACTAGTGGCTTCTCTCAAGATAGCAAATTCTACGATGGGTGAACAAATTACTATCGAGCAATTGATAGAAAAGTGCATAGTTATGAGAATATCTAGGCATGATCATGTATATAGGCATCACGTCCATGACAAGTAGACCGAAACGATTCTGCATCTACTACTATTACTCCACACATCGACCGCTATCCAGCATGCATCTAGAGTATTAAGTTCATAAGAATAGAGTAACGCATTAGGCAAGATGGCATGATGTAGAGGGATAAACTCAAACAATATGATATAAACCCCATCTTTTTATCCTCGATGGCAACAATACAATACGTGCGTTGCTGCCCCTGTTGTCACTGGGAAAGGACACCGCAGGATTGAACCCAAAGTTAAGCACTTCTCCCATTGCAAGAAATATCAATCTAGTAGGCCAAACCAAACTGATTCGAAGAGACTTGCAAAGATATTTAAATCATGCATAAAAGATTTCAGAGAAGAATCAAATATTTTTAATAGATAATCTTGATCATAAACCCACAATTCAACGGATCTCGACAAACACACCGCAAAAAGAATTACATCGAATAGATCTCCAAGAGAATCAAGGAGAACTTTGTATTGAGATCCAAAGAGAGAGAAGAAGCCATCTAGGTAATAACTATGGACCTGAAGGTCTGTGGTAAACTACTCACACATCATCGCAGAGGCTATGGTGTTGATGTAGAAGCCCTCCGTGATCGATTCCCCCTCTGGCAGAGCGCCGGAAAAGGCCCTAAGATGGGATCACATGGGTACAGAAGGTTGCGGCGGTGGAAATAGGGTTTCGTGGTGCTCCTGGATGTTCTCGGGGTATATGGGTATATATAGGAGGAAGAAGTACGTCGGTGGAGCTGCGAGGGGCCCATGAGGGTGGGGCGCGTCTACCCCCCGTGGGCGCGCCCTCCTGCCTCGTGGCATCCTCGCTTCTTTCTTGACGTCCACTCCAAGTCTCCTGGATCACGTTTGTTCCAAAAATAACTCTCCCGAAGGTTCATTCCATTTGATATTCCTTTTCTGCAAAGCACTGAAATAGGCAAAAAAACAGCAATTTGCACTGGGCCTTTGGTTAATAGGTTAGTCCCAAAAATAATATAAAAAGGTATATTAAAGCCCATTAAACATCCAAAACAGATAATATTATAGCATGGAAGAATAAAAAATTATAGATACGTTGGAGATGTATCACTACGCGCATGCTCCTAGGGGGATAGAATTGTAGGAAAAGACCATCGCTCGTCCCCGACCGCCACTCATAAGGAAGACAATCAATAAATACCTCATGCTCCAACTTCGTCACATAACGGTTCACCATACGTGCATGCTACGACAATCACAAACTTCAACACAAGTATTTATACAATCCACAACTACCCACTAGCATGACTCTAATATCACCATCTTTATATCGCAAAACTATTACAAGGAATCAAACATATCGTATTCAGTGATCTACAAGTTTTATGTAGGATTTTATGACTAACCATGTGAATGACCAATTCCTGTCATCTCTCTAAATAGATATTAGTGAAGCAAGAGAGTTTAATTCTTTCTACAAAAGATATGCCCACACTCTAACAAATATAAGTGAAGCAAAAGAGCATTCTACAAATGGCAATTTTCTATGTGAAGAGAAACAGTCAATCCAAACTTCAAATGATATAAGTGAAGCACATGAAGCATTCTATAAAGCCATACTCAAAAGATATAAGTGAAGTGCAAACAGTATACTATAAATCAACCATGGACTGTCTCATACCAGCATGGTGCATCAAAGAAAAGTGTAAACTAAATGCAAAAGACACTCCAAGATGTGCGCATATCACATGAATGAAACGAAACCGAAAACATACCGATACTTGTTGAAGAAAGATGGGATGCCTTCCGGGGAATCCCCAAGATTAGACGCTTGAGTCTCCTTGAATATTTACTTGGGGTGCCTTGGGCATCCCCAAGATTGATCTCTTGCATCTCCTCCTTCTCCTCATATCGAGACCTCCTCGATCTTCGAACACTTCATCCACACAAAACTCAATAGAAACCTCGGTAAGATCCGTTAGTATAATAAAGCAAATCACTACTCTAAGTACTGTTGCAAACCAACTCATATTTTGTTTCTGCATTGTAGCTACTATAATATAACTTTTCCATGGCTTAATCCACTGATACAAATCGATAGTTTCATCAAAGCAAGCAAACTATGCATCAAAAACAGAATCTGTCTTAAACAGGACAGTCTGTAGTAATCTGAACATTCACCATACCTCTGGTACTGCAAAAATTCTGAAACGATTAGGAAAAATAAAAAAAATGTATAGAAAGACAGTGCAAAAAGTTTCAGAACCATTTGACGTTTGAGTAAAAAAATGTAAAATCACGCACTACAGCCAAAGTTTCTGTCTTGCACCGCACAAACCACCAAGCAATGTAAACATCCTAAAGGCAAATCTTGGCATATTATGTTTATTTTTAAACTTTATAAAAGCACAAAACAGAAATAAATGACTCTCTAAAACTTCCGGGTTGTCTCTCTGGCAGCGCTTTCTTTAAAGCCATTAAGCTAGGCATATAGTGCTCAAGTAATGGATCCACCTGGATCCCAAGGTATATCAAAGCCAATTTTAATTAACAATGATTTGTGATTTAGTAGTGAGCACAAAGTAACATATATCATGCAACAACGAAGTCTAACTCTCTTCCTATGCATCGGCATGTCATAAAAGAACAATTCATGCACACATAGTAAAGGCCAATGCATAGTATAAACAGTTTCTTGCAATTTTATCGTGTGGGAAACATGGAGAGGCGGAGATGTAGTTCCTCTCTCATAATAATTGCAAGTTGGATCAGCAAGCACATGCATATTATATCTATCAAAATCATCATGTGTAGTAGTAAAACGCAACCCATCAATATAATCCTTAAAAAGGGCAAACTTCTCCGATATAGTGTAGTCGGGAGAATTCAAAAAGATAATAGGACTATCATGCGTGGGTGCAATAGCAACAATTTCATGTTTAACATAAGGAACTATAGCAAGTTCATCTCCATAATAATAATTCATATTGGCATCTTGGCCACAAGCATAGCAAGCATCATCAAAAAGGGATATTTCAACAGAATCAACGGGATCATAACAATCATCATAGAATCATCATTGGTAAGAACGAAGGGACATTAAACAATGTATGAGTTGAAGAGTTACTCTCATTAGAAGGTGGGCACGGGTAGCTCATCCGATCTTCCTCCTTTTGTTCTTCGCTCTCCTCATCATCTTTTTCATCCAATGAGCTCACAGTTTCATCAATTTCTTCTTCCATAGACTCCTGCAAAATATTAGTCTCTTCTCGAACAGCGGAGACTTTCTCAATAAATTCATCAATATCATAATTGTATTTATAGTTCTCATAGCAATATTTAAGGATAGCTAAATTTTCAGGTCTATAAACTGAATCATCAAAATCTTCAAACTCTTTAAACAAAGATTCAATTTCACAAGCACCCTTAAAAGCAACAAATTCTTCTATTCGTTCCACATCATAGTAATCATATATACCATTAGAATAAGAAGCTAAGGTTTCATTATTATTAAATTCACATGAAAAGGGAATGTGTGGAGCCTTCATCCTAGAGCAACAAGTATAATCATATCTCAAGCATAGCTGCCGAGCATACCAATGCAACATATAAATTTGATCCCATAATAGTTTCCCTTTTTGAGTCAAGCGATAATCCCTAAAGTATTCATGTTGATCCAACGTGTCTCCCATTATATAATTGAAGGGGTTTTTCTCAGGATTACTAAAGTAGTGCATAATATCTTTCACATAATGAGCATAAATGGTTTTAGGAGGTTCCCCATCTCCATGAGTAGCAAGTAAACCTAATTTTTTTTGGTATTTCGTGTTCCATATCCATAACTAAAGATAGAGAACAACTTAGAACAGCAAATAAATACTACTTAGTGATAAAGCAAACAAGCACACACGAGAATATTCACCCCATGCTATAACTCCACGGCAACGGCGCCAGCAAAAGGTCTTGATCACCCACAAGTATAGGGGATCAATTGTAGCCTCTTTCGATAAGTAAGAGTGTCGAACCCAATGAGGAGCTAAAGGTAGAACAAATATTCCCTCAAGTTCTATCGACCACCGATACAACTCTACGCACGCTTAATGTTTGCTCTACCTAGAACAAGTATGAAACTAGAAGTACTTTATAGGTGTAACGAGATAGTTTGCAAGAATATAAAGAGCATGTAAATAAAAACTAGGGGCTGTTTTAGGTAAAGAAGCAATAAAGTTAGTATAGCGAGTGTGGAAAAGTGGTGGTAGGAGTTGCGAAATTGTCCCTAAGCAATTGACTACTTTACTAGACCGATAGCAAGTTTTATGTGGGAGAGGCCACTGCTAGCATGTCATCCCTGACTTGGAATTCTATGCACTTATGATTGGAACTATTAGCAAGCATCTGCAACTACTAACGTTCATTAAGGTAAAACCCAACCATAGCATTAAGATATATTGGTCCCCCTTCAATCCCGTATGCATCAATTTCTATGCTAGGTTGAAGCTTCTGTCACTCTTGCCCTCCAATACATAGTCCTATCAACATACAATGAACCCTATGGTGTGATCCACGTGCGTGCTCATATGATGGGCTCCAAAGGACAACAACACAACCACAAGCAAATTAAACCAATCATAGCAATTCACCAATTACTGATAGGACAACGAAAATCTACTCAGACATCATAGGATGGCAACACATCATTGGATAATAATATGAAGCATAAAGCACCATGTTCAAGTAGAGGATACAATGGGTTGCGGGAGAGTGGACCGTTGTAGATAGATGGGGGAAGGTGATGAAGATGTTGGTGAAGATGACGGAGGTGTTGGTGTAGATTGCGATGACGATGATGGCCCCGGCGGCGTTCCGGTTCCACCGGGAGAGAGGGGGGACGGCCCCCCTTCTTCTTATTCTTCCTTGACCTTCTCCCTAGATGGGAGAAGGGTTTCCCCTCTGTTCCATGGCCTCCATGGCGGCGGAGGGGTGAGAGCCCCTCCAAGATTGCATTTGTCTCTCTGTCTCTCTCTATTTCTGCGTTCTTGATTCTGGCCTTTCAACGTTTCTTATATTCCCGGAGATCCGTAACTCCGATTGGGCTGAAATTTTAACACGATTTCTATCCGGATATTGGCTTTCTTGCGGCGAAAGAAGGGCACCGACCGCCTTACAGGGTGTCCACGAGGGCCCAGGGCGCGCCCCTTGCCTCGTGGCCCCCTAGGGCATCGTCTCGCGTTGATTCTTCTTCCCAAAAATCACATATATTCCAAAAAAATCTCCGTCAGTTTTTATCCCGTTTGGACTCCATTTGATATGGATTTTCTACGAAACGAAAAACATGTAACAAATAGGAACTGGCACTGGGCACTGGATCAATATGTTAGTCCCAAAAATAGTATAAAAAGTTGCCAAAAGTATGTAAAAGTTGTAGAATATTGGCATGGAACAATCAAAAATTATAGATACGACGGTGACGTATCAGCCCCCCCCCCAATTCGGATTGGTCTAGGGGGGCGCGCGCCACCACCTGGACGCCTCCTCCTCTCTTCCACTAAGGCCCATGAAGGCCCATTAACCCTCCGGGGGGTTACGGTAACCCCCCGGTACTCCGGAAAATGCTCGAACCTATCTGAAACCTTTCTGGTGTCCAAACATAACCTTCCAATATATCAATCTTTATGTCTCGACCATTTCGAGACTCCTCGTCATGTCCGTGATCAAATCCGGGACTCCGAACAACCTTCGGTACATCAAATCACATAACTCACAATACATATCATCATCAAACATTAAGCGTGCGGACCCTATGGGTTCGAGAACTATGTAGACATGGCCGAGACTCATCTCCAGTCAATAACCAATAGCGGAACCTGGATGCTCATATTGGTTCCTACATATTCTACGAAGATCTTTATCGGTCAAACCGTATAACAACATACATTGTTCCCTTTGTCATCGGTATGTTACTTGCCTGAGATTCGATCGTCGGTATCATCATACCTAGTTCAATCTCATCACCGGCAAGTCTCTTTACTCATCGTACTGCATCATCCCATAACTAACTCATTATTCACATTGCTTGCAAGGCTCATAGTGATGTGCATTACCGAGAGGGCCCAGAGATACCTCTCCGACAATCGGAGTGACAAATCCTAATCTCAATCTATGCCAACTCAACAAACACCATCGGAGACACCTGTAGAGCATGTTCATAATCACCCAGTTACGTTGTGATGTTTGATAGCACACTAAGTGTTCCTCCAGTATTCGAGAGTTGTATATTCTCATAGTCATAGGAACATGTATAAGTTATGGAGAAAGCAATAGCAATAAACTAAACGATCATAGTGCGAAGCTAACGAATGGGTCTAGTCCATCACATCATTCTCTAATGATGTGATCCCGTTCATCAAATGACAACACATGTCTATGGCTAGGAAACTTAGCCATCTTTGATTAACAAGCTAGTCTACTAGAGGCATACTAGGGACACTCTGTTTGTCTATGTAGTCACGCGTACTAAGTTTCCGGTTAATACAATTCTAGCATGAATAATAAAAATTTATCATGATATAAGGAAATATAAATAACAACTTTATTATTGCCTCTAGGGCATATTTACTTCAGTCTCCCACTTGCACTAGAGTCAATAATCTAGATTACACGGTAATGATTCTAACACCCATGGAGGCTTGGTGTTGATCATGTTTTGCTCGTGAGAGAGGCTTAGTCAACGGGTCTGCAACATTCATATCCGTATGTATCTTGCAAATATCTATGTCTCCTTCCTTGACTTGATCGCGGATGTAATTGAAGCATCTCTTGATGTGGTTGGTTCTCTTGTGAAATCTGGATTCCTTTGCCAGGGCAATTGCACCAGTATTGTCACAAAAGATTTTCATTGGACCCGATGCACTGGTATTACACCTAGATCGGATATGAACTCCTTCATCCAGACTCCTTCATTTGTTGCTTCCAAAGTAGTTATGTATTCCGCTTTACATGTAGATCCTGCCACGATGCTCTGCTTAGAACTGCACCAACTGACAGCTCCACCATTCAATAAAAATACGTATCCGGTTTGTGACTTTGAGTCATCCGAATCAGTGTCAAAGCTCGCATTGACGTAACTGTTTACGACGAGCTCTTTGTCACCTCCATAAACGAGAAACATATCCTTAGTGCTTTTTAGGTATTTCGGGATGTTCTTAACCGCTGTCAAGTGATCCACTCCTGAATTACTTTGGTACCTCCCTGCTAAACTAATAGCAAGGCACACATCAGGTCTGGTACTGTGATGCCCCCGATTCGACCATACACTAATCATACACGCAAACATGTACGATCAAGATCAGGGACTCACGGGAAGATATCACAACACAACTCTAAACACAAATGAAAGGCATACAAGCTCCATATTACAAGCCAGGGGCCTCGAGGGCTCGAATACAAGCTCAATACACAAGCATCAATGGAAGCAACAATATCTGAGTACAGACATAAGTCAGACAAGAATGCCTTAAGAAGGCTAGCACAAAAGCAACAACTATCGAAGAGGCAAGGCCTCCTGCCTGGGACCTCCTAACTACTCCTGGTCTTCAGCGGCCTCCATGTAGTAGTATCCGTTGGCGGTGGCATCTGGCTCCAAGGATCCACCATCTGGTTGCAACAACCGGAAAGAAGGGGCAAGGGGGAAAAGGGGTAGCAAAGCAACCGTGAGTACTCATCCAAAGTACTCGCAAGCATCACATCTAAAGTAAGTATGCATTGGTATCAAATGGAAGGGTTGTATCTGTGGACTGAACTACAGAATACCAGAATAGAGGGGAAGGCCTAGCATATCAAAGCCTAGCATCTTTAAGCAGCTCCAAGCATCTTGCAGCATGTAGAAGAGTAAAGAATAGCAGTTTATAATTAATAAGCATGGTGTAGAATTAATGCCCAGAGATCCTTCCTTGACTCCCTGCGAGAAAGCAATCCCGGAGCCACATATCCATCACATGTCTCAAGCAACCAGTTCTAGTTGTAATAGATCGGGATACAAGTCTGAACGTCCATTACCGTGGACACGGTATTCGAATATATAACTTCCCTGCAGGGGTGCACCATGTTACCCAACACGTTTGATTACTCTGGCCGGACACACTTTCCTGGGTCATGCCCGGCATAGGAAGATCAACACGTCGTAGCCCTACCTAGGCTCAGCAGAGAGGTCCCCTCCGGTCTACATCCTAAGCACTCCGGGGTGTTGGGCCCATCGCCCGTTGCACTCCGGGTCGTTGTGTGCAGGGTGGATACCAGCACCGCCTCGGATGGCCAGCATGATCTGACCATGCCACAATGCTGAACTGGACGTCTGACAAAGCTTCGGCTGATACTAGGACGTCGAGGCCCATATCTATTCTCGCGTAGTGGTTAGTGCGTAAAGGGCAGAGGCAAACTCAAAACAAATACCCAAACCTGTTAGTGCATTGGGGGCTCGCGGTGACGAGCAGAGACTCACGATAATGTGACCACGTAGCCCCGTCTTGTGGACTTACGGCAAGGGCCCAGACTTCCCGGTCGTGCCACGTAGAGAACTCGTGGGTGCTCCACGGGCCCGCCCGACTTACACATCAACTTGCGGGTACCCCTTAGGGCCGACCCGACTTCAACAATGGTCTCAAGTAAATTCAAGGTAACCGTGTGTCCAAACATCAAGGGGAAAACCCGAGGAACCACCCTCGGAGGATTCCACTCGATGTAATCATCAAGGTGAATGTAAGAGGAACCACCCTCGAGGTTCACACTTGAGGGGTTGCACGACAGAGTCATGTCAGGAATGGTGAAGGAGGAACCACCCTCGTTGACCACGACGGAATAGCTACACTACAGAGATCTTATCAGGAGTGATGTATGAGGTTCCATCCTTGGCACTCAATGGTAACTCTGCAGAGTCGAGCAACAAAAGGGGCGTGACGTGATGTGAGGTGTCAGGCTCTGGTCATCGATCATGTTGATCGAGTTGTCGATGATGAAGCAGGGGCAACAAGAACAAGGTGGGGGTCACTGATGGATCACTAACCAACCTATACTAAGCAGTTTAGGATAAGCAGGTAAGGTACAACAGCAGGTACAAAAGCGGGCTATGCATCAGAATAGGAGCAATCAATTACAGTAGCAAAATCTAATGCAAGCATGAGAGAATGGAATGGGCGATATCACAATGATCAAAGGGGGGGCTTGCCTGGTTGCTCAGACGAGGAGGGGTCATCGTCGACGTAGTCGATCACAGCGGCAACATCAGTCTCGGAGTCTACCGGAGAGAAGAGAGGGAAGAAATAGTAAATATAGAGCAAACAGGTGCAATACTATGCATGACAAGACAAAAGCAGTGCTAGGGGTGTTCTAACGCGGTGTTACACGATACCAGCGAAGGGGGATAACATCCGGGAAAGTTTTCCCGAAGTTAGGCATTTTCGAGCAGATGAAACGGAGGGGGACGGTTGCATGTTCACTATGCTAGGGACATGTGACAGATGAATGGACCGCATATTCGGGTTTGTCTCGTCGTTCTGAGCAACTTTCATGTATAAAACTTTTCATCCAAGTTACGGATTATTTTCTATGAATTTTTTAAAGATTTAAACATTATTTTGAAATTATTATTAATTCGAAATAAAAGGTGAAATTGCTAGGTGCACCCAGCAGAGTGCACACAGCAGGGCCAGTAGAGGCTGATAGTGGACCCCGTTGACCAGGTCAACTGTTGACCAGTTAACTAGTCAACTGGGCAGGGGACCGACATGTCAGTTTCTGTTAGTGCTAACTAATTAACTAATTAGGTAATTAGACTAATTATGTTTAAATTAATTAAACATTTTTTTGTTTCTTTAATTTTACTTCTCTCAGGGGCAGGCCCCACATGCCATAGGCACAGGGGCGGGCCCCACATAGGCACAGGGGCCTATCGAGTGGGACTTAACGGTGCGGGCGCGGGAGTGGGCGCCTGCCGAGGGCCGAAGCCCGCCCAGGCGCGGGGCGGGGCCGCCGGGTGCAGTGGGCGGAGCCCCAGGGCGCAGGACTGCCGGGGCCGCGATCGACGGCTGCGAGCTAGTCCAGTGGGTGCATGGCGAGGGCGGGCGGCGCAGCCGACGCTGCAGCGGCAGCGGAGCGGGGCGGCGGCTGCAAACAGGAGCAGCAGCGGTGGGGCACAGTCGTGGCAGGG
>NC_041380.1:420181290-420200798 GCF_002162155.2 Triticum dicoccoides
ATGCGGGTGAAGCCGGCGAGAGGGGCGGCTGCAGCGGCAGTCGGTAGGTGAAGGAAGCAGCTACGAGAGGGAGGTTGTGGGGCTAGTGCGCGAGCGCGATGCGGGCGTGGACGCAGACGACATGGACGTGTGTCGGTGTCAAAACCGGCGGATCTCGGGTAGGGGGTCCCGAACTGTGCGTCTAGGGCTTATGGTAACAGGAGGCAGGGGACACGATGTTTTACCCAGGTTCAGGCCCTCTTGATAGAGGTAAAACCCTACGTCCTGCTTGATTGTTCTTGATGATATGAGTATTACAAGAGTAGATCTACCACGAGATCAGAGAGGCTAAACCCTAGAAGCTAGCCTATGGTATGATTGTATGTTGTCCTACGGACTAAAACCCTCCGGTTTAAGGGGGATAGGGTTACACAAGGTCGGTTACAAAGGAGGAGATATACATATCCGTATTGCCTAGCTTGCCTTCCATGCCAAGTAAAGTCCCATCCGGACACGGGACCAAGTCTTCAATCTCGTATCTTCACAGTCCAACAGTCCGGCCAAAGGATATAGTCCGGCTCTCCGGAGACCCCTTAATCCAGAACTCCCTCAGTAGCCCATGAACCAGGCTTCAATGACGATGAGTCCGGCATGCAGTGTTGTCTTCTGCATTGCAAGGCGGGTTCCTCCTCCGAATACACCATGGAAGAGTTTGAATACAAGGATAGAGTCCGACCCTGCAAAATAAGTTTCACACACCACCGTAGAGAGAATAATACTTCCATAAATCTAACCTGCTGGCACGTTTTGATAGCATGACATCACGCCATAGCCTGGTCATTATTTGAACCGTTTTTCTTTAACCAGCCCCGCACATAACACGACGTGGTTTCTTGACACGTCTTGTCAAAGCAGAGATTGTGTTCCCCTTATCACGGGATTCTCATCAATACAAATGTGGGTAACCCAACCGTGCCTGTTGGTATGACTCCTAGATCTTAGGTAAGTCTCAAACGGCCATGAGGGGGATGCCTGATATTCACCCTCTTTATAAAGGGACTGGGCTTTTTCTTTTTCCCCTCCCGCGCTCAATCAAATCCTTCCCCCACCTCGAGTTCTAACACCCAAATCTCAGGTAAGGCGCTTCGGACCTTCAATCATGTCCGGATCCAGCCTTCAAGGCCGGTGGATGCCTTCCTCCGTCACAGAGGAGGACATCAAGAAGTTGAGGGAGGCCAGATATCTGACCGCCGAAATTTCGCATAGGCTGCCTGCCCGAGGGCAGGTCGTCCCTACTCCCGAACCCAACGAGAGCGTCGTGTTCATCTCCCACTTCCTCTGAGGACTAGGCCTCGCTCTGTATCCCTTTGTCAGGGGTCTTATGTTCTATTACGGGCTAGATTTTCATGATCTAGCCCCGGATTCCCTTCTTCACATCTCGTTATTTATCGTTGTATGTGAGGCCTTCCTTCGCATTACCCCTCACTTTGGCCTATGGCTCAAAACCTTCGATGTGAAGCCGAAGATGGTCGAGGGGCAGTACGCAGCGTGCGGAGGTGCTTTAATAAGCAAAATTGCTGATGCTCCATGGCCAAAGGGTTCCTTTCCAGAGGTGTCCGGATTGTAGCAGTGGGAGTGGTTCTACATCACAGCTCCCCGAAGTGCCAAATGGGTAGCTGCCCCTGCCTTTTGCTCAGGCCCCCCACCACAACTAATGTCATGGATCAGCAAGGGGCTGAGCTGGGGTCCAGATAAGGATGTGCCAATACTGCAGAGCCGTATCCGAGATCTCTTCGAGGGAGTTCAGTCTGGTTATGGTAATGCAAGTTATGCTGGTTCGTCGAGTCCAGCCTTGCAAACGCCGGCCCCTCTGTATGTGGGAATTCAACCCGGAAGGACCATGCGCTATTCAGCATTTCCTCGGCATGACGCACGAGGAGATGTACAAATCGTTCTTCGGACCCCAAATAGAGTGTCCGAACACCACCGAGGACGTGGGCCTAAGCTGCAACCGCCCCGCTGCACAAGTAAGTAACCCCATGGCCGAACACACTATCCTTTTATTTATCATGACATCATTCTGAAGAATCGCTCTTTGACCAGGACTGGATAACAAAGGCGAAGCTGATCCGGTGTTCGGCTTCCATTCCTGAGGGGTTGGACAATCCGGTGCTGGAAAAGATGCTCGAGCCAGCACCTTGTCTAGCGCCCTCAAAGGAAGATGAAGGGGGGAATAAAGAGGGCGAAAGCGAGCCTCCATCACTATCTATTCCAATCGAGGGAATGAGCGCCTCCGCGAGGGAGGATAACCAAGGGGAAGAATCTAACATTCTCTCTCCCCGGGGAAGGAAGAGGACTACCTCTGAAGATCCGGAAGCTAAGGTTTCCAAACGGGAGAAGAAGTCTCCGCCAGAGGGTCCTGCCTCGGAGGGTATTCTGGCCGCACAATGTCCGCGCGGGGATCAGTCCTCTACCGAGCTGTAAGTAATCAAAAAGTACTTAATAGTGAAGATATCCTATCTTACTTCCGAAGACAATAATCGATGCTTATAAATTGTAGTCCGGATCGCAGCCCTTCTCGACAGAGTTCATCTTCGGGGGATCTTCTTCTGGAGATGATAGAGAGCGAAACGCCTCCCCCGGACTCCCCAACTCCAGAAGCGGGCGACCTTGAAGTGTCGTCGCGAAGGGTATCTCCGGATCCACTAGGGCCAGAGAATAACCCTTTGTCTACCCGGCATCCCCAGTATCCGGCTCCTAAGGGGAGCGACAGCAAGGGTCCGTACAGTGTGCGGTCGGACGCGCTGAAGGATCTTCTGGGGCAAGCTGTCGTCTCGAAAGCGCATCGTACGCTAATGGGTACGGTGATTGAAAGGATTTCATCCGCTGAAAGCGGTTTGCACGGAGCTTTTTTGAGTCTGCTGAAAGGCTTCGAGGTACGTGAAACAATCTATGCCTTTAACAGTACCGCATACGTTAGGTATGCCCATGCAGATAGTAGCCCCTGAGACTCTAGTTGTCGTCGGGAATGGCGGCAAACAGAGGATCATAGTCCCAGGTAATAACCAGATCGCCTTTATGTGCAGGTGGTTGAAGCTCCGGTGGTTAGCCGGACTGATGGTTTTGCTGAACTAAAGCGGCAACTGGATGCGACAGATGCCGACATCGTGCTTGTCAACAAGCGGCTTGATGAGGCACAGGGTGAGTGATTTTTCTGGTGATCGTCACGTAATAAGAGAAGCATGATGCCAGTATCGTTAATATGTTGTGACTGCAGATGGAGCTGCCACCGTGGAAACCCTTCGGGCCTAGCTTGCCCGAGCCAAGGAGCAAGCAAGGAGTAGCAATGCGGCCGCTTTAAAGGCGGCTGAAGAGTTAAGGGCCAAACAGGCCGCGCATTGCGAGAGCAAGGAAAAATAGCCAAGATGGCTGTAGAGTTAAAAGATGGTGCTGACCGTTACCAGCTTCTTGAAGAAGAAGACTGGGCGAAGGTGACGGACCTGGAGAAGGCCCGGGTGGCCGCCAAGGAAGCCCGCTCCAAAATTATAGCGACGAAGGAGGAGCTGAATCAGGATGCAGATATCGTATCTAGGAAGCCCTTCTTGTTGCGGACTAAGTTCGAAGATCCGAAATATGCTCCTCTGGACCGGCTATGGAGTTCTACGGATGCGTACATGGATTTGGCTACAAGTGTTGCTGACGCAGCCGAGTACTTCAAGGATCAGAAAGGTCCCAAAGTGGAAAAGATGTTCTGGTCACAGTTTCACGCTCCAGTTCGTCCGCTGCTGCTGAATGAGCGATTGACCGGTTGGGCCGAGCTCCATAGGTTGTCCGGCCTTGCCATGAGGTCCGTTGTGGATCACCTGTGGCCGGGAGGGCCAAGGCCGAGTAGCTACTTTAGCTTAGTGCAACAATTCCTTGAAGCTGTGCCACGCATTGATGCTGTAAAGAGATCAGCGTGCATAGAAGGTGCACGGATGGCCCTTGCCCATGTCAAAACATACTGGGCGGAGATGGAGGCCACCACTGTTGCGGCACCGGGTTCGGCCATAGGCCGAGTTGCTGCCGAGCACTACTTTGAAGAAGTCCTTGAAGGCACTCGTTTGATAGAGGCTCAGTGCTCGAAGAATATTATTTTCCAGTGACATGTAGTCCCATTGTACAAACAATGTTTTTCTGAATTAATCAAGGCTGTATTTATACTTTTGCCCGGAAGTATTATGATGCCTCCTGTGCGGCCGTTTATGTATATATGTATATAACCTGAAAGTTTGCAGTCGTCGGCTTCCGCTCCCATGCATATAATGTGGGGGTGTTCGCAAAAGATGCATATCCACACTTGATCCAACGTCTTGGTCCGTTAAGGAGGTGATAGCGTAGCGAACAAGGCAATCGGACTATATTGCTTTAACACTTTCACTTAGCCATAGGAGTTTGACAGTGGGGCTGCTATATAGCCCCTGATACTTCTGCGCTCGTCCAAATACGGTGCGCGTACGTACATGACCGGGAAACGGCCCTTCGTTGATGCGAGGGAATCCTGAAGATTCCGATTAGTCATCGAGTGGTTGACCAGTCTCTCGCTGTATCTTGACAGTCAGTTTTCGGCTTTCTCTACTAAGGTGCTCATCCGGATGAACCAGGGCACAATCGCAGTAGTTCTCCCAGTGCTACCTTAGCCGATATAACGGAACATAAGGTACCAAAACATGGGAGCCGGGCAAACCCAACATTTGACCAAAGACATGATTCGGAGCTGATGCATATAGGGCCTAACTCACGACGCCGAACACTCCCTAGGGTGTTTGGTCTTTATAACATATACTGGGCTAGACAATGCCCTTTATAAGAAACCCCATGTGTTCAGGTACGTGCAAAATCCTGGCGTGGCCACATGCCAATAACACCGGCATCCTTCTCAGTTGTGTGAAGTATCCGGAGGATGTGAGCAATAAGAGACAGTAAAAAAGGTTTACGTAGGGTCTTAATCTAAAAAGAAACCTTTGGGCGGGTCCCTACTGCACGTCTGCGCCTGTACCTCCGTTGTGCCATGTCCTGGACGGGTGTAGCACGAGTGTCATCTGCAAAAGGAAAGAACTTAGGTGAAAGTTATCGTGCCGAAAAGAAGAATGAATTATCAAAATTCCAGAGAAGCTTAGTTGAGCCGGGCTGGCCCTGATTACATGCAGGAAGCCCCTGGTATCGTTTTATGAGGGTTTGAAAACCAATCTCATTTATGTATGATGGAGCGCCGGACTCGTCTAACTTTGTCCGTGGTCTTGACGACCTGCCATTTTTTCTGGTTGGTGAGGCCGTCTAATGTGTGGCTGTTAGAGCCGCTGCGTCCTCCTCCGTTCATAAGGAACGGTTGGTATTTCCGCTAACTATGATGATGCCTCGTGGACCGGGCATCTTGAGCTTGAGAAAATAATAATGCGGTATTGCGTTAAAACAAGCGAAAGCCGCTCTTCCGAGCGGTGCTTGATAATCACTTCGGAGTGGAGCGATGTGAAAAGTTAATGTTTCGCTTCGGAAGTTATCGGGAGAACCGAATACCACCTCTAGTGGTAGAGAGCCCGTACAGCGGGTCTCTTGGCCTGGTATTACTCCCTTGAAGGTAGTATTACTGCGGCTTATTTGTGTCGGGTCTATCCCCATTTTGCGGACTGTGTCCTGATATATCAGGTTTAGATCACTGCCGTCGTCCATTAGGACCCTTGTGAAATGGTACCCGTTTATTATTGGGTCTAACACCAAGGCTGTCAGTCCTTCACGCCGGATATTTGTATTGTCATCCCTACGATCAAAAGTGATCGGGCAGGCCAACCAGGGGTTGAGCCTAGGGGTGACGGGCTTTATGGCGCATGTGCATCGGGGTGCGTAATTGCTTATCCCCTTTGTCACCTGGATCATGTTTACTGTTTTGACCTCTAGTTGGAACTTTTTCTGTCCTCCGGCGCTTTGCTGGCGAGGTTCATCCTCGTCTTTGCTTGGTGTCTCTTCCCCTTTGTGTTTGGCATTTAGCTTACCAACCTTCTTGAAGACCCAACATTCTCTGTGGGTATGGTTTGCAGGTTTGTCTGGGGTGCCGTGAATCTGACAGAGTTTGTCAAGAATTTTGTTTAGGTCAGACTGTCCTTCTCTGCTACCTTTGAAAGGCTTTTTCCGCTGACCTGGTCGAGAGCCCCTGAATCCGGCGTTTACCGCCGTGTTATCTGGGCTACCTTTTGTGACGCCCCAAGACCGGCACTCCAGATGCTTTCATGTCTTCCGAGTTTCGTCGGGTGATTTGTTTTGTCTGTTGCATTCATCCTTGCATTTTTGCATCGCATCATGTCATCATGCCATTAATATTGCAACAGTTTCAAAACTCTTTTAAATAAATCGTATGGATCTTCGATCCATTTAAATCGAGGGAAGAGTGACTTCTCTGTATATAATATCCTCCCGATATTAGGGAGCTATAGTAATATTTCTTTAATTTGGAATTCACCTTAACACACTTGCATATTAAATCCCTTGGCCTTTGCTTCTTCAAGTGTTGACTCTCTAACCTTGCCATTTATTCTTTCTCCATTTATCGAGGCTCCTCCTAAATTCTCAACATTTGTGGCCACTCCTAAACCTTGTCCTAGTTCAAACCACTTGAATTCAATTCAAATGAGTTTGAATTTAAATCTTGCATTCGTGCTAACTTCTATTTTCTTGGATTAAGCTCATTTTTCTGATTCTGAGAAAATTAACCCCATGCTCCAATTCTTTCCCTAACCCTCTCTTCTTTTTTTATTCACCAATGTTTTCTGCTAAAGAATAAGAGGGAGAGAGGAGCAAGCCCAGCTGCAGCCTCAGGCCGGCCGGCCCAAGATCCAGCCAAGGCACGACCGAACCCTAGCCTCCCTATTTCCTTCCCCTCGCTCCCTCCTCGTCCCTCAATGCCGCCAGAGGGGAATAGAACGCACGCGCTGCACCCCTTCGCTCCCTCGCAGCCTCGCTCTCTCCCTCGATGCCCATTCAGCGCCGCCGCTTGCCCGATTCCCCTCGTCCTCCCTCCAGCGCCGCGCTAGCACAAGCCATGGCGCCTCCATCCTCGCGTTGCCTCTCTCCCTTTCCTCCCGTCGCCGTCTTCGGCGGGAGCAGGAGCTCCCTGCTGTAGCTCCGGCCGGTGGAGTCCAAGCCGCTGAGCAGCACCGCGCCCTCGTCCCATTCCCGCAGCCCTCCTCGCTCGGTTTTGAATGCCCCAGCGCTGCACCTCACCGCCGCTTGCTCCGGCGACCAGCAGGACGCCGCCACAGCGCCGACCAGCGCCGGACTCGACCTCCCCCTCTCCTCGAGCAACGGTGGCCACAGCAGCTTCCTCCCATCGCGACCCCGCTGCCGTTTTTCCTTGCCCTGTGTCCCCCTCGCATACTAGCACCCAACCTCCTCTAACCCGCCGCCCGGACCTGCTTGCGTCCGCCCGGTTCCCAGCGCCGTCGTGCCTGTTGCCCAGATCCACCATCGTCTGCTGCTGCTGCCCTCTGCTGCTCTCCCTTGAGCGTGCCCGCTTCCTGCCACTGCTCACGCACCGCTAGTCCTTCCTGTTGTCCTCCAGAGGCCTTTTGGGGTTAGCATTGTTTTGGATTGACAAGGACGAGAACGCCAAATACCACGACGTACGGTGCCCGAACGTCCACCACAACAGCGCCAAGTTCCACCATCGATGACCATTTTGGATACGGCAAGACCCGGACCGACAAGTACTGTGGCACCAAAGACCTCTGATGCGTCAAGTCCCTTTTCGAAAGTGTACCACTACCGTCGTCTTCGGAATCGCTAAGATCGACAAGTACCTTGATGCCGATGCATAGAACAACTACCATCGCCGGCGACCCGAGTACCACTACCATCGACCCTCGAAGACCCCATGGACGTCAAGGTCCATGTCGCGAATCCAAACATCTACGGACGTGTACGACTACTGTTGCCCGAAGAACCGCGAGTCACAAGCACCGTGAGCAAATACCGTCCCGTTGATCATCGATGACCGATAGTACCTCTACTTCCACTACGAACGTCCCGAGAACGTCTACTTCCTCTACTTGGCACCGAACGAGAACCATCCCATTTGCATGCTTAGAAGGTATAACCTCCGAGACGACCTTCCGAGAGCGAATGTTGTGTGGTGTATGAGATGCCCGTGTTTGCTTTGTGTCTGCGTTGTACGTTGCACGAAGCCCCTCTTTTGCCTTGCCACCCTCATGCGGGAACCCGGTAACCGGGAGCACCCCAACGTTCATCTTTTCCACGCTCCGCACACTTCTCCTTTGCATCGGTATCTCAATCGAGTTACCGGAACCGGAACGTTGCCATGGCACTGTTTCGTTATCGTTGCCGTGGCACCCTTTTCGTTTCCACCATGATGACAAATGCTCTCATCACGCTCATGTCAACTTTTAATAAAACTTGCATAATACTTGAACATGTCATCCACATCATGTTAACAACATTAAGATGTTTAAAATTGTTGTTTGCTTTAAATTGCTAAATGCATGTGGGGATTTACCTGAATTGTTGTTGTTGTTTCCGGCCTCATTTAAAATGCCTAACTATGTTTTCTATTCATGTTTCACCTCTTGCCATGTTAATCAACATTTAATATTGTTGGGTACCTAAATGAGAGAGAACTAAATAATTGTTGTGGTGTTTCGTCAATATGCAACTCGTTGCATATTGAGCTCCACTTAACTTGTAGTTTTGCTTGTGCACATTGCCATGTCATGCCTCATTAAACCGGACATGCATCATACTTGATTGTGCATCATGCCATGTTTATGTGATGGTTGTTTACTATGTTGTTTGCTTCTTTCCGGTGTTGCTTCTTCGGGTTAGTTCCATTAACGTCGCGTTTGTGCAGATCCGTTCGACTGCGTCCGTTTGTCTTCTTCATGGACTCGTTACTTCTTCCTTGCGGGATCTCAGGCAAGATGACCATACCCTCGAAATTACTTCTATCTTTTCTTGCTAGTTGCTAGATCTATTGCTATGCCGCGATACCTACCACTTGCTATATCATGCCTCCCATATTGCCATGTCAAACCTCTAACCCACCTTGTCCTAGCAAACCGTTGTTTGGCTATGTTACCACTTTGCTCAGCCCCTCTTATAGTGTTCTTAGTTGCAGGTGAAGATGAAGTTTCTTCCATGTTTTTGGAACATGGATATGTTGGTATATCACAATATCTCTCATTTTAATTAATGCATCTATATACTTGGTAAAGGGTGGAAGGCTCGGCCTTATGCCTGGTGTTTTGTTCCACTCTTGTCGCCCTCGTTTCCGTCATACCGGTGTTATGTTCCTTGATTTTGCGTTCCTTACGCGGTTGGGTGTTATGGGAACCCCTTGACAGTTCGCTTTGAATAAAACTCCTCCAGCAAGCCCAACCTTGGTTTTACATTTGCCTAACAACCTATTACCCTTCCCTTGGGTCGGCCAACCCAAGGGTCATCTTTATTTTAACCCCCCCCCCCTCGCCCCGGGCCAGTGCTTGTCTAAGTGTGGGTCCGAAACGGGCAGCCTGTGGGGCCACCTCGAGGCAACTCGAGGGTTGGTTTTACTCATAGCTTGACCTATCCGGTGTTGCCCTGAGAATGAGATATGTGTAGCTCCTATCGGGATTGTCGGTGCATCGGGCGGCTTTGCTGGTCTTGTTTTACCATTGTTGAAATGTCTTGTAACCGGGATTCCGAGACTGGTCGGGTCTTCTCGGAAGAAGGAATATCCTTCGTTGACCGTGAGAGCTTGTGATGGGCTAAGTTGGGACACCCCTGCAGGGTTTGAACTTTCGAAAGCCGTGCCCACGGTTATGAGCATATGGGAATTTGTTAATGTCTGGTTGTAGAAAACTTGACACTTAACTTAATTAAAATGCATCAACCGCGTGTGTAGCCGTGATGGTCTCTTTCCGGCGGAGTCCAGGAAGTGAACATAGTTCTTGTGTTATGCTTGAACGTAAGTAGTTTCAGGATCACTTCTTGATCACTTCTAGTTCACGACCGTGGTTTGCTTCTCTTCTCACTCTCATTTGCGTAAGTTGGCCACCATATATGCTAGTGCTTGCTGCAGCTCCACCTCACTACCTTTTTTTCCTACCCATAAGCTTAAATAGTCTTGATCGCGAGGGTGTGAGATTGCTGAGTCCCCGTGACTCACAGATTACTTCCAAAACCAGTTGCAGGTGCCGATGATACCAGTGCAGGTGACACATCCGAGCCCAAGGAGGAGCTCGATGAAGTTCGTGTTCGTTGTGTTGTTTCATTTCCAGATGATCAGTAGTGGAGCCCAGTCGGGGCGATCGGGGATCTATGCATTAGGGGTTGTCTTTCTTTATTTGGTTCCGTAGTCGGACCTTGATTATATTCTGGATGATGTAATGCTATATTTATGTATTGTGTGAAGTGGCGATTGTAAGCCAACTCTTTATCCCCTTCTTATTTAGTACATGGGATGTGTAAAGATTACCCCTCTTGCGACATGCCTACAATGCGGCTATGCCTCTAAGTCGTGCTCTGACACGTGGGAGATATAGCCGCATCATGGGTGTTACAAGTTGGCATCAAAGCCTTCCCCAACTTAGGAGCCCCCTGCTTGATCGAATCGTTGGCGTTGTTGAGTCTAGAAAAATGTTTTGAGTCTTATAGGATTATATATATTGGAGAGTAGGATTCTTTTTACTCATCAGTCCCTTCGTCACTCTGGTGAGGCCTCCTGACATAGAGTTTTGACTCTTCTCTCCTCAAATTTCACTAAAAAAATTAGGATCACATGGGTATCTTGGAATCATTCCGATGGTTTTGTGACGAGAACATTGTTCTTGGTGCCTCCCGACATTTAGGGGTTGTGGCAGTGTCCCGGGGAGTTGAGCTCCGAGGTGTTGTCGTCACAATTTTATCGTTGCAGTTCTGGAATACCTGAGTTTCGCCGACATCGAAAATCTCTTTTATGCAGTTGTTGGTGAGATAACCTCGACGCCACCTAGTACTGGGGCGGGAGTTCAGGAGTATTGCCATAACTCATATAACGGATGCTTTTCGAAGGTTGAGGTAAATGATTTCTTAAGGTTTCTTGGTTATGTGTTGAAGGATGGATACAACTGGATGTAGAATTTGCTAGTTTTGGGTGAGATATTATGCTTCCCCTGTATCCTCAACACCTGATTGCATAACCCGAAAGTTTCGGGAGTTTATAAGTGGGAATTCAAGTAGCTCATAGGATATCTTTCCGACAGATGTATGATATGAAATTGGGGTTCGACGTCTAGTGGTCCGCCCATCCACGGTTGGTTTTACAGTGGTCTCGTTGTGTCTTAAAGAGTCCTTGGCTATGCTGACTCGGGGACACTTCGTATGTCATGTGCACTGCCTTGTACATGATGGTGATGTACGATCAAGCCCGTGTGGGCCCCACCATGAGAACTTCGGACAAAATCTCTATCATATGTTTGTTCCGGCTTATTTTGCAAGCCAATCCTTGGTTTTGTTTTTGTTTGTGGTATTCGAGTTGCTCCAATGTCAAGTGTTGATTCCATACCTTTCCTAAGTGGTGTTTTCACATTTCTATGTGAATACCAATCCTTCATGATAATCGAGATTGTCATGTTAATCCTTTTTCAACCGGTGTGTTTCTCTTCAAGTGGATATGATCATTTTTTTCAACATCTGCAAGATCAACTCAAGTCTTCTCAACGGTGTTTGTTTCATCCATCCCAAGTTGTCTTTGTTTTTCCCGCCCTCCCACCCTTTTTCTTCAAGGACACAGATTTCTTAATCAAGTACCCTTTTATGGATGTGAAGTCTCTTCATTGTTTTCAATCAATGCTCATACCCGGTGGTTCTCGTGAAGATGCTCTACAAGTTCAACATTCTTCGTTCTCTTTCTTCTCCGGTGGATCCAATTCAAGCTTTGTTGATCATATCTTTTCCTCGGTTCAAATGCTTTCTCATGTCGTTGCACCTCTTAAATCATCCACTTCTTGCTATTCAATTGTTCCGGAGTGTCGAAGATATCTCAGGAGATTCAAGTTTCCATTCTCATTTCACTCAAGTTCTTTTGAGGATGTTATCTCATTCAAGCCATTTAATTCAACCGGTGCAATCTCTCTTTTAAACCATTAAATGGTGTATCTTTTGAGTGGGCCCTAACCCACAGGTCTTTTCCAGGATCTTACCTAACTCTTCTATTTTTCCGGAGTTACTCTTAAATTCTTTTTCAAGTTTGACGTAAGAATGAATTATCATCAGTCATATGTCTTTCTCCAAGGTCTTTCAAATTCTTCATCAACCTTTCTATTCTTCATCCCGGAGTATCTCAACAATTCATGGTGGTGTTTCTCGTTGTCATTCTCAGATTTTGAAGACCAAAGTGGAGTTCCTCTTAAATCCTTACTCGTTTTTCCAAAGAGGTGTAGTTCAAGCTTGAGACCATCCTCTCATAATTATTTTTTATTGTGAAAATTCTTTTCACCCATACGGAGTAATTCAGGAGTCTTTTCAGTTTGATTCTCCGGAGCCCATCATCTCAAAATTATTAATTCTAGCTTTCAGCTCTCGTTCTCTAAATCTTACCGGTGCATCGTTCAAATATTCTCTAATCAGTTCATGATCTCTTCGTTCACTTGCATCTAAATTCTCTCAAGTATCTTCGTCCATTTTCTAATTCTTCCCGGTGTTTCTTTATCTTTTCTTCATTCATTTTCAATTCTTACGGTGGTTCGTTCAAGAGTTCTCTTCCTTCGTTACCATATAGATTCATTTGTTTTTTTTTCAATCCTACCGGCGGTTCGTTGAAGACCTTCCCAAGTGAAGCTATATCTATCTTAATCCTTTCTACGAGAATAAGCAGTATGCCAAATCCGCTGCTTGTCATCAATTTAATTGGTGACGGGTAAGCATAATGTAATTCTTATTCTTTTTTCTTCGAGTAAATTCAATTCCTTATTCTGGAGGTTCATCAAAATTCTTGGTTTCAATTGTTCATCTTTTCTTTTCCCGGAGTTCCTATCTCTCATCATCACGAAGATCCATCTAAATCATTGCAAGGCTTCAATCTTATTATTTTCATCCTTCACTTCTTTTGATAATCCTTTATTACCGGAATTCTCATGATGGCTCAACTTGGTGGTTTGTTAAGGTTTTCTTTCATTCTTCAATTGTTCTTCAAGATTTCTCTCGGAGTTAAGATCTGCCAAGCTTTACTCTGAAAATAAACATGGTCCTCAACACATGTTTGTCTTGAGGAGTTTAAGCATTCTTCATCTTGCATTCCGAAGTGCAATTCTTTCATATCTCATCTTTTGAGGTGGTGTTATGTCATTGGTGATAATTTTCCTTCGTGTTCATGATTGACAAGTTGTCCGGAATGACATATTTTAAACCCAACATTTTCAATTCATTCATGAGATCTTTTCAATCCATCTATCTCTTCGTTGGAGCTATCTTAGTATAAATTTCACTTAAAGCCTTCCCTAAGGAATGTTGTTATTATGGTGTTTATCAATGATCCATGTCAGGACCCCGATTCCAGGTCACATCGATCTAGCCGGTAACACCTCATATCACTTTGCAGCCTCACGCATGGTATCCCACGGGTGTCGCATTACCATGGCCCGGGACCGTTTGCGCCTTTTGGCTCACGTATATGATAGTGTCACTAGCATCCATATGATAGAGAACCAGGGCCAACATGGCTAGTCGTGAACCCAAAGCAGCACAGACCTATGGAGACAGGCATACATGAATCACATCGAGCATGTCGGTCATCAGCGAGTGATTCTGGGTTGTAGCACTGGGCTAACAGGACTCCGGGGAAACCCAGGCTGTAGAAGCTAGGCAGGACTCCGGATGTCACCGCGTGACATTTCCCTGAAGGGACAGACATAGGAACGACATGAATCACATGCCGGCCAGTCAAGTGTCCTGAGCAGTAGTGCTGGGCTAGAAGGACTCCAGTGAACCGGGTTGTAGCGGACTACTATGGCTCGAGGAACACTAGACTACATTTCCCCATAAGAAAGGCTGCCAAGGATAAACAACTAGATTGTCGGATCCCACTCATACCAAGCATTTCAATCATACACACAATATGCCTGATATGAGTACATACAACATGGCATCACAACAAAACTCTACAACTCAAGTACTTTATTTAAAGGCTCCAGAGAGCCATACATAACATGTTCATACAAATAGGGGTCACATGACCCGACACTCAAGTCATACAATCATACAAGCACAAGCGGAAGCAGCTAGTCTGAGTACAGACACTAGAAAGAAAGAAGGCTTCTCGAAGCCTGTCTATCTACATAGGGCCCTCCATGGCCAGGATCACCACCTGGGTGGCTAGTCACTCATCGACATCAAGGTCTACATAAAACCCATCGGAGGGCGCGGTGTTGTCGTCTGAAAACAATAAATAAGCAAACATGAGTACAAGGTACTCAGCAAGTCTTACATCAGAACGTAATATACATGCTCATTCTCAAGAAGATGGTGGGTTTTTTTTGCAGCAAGCCAGCTTTAACTCTTGGCTAAGCTATCCTACGGAACTTCACTAGTAAAATAGTTTTCACACACGAGTCCACTACTCACCAACACAATACTCCACTGGGGATCCTCCCTCGTCATCCTACAAGAGGGCCACCCTCGGTACTCACACTTATCTTGAGTCTTTTAGTAGTATCCATTAACTTGTCTATGAACTGTATAGGCAACCAAGTAGTCCTTTACCGCGGACGTGGCTATTCGAATAGTTTTATACCTTGCAGTGGTGTACTTCTTCATACACGCTTTCACCACTTACCGCCGTTTACACGACATGTACTCGGCAACCTTCAAGCGGAAGCCCAGCGAGGGTGTCGGCCACGGCCTACCTAAACACTTAGGTCTCTAGTCCAGGTTTATCGCCTATCCAGGTTCCATCCACAGGGAGTCCGGCCGAGGTTTCCACTCACGGCCCCAAATGATGTGAACAGGGTTCTCGAGACACCAAATGGGTGACTCGGTACACCGTGCCACGGTGTATCTACCGCAACATAGCCCACCCCTAGGGTCAGCGCTACGCACGGCCGCCAACACATAACCTACAAACACCAGAAACTATTTGCAACTCCTGGACAGAGTACTAGGGTATTTAAGAAGCCAAGAGGGTCAATTAAGGATCCCAATACATGGTAGTAGCTGAATCTTAAATCACACATACAGATCTCAGTTCTTAGGGACGGCCTCAATGAAACAACCCACCATGTACTCCTACATGGCCTCTCATCGATACCTTTACCAAAACATGTTCCACACATCCCTCGCATTACCGACATAATCATTTCACTCTAGCCCATCACCCAGATGAACCAAACTTGACACACCTCTAAGCATAGCAGGCATAGCAAGGTAGGAATCACATACATGGCTCAATCAACTCCTACACATGCTAGTGGGTTTCATCTAGTTACTGTGGCAATGACAGGTCATGCAGAGGATAAGGGTTCAACTACCGTGGCACACAGCGGTTTGAATCGCGTTGTCTTAATGCAGTAAACAAGAGCAGAAGCGAGAACATGGGTTTGTATCGGAATGATCAATGGGTTGCTTGCCTGTTGTAGAGGTAGTAGGGTACTGCCCTTCAGACGGATACTCGGGGTTATCCTCGGAGGCAGAACCTACCACGAAAGTCACACCAAACATAATCAACACATGGCAATATGCAACAATATGATGCATGCTATGACATGGCAAGATGAACGTGTCTTGGCCTAATGCAAGCTAAAACAGAAAGGGATGAACTCATCTGAATCAAAGATTCAAATATTAGCTCATTAAATATGGCCTTATTAGTGCATTACCTTATTCTGCTTAAACAGCAAGGTTAACTTGTTTTTTCATGCATGAAACCATTACAGAGGGATAGATTGAATTTTTCTGATCATTTTTCATATATAAATCTTTGCATTTGGAGCTATGGTTGATTTTCTATGATTTTTAGAAGTTTTGACTATTTTCTGGAATTTCCTATTAAAGAATAATTCCAGTAATTGAATTAATGCGTCAGCATGACATAGGTGTGACGTCAGCGGTCAACTGGGTTGGCCAGGTCAAACCTGACTGGTGGGCCCTCTCTGTCAGTGTCATAACTAGTTAACAGAATTATATTAACACTAATTAGCTGTCAGTGGGGCCTGGGCCCACATGTCAGTGTCTAAACTAATTAGAATTAGTTAAAACTAATCTTAAACTGATTAGCAGACCGGCCCCACCTATCATAGACCCAGGGGGGTCTACCTGGGCCCACACAGGGGTCAAACTGAGTCAAACTCGCCGGCGGCTTGACGCCGGCGACGACAGACGCGGCGGAGGGGCTCGGGTTTGCGTCTCCGGTGACCAAATCGACGGCGGAGAGCATCTATGTGACGCGGGGAGCGAGCCGCGTCGTTTGGTGGAGAAAGTGGAGCTCGGGGAGGCTTGGAACGACGCCGGCGACGACCTTGGCGGTCGCCGGAGTTCGGGCGTGGATGAACCCGACGCCACGGGGCACGGTGAGGCACGGGGAGTGGTGCGTTAGGCTCCTGGGAGTGCGTGGAAGACGAAGGCGTGCTTGGATTCGAGCTTACAAGCCTGTGGCCACAGTGGTGACATGGCCGGCGGGGCCGAGCTCTCGGCCTCGATGGCAGAGAGGGTTGGAGGACGCGGACAAGCGCGGGGAGAGGGGCAGAGGAAAGATGGCCTCACAGGGAACTCGCGGAGCAAGCTAGTGAGCTCGGGGAGGACTTGAGTCCGGCGAATCGAACGACGGCATCTGGCGGCCGTAGACGAGGAAGAAGGTCACCACGTTGTCTTGGGGTCGTCCGAGCTTGCGAGGGTCGACGGAGAGGTCGAGGGCGGCAGCGCAGAACTAATGGGCTTGTCGGAGAGGCGAGGCAGTGGCGGTGGGCGCGGCAACGGCGTACGGCGGTGACAATGGCTCTCGGTGCGTGCGAGAAGAGAGCCAAAGCAGGGAGAGGAGCACGGGGAGAGTGAGGGAGGGAGAGAGGGGGACGTGGGGGTCGGCGTGGCACCCCTAGACGCCTCCAGGGCGTCGGCAGAAGCAGGAGGTGCCCGGCGTGTGGCCGCGGGCGCCGGCCATGCACTCCTCGTCCTCCTGGCGGGAGGAGAAGGACGACTGGCAAGGCCAGTCGACTGGGCTGAGCCTGGTGGGCTGGGCCAGCACAGGTGAGGCCCAGGTGGGTTTCCCTCTCTCTCTTTTTCTTATTTGTCTACTTTTCTATTTTTTTCTGCAACTGTTGGGCTTTATTAAAAATACCTAGACATCTTTAAAAATCCTAAAAATAATCAGGGGCTCTATTTAGATTATTTCCAACAGCCCACACTTTTTTCCAGAATTATTTGAGCATTTAAATTATTTATAGCATTTAAATGCCCAAATTCAAATACTTATGATTTAATTCAATGACCTTCTGTTGACCTAGAAAATTGTGCACCAATTTTGCCAGAGGTTCTAACCCAAGACAAAGAGAGTGAACTTTTTAGAAGGGCATTTCAGGTTCATTGAAAATAATTTTAGTAAACCCTAGTTGTTTCCAGGGGGGTGCTGGGGGTTCTGTCTTCCCCATTTCAAATTTAAGAGGAATTTAAACATGATGCACACTCTAATGCTTGAACTAGCTAGGGTGTGACAACTCACCCCCACTCAAAAGAATCTCGTCCCAAGATTTAGGATCCTCCGGAAAGATGGTGGGGTACTCGAGTCGAAGACGATCCTCCCTTTCCCAAGTGGCTTCTTTCTCAGAATGGTGTGACCATTGAACCTTGAGAAACTTGATATTATGACGTCGAGTGGTACGCTCGGCTTGATCAAGGATACGAACGGGATATTCCCGATATGAGAGGTTATCTTGTAGATCAAGCGTTTCGTGGTCCACTCCATGGATAGGATCCGCGAAGCAACGCCTGAGTTGAGAAACGTGGAAGACATCATGAACTCTGGAAAGATGCGAAGGTAGTTCCAATTGGTAGGCAACTTCTCCTTGTTTGGCAAGAATGCGAAAGGGTCCAATGTAACGAGGAGCCAATTTGCCTTTGATACCGAAACGATGGGTTCCCTTTAATGGAGTAACCCGAAGGTAAGCCTTCTCGCCGACTTCATAAGTCATAGGCTTATGTTTACGATCATATTGACTCTTTTGACGAGATTGGGTTGTTTTCAATTTCTCGTGAATAACGCGAACCTGCTCTTCTGCTTCCTGAATCATATCCGGGCCAAAGAGTTGTCTTTCCCCGGTTTCTGACCAGTTAAGAGGCGTTCGACATTTTCGTCCATAGAGAACTCTGAAAGGAGCCTTGCCCAAGCTAGTTTGATAACTATTGTTATAAGCAAACTCCGCGAATGGAAGGCATTTCTCCCAACTCATTCCGAATGAGATGACAGAAGCTCGGAGCATATCTTCCAGAATTTGATTGACTCGCTCTACTTGACCACTTGATTGAGGATGGAAGGCGGTACTAAAAGAGAGACGAGTTCCCATAGCATTTTGGAAACTTTCCCAAAATCGAGAGGTGAAGAGACTCCCACTGTCTGAGTTAATTTCCAATGGAACACCATGAAGAGAAACTATTCGGGAGATGTATAAATCGGCTAGCTGGCTAGCGGTGATACTCTCACGAACAGGTAGAAAGTGGGCTACTTTGGAAAGTCGGTCGATCACAACGAAGATGGCATTATTCCCTCTCTTGGTCCTGGGAAACCCAGTGATGAAATCCATACTGATTTTATCCCATTTCCACTCAGGAATAGCCAAAGGTTGAAGGGTGACAGCAGGCCGTTGATGCTCTGCTTTAACACGACGACAAACATCGCAATTATCAATGTATTGAGCGATTTTTCTCCTCATCCTAGTCCACCAAAACCTCTGGCGTAGGTCTTGATACATTTTAGTACTACCGGGATGAATGGTGAGAGGGGATTCATGAGCTTCCTTAAGGATCAACTGGCGTAGATGTTGTTTCTTGGGAACCACCAAACGGTTCTTGAAGAAGACAACACCTCGCTCATCCATTGTCACATCCCTGGTCCTGTTATGCACTAGGCCAGACCTCATGTGAGCATCATGTTTTAATTCAACTGAAATTTGAATTGAGGGATTTTCAAAGCCTCAGAAACCTTCTAAAAATGATCAACATTAAAATCTTCTCAAAGAAGTCCAAGAAAATGTTCCTCTTAGCCTCTGAAAATATTGCAAAGAGGTAAAACTCAAAACAATATTTTTGGTATCTCAGAGTTAATTATTTTGGGCCTTTGAATTAAATAAATAACTATTTGCATTGGATATATATTTCTTAATTAATTAATATATGTCCAATAATTCTGATCTTTGATGAAGGGCTTTGGAATAATCCTACTAGTCCCTACCATAAATATCAGAAGCAATAAAAATGATTTAGTGTCTAAAACTAAATCAAAACAAACTACAGAAAATAGAAAACAGAATTAAATAGAAATAAAAGAG
>NC_041380.1:420201409-420209455 GCF_002162155.2 Triticum dicoccoides
TTTCTCGCACGCAGCCACCGAGCGGAGCTCGTCGCCGCCGTCCACTGCCACCACGGCCACCGGGCCTCCCTCGCTTCCCCGACTAGCCCACAAGCTCCGCCACTCCGTCCTCGACCCACCTCACCAAGCCTTGCCCCTCCAGAAGCCCCGAACGGCCTCACCGAGCTCGTCTTCTACCTCGGACCCGCCGGCCATCACCGTCAAATTCGTCGGCTCCGGACCGTCCCCGACCTCGCCGAGGCCACCGTTGCACCCGCTGTGAGCTCCGCCACCGTTTCCCCCTCTTCCCCTCTTCGTTTGATTGCCGTAGCCGTCGCCCCCTTGATGACCGAGATGAACCGCCGCCTGAGCTCGCCGTCGACGATGCTCCGGTGACCAAGTGGTCACCCTGGAGTGTCCAACCTACTCCTCGCGATGCGTAGCACCCTTCTAGCCCCTTGCCCCGCTCTTCTACGCACTGAAACGCGATCCCGCGCGCAACCGAACTCCGGCGGCCACCTAAGTCGTCGCCGGCGCCGATTCCGGCCACCCCGACCCCAGCTAACTCCACCAAGAGCTTCGGCTCGTCCCCAGCTCCACCTAGATGCCCTCCGCGGCCCTTTTGGTCGTCGGAGTGGCCAAAACCACTCTCGCCGCCGCGTCGGGCTCGCCGGCGGCTAAATGCCGGCGCAGCTGACGTTGACTTTGACCACGGGTGGGCCCTGGTTGACTCTGATGAGTCACTGACAGGTGGGGCCTAGCCCTGTTAATTAACCCAGTTTAGTTTAATTAAATTCTAACTAAACTAATTACACTGACACGCAGGACCCACTGTCAGGTTTGACCGGACAGTGACCTGTTGACCTGCTGATGTCACTATGAGGTCATGCTGACGCAATAATTCCTTTCTGGAATTTAAATAAATCTTAAATGATTTAATAATTTCAGAAAATAGCTAAAACTTCAATAAATCACTCCAAATTAAATATTTTATATATGAAAAATTATCAGAAAAATTCAAGGAATCCATCTGTACCATTTTCATGCATGTTAGAACAACTTATAGCTGCTGTATAGTACAAATCAATTAAATGGCATTTGAATAATCACATATGGAGTTTGAATTTGAATCTTGTATTCAAACCAACCTCATTTAATCTGTTGCTAGTTGCATTAGCTCAAAACACATTCATATTGCCATGTCATGAGCATGCATCATATTGTGCATTGCATTGATTGTATTTCTTCTTTGTTGTCGGTATCTGTTCCCTCCCGGTAGACGATGTTCCGACGTGGTGATCGTTGACACTGATGAAGACTCAATGTTATCTTCAGAAGTGCCAGGCAAGCAAAACCCCCTTGTTCATTCCGATACAATCCTACTCTCTCGCTCCTGCTCTCTTTTAATGCATTAGGACAACACCGATTCATCTGTTACTTGCTGCGGTAGCTGAACCCCTTTATCCTTTGCATGACCTGTCATTGCCACAGTAAATAGATGAAACCCACTAGCATGAGTAGGAGTTGTTTGAGCCCTGTTGTGCCTACTCATTCATGCTTGTTTGTCATGCCTGCTACTGCTTAGAGTTGAGTCAGGTCTGATTCATCGGGGATGAATCAGAGGTGTGTGAACATGTCCTACTGTGTGTGAGCTAAGTGTGTGAATACGATTTGGTAAAGGTAGCGGTGAGAGGCCATGTAGGAGTACATGGTGGGTTGTCTCATTGCAGCCGTCCTCAGGAGCTGAGTTCTGTGTTTGTGATCCATGATTCAGCTACTACCACGCATTGGGCCTGAAACCAATGGACCCTCTCGGCTTCTTGATCACCCTTGTCCTCTGTCCAGGAGTTGCAAGTAGTTTCTGGTGTTTGTAGTATGTTGGAGGCCGTGGGCAGCGCTGACCGGAGGGGTGGGCTGTGATGCGGTAGGCACGTGGCACGGTGTACCGGGCGCCCGTTTGGTGTCTCGGGAACCCTGTTCACATCGTTTGGGGCTGTGAGCGAAACTCCGGCCGGATCTCCTCATGGATGGAACCCGAATAGGTGATAAACCTGGACTAGAGACTTGAGTGTTTAGGCAGGCCGTGGCCGACACCCACGTTGGGCTTCCGCTTGAAGGTTGCCGAGTACATGTCATGTAAACGGCGGTAAGTGGTGGGAGCGTGTGTGAAGAAGTACACCCCTGCAGGGTTAACATCATCTATTCGAATAGCCGTGTCCGCGGAAAAGGACTTCTGGGTTGCTTATATCAGTTCATAGACAAGTGAAAGTGGATACTCTAAAATGCACAAGATAAGTGTGAGTGCTATGGATGGCGTTCTCGTAGGGAGACGGGAGCGGTTCCATAGTGGTGTATTGGTTGGTGAATATGTGGACTCGTGTGCGCCACCTCAAAAGAGTTACATTGCAGTTGTAGTTCAGGATAGCCACCGAGTCAAAGCTGGCTTGCTGCAGTTAAACCCCACCATCCCCTTTGTTGATAATGATGCATATGTAGTTAGTTCTGATGTAAGTCTTGCTGGGTACATTTGTACTCACGTTGCTTAATTTATGTTTTTGCAGAGAGACTTCAGTCTCACTAGTAGTTCCACGTGGACTTCGACGTTTAGCTTGTTACCTCAGCTACGATCTTGTGCCCTCGGCAGGATCTGGTAGATAGTCAGGCTTCTCAGCCTTTTTCATTTATAGATGTCTGTACCCAGACATGATAAGCTTCCGCATGTGCTTTGACTTGTATGCTCTGATTGTTGGGTCATGAGACCCATGTTTGTAATATCTCGCTCCTCGGAGCCTATTGATTAATTACTTGAGTCGTAGAGTCATGTTGTGATGCCATGTTATATTTGCACATATCGAGCATATTGTGTGTATGTTATTGAAATGCTTGGTATGTGTGGGATCTGACCATCTAGTTGTTTATCTTTAGTAGCCTATCTTACCGGGAAATGTCTCCTAGTGTTTCCACCGAGCCATGGTAGCTTGCTACTGCTCCGGAACACTTAGGCTGGCCGGCATGTGTCCTTCTTCGTTCTTGTGTCTGTCCCTTCGGGGAAATGTCACGCGATGAATACCGGAGTCCTGTTAGCCCGCTACAGCCCGGTTCACCGGAGTCCTGCTAGCCCAGTGCTACAGCCTGGATTCACTCGCTGATGACCGACACGTTCGATGCTGGGTCATGGATGCCTGTCTCTGTAAGTCTGTGCCACTTTGGGTTTACGACTAGCCATGTCAGCCCGGGCTCCTTATCATATGGATGCTAGCGACACTGTCATATACGTGTGCCAAAAGGCGCAAATGGTCCCGGGCTAAGGTAAGGCGACACCCGTGGGAATACCGTGCGTGAGGCCGCAAAGTGATATGAGGTGTTACATGCTAGATCGATGTGGCATTTAGTCGGGGTCCTGACAGCGTTGGTATCAGAGCTTGGCTGCCTGTAGGATTACCAAGCCAAACTGGTCGAAGTTGAGTCTAGAAATTGTTTAGTTATATAAGGGAATTGATTGTGGGATGGAATGTAAGTCTCTTTTTATTCCTTATACCTTATGCCCTTCTGATCTGAGTCATCTTATCTTTCCTACGGGGTTAAGGAACTAGGCTTTCTCTTCTTTCTATCAGGATCATGTGTTATTAATCCGTAGACTTATAGATTGTTGGGTTCAAGCCTCAGTTCAGCTCCTACTATCTTCTGTATGTTCATAGTTGATCTCAGAACCTTGATATTATGATGGTTGAGTGGTTATGCCACCATTTTTGTGAATGTCTCAAATCTTTTCTGCGCAATTACAGCTGTTATGCTGTCCGAGTCATCCCAGGTTTCTAAACAATCTGATGCATTTGCAAAACCCTTTTCCTCTGGTTTCAATGTCTTTTAGGCCAGGTTAATCACACAATTGTTGAGTTGAGGTACTCTACTGCCTCGACCTTTATGTTGGAGTTATTATTATGACCCTAGGTGTCTCAGGGGATCATCTAGTAGTCCAGCCATGTTTTGTGTTCCCAGTGTGATCATTCTGGCCTTTATTCCCGAAAGCATCCCGTGATGCTACTTAGTAGTAGGTATTCTACTTCCGGGTTTCTGAACCCGAGATTCACACTACTTACCTCGTGTTGATAGTGTTTGCTAGTTCCTTCAGGATATTAGTAACCTTTGCGATAGTCCTCGAGGTCCGTGGTATATCGTTCTTCCAAATACCATGAACCATTCTCGGCAGGAGTTCTTCTGAACCAAAAGATGACAACAAGAGTGCTCTCGATGAGTTCTCCATGCTATGTTGTGACTCTGCCAGCTCAACCTTTCTGCATGGGTTATCCGGAAGAATTATGTTGAACTTGGTTCGACATACTAATCTATGCATCCACAACTCAGAAAGTTATATGTTCCTTTGAGTTGTCCCTCTTTAGTTGTCTACTGACCTTCGTCTATCAATTGATAGTCAAGAGTATGCGTGCGTTCGTTTATCGATGCCTATTACTCTTGTGGTCCGTCAAGCCATTCTATCGCGGAATGACTAGGAGAAACAAACTCCAGTACCTCTTCCATATCCAGGATTGGGTCAAAGAAGTTGTGCTCCACAGATCAAATTGCTAATCTTGCTTTTGCTCTGTTCTACCTTGAAGTATTACCTTTTTATGTCAGGATTGTCATGAGAATTGCACCACCTCTTATGAATTCTTGACACAGTAATACCTCTCTCCATCATTATTCATTTCTCGGTTCCCGTGTTGTTGCAACCGGAATGTCGACAAGTGAATCATGGTGTGTGAAATCAACACTCCTAGCAACCTTGTTGCTTGGTAGTTAAAGGACAATAATTTCATTCTTAGCGTGTTGGTTCTTGAATCATCATTCTAAGATTGATCGTGCTACCTAGTCCTTATTTCCGGTGCACTCTTCGATCAATGAGCTAGGATTGTGTCAATCCCTCATTTTTTTTATCATATCATCTTGCCCTGAAAAGCAAGATTGTTCTCGAGCTTAGAGACATATCGGTGGTTCGTGATTTTCCGTATATCTTCTCGGAAGTATTACCAGGTTGCCACCTGACCGCTATGTTGAGTTCATGATCAAGATGGTTTCCTGTAAACCACCCCTTCTCCAAGAATCTGTGTGGGATACCCCTGAGCTAGACGGTTAAGCTGAACAGCAACTTGGAGAGTTGGAAGATAAAAGCTCGTCTAACTTAGTTCATTTTCCAAAAGGGATATCTTGTGTTTGTGTGAGTTGAAGAAAGATGATATCTTCAGTGATTGGTCCCTGTGATCAGTTATTGGACCTATTGCCTTATAAAAACTTTGATTTGAGTATGGGTTATCATCAAATCAAATCAGAACCAACGATGTTCGTAATGTTGTCTTACTCGTGGATATCCCTCGATCATATACCATTACATCTTTTGGTCTGACCAATACTATCACCGTGTTCACATGATGGTGGAAGTCCAGTGATATGGAAATTCCGATGAGTTATTGTTGAGCCCATCAGCAGCATTTTGTCTCCCCCATGAGTCATGTTGAACATCAACCTAGTGTTGGAAACTTGTGTAAGCATTTCTTCGTGTTTCGTTCATGAAGCATATGTTTGGATGAAGGTAGTGACTTCCTTTAATTCATGTGCATCTGATGCAAGTTGCCGCCGTGGATTCGAGAAAGTCAATGTTGTTTCCTTTGGAATCATCCCAAATCAGTCATGCATACGTGCGAAGTATTCTGTGGTTCGGAGACTTGCAACCTCCATTCTATATGTATCCCGAGCACACCAAGCCACTGATTGATTTGTTCAAGGGAAAGGAGTTGCTGTGTAAATACTAGTTCGTGCACAAGATTCCTATATCCTCAATGATGGTTCCCTACCAGAACTCGGTAGTGTTTTATTGTAAGACTACCATGTGATCATGTTTGTCTGAGACAGCGTGTTCACACATGTGTAGCAGAACCAGCTCATGTTTTGGAGCTTGCTATCGTAGTTCATTTCCCGAGAATCTCGCAACGTTATCTCGTCGAATTGTGTTGCAAACTTTCATTTTTCTTCCTAGACTCGATGAGTCTGGGATATCCTGACACCAACCAGATCTGAATCTCAGGCAGATATGATGGTTTGGAACATTTCCCAAGAACTATAATATCGGTCCCTCGGAAACCGGTAAAGTGGATGTCGTGGCCAATACACCCAGCCGGAAGACCTGTTATTATAATATCTTGATTGAGGAAGTTGGCCACCTCCCCCTAGGGATTTCGTAGGATTTACTCCCTAGTTGCCCCTATGGATTTCTGTGTTCCGAAGTCCGACCTTTTTACTTGATGTTCTAGATATCAAACCATATCTATGAATGGGATACACTAGCACGTCAAGGAGATCATTAGAAGCCGAGTGCTAAATGTCCCTCGGTCGATCATGCAGATTTTGGTTCCCTGGCCTCGCTAAGATGAAATCTGAGAAAGTGTTATCCTCCTTTGCATCTGCATCGACCATCGCTATTCATCATAGTAGTATGTTGTGTTGTCAGCACCCTTGACACGGATATTGGTAAAATCTTGATGATTATGGAAATGCTCAAGTTCTTGAGAGCACGCACAAGTGTTAGGTGTTAGCATCGACACTAACTAGGTTTGCTCTCAACTTCCTCGATTATGCTATAACTTCTCAAACAGTGGATCCACTCTCTATTGTTGGGTTCTTCCCCAGTTACCAGAATCATTCCCAGCATTTGCATTTTGTTCCCAGCCTGCACCGCCAATGTGCCATTCTACCATGGGTCCCTTCCATTTCTGGTGGTAAGAAAATTCATCCATTACGTTGTCTTCAACAAGGTAATCCACATCATCCAAGTCCGAGTATGCCATTCTACCGACCCCCTCCAAACGATCGCTCGAGAATTGCCTTAGGCTGGTTTAAAGAGTCTCAATGATCTCTGAATCAAAGGTAATTATTTTTGCCACTTAAGGGGATATATCTACGAGTCACCATCCCTAAGGTGTCTCGTTGCGGTATCATGGCAACTCAACTCCTCGCTACGTTGACAACCGTTCACCACCCTCTTAGGTGTGGAATTGTTGTCTACCTAGTGAACCCTTGTCATCTGCTTCACTCCATTCCTATGGGTGTGTGCTTCGTCTCTCAGCTCGAGAGATGTTGCTATGTCTCATTCCGTGGGTTAATCCTGAGTTGTTCGACCTTCAAGAAGAACAATTCTTTTAGGGTCTTTCCTTCCTCTCGTTGTCATGATAGTTGGAGTTCTCAGAGCAAGACTTCGAGACAAGATGATGATCGAATCAAGGTTCTTATGAAGTGCAACCTGGATCGTGAAGATTGTGCTAGTTTGCGTTCCCCCTTCACCTTACCCTACGCTTGAATCTCGGGACGAGATTTTTGTTTAGTGGGGGTGAGTTGTCACATCCCTGGTCCTGTTATGCACTAGGCCAGACCTCATGTGAGCATCATGTTTTAATTCAACTGAAATTTGAATTGAGGGATTTTCAAAGCCTCAGGAACCTTCTAAAAATGATCAACATTAAAATCTTCTCAAAGAAGTCCAAGAAAATGTTCCTCTTAGCCTCTGAAAATATTGCAAAGAGGTAAAACTCAAAACAATATTTTTGGTATCTCAGAGTTAATTATTTTGGGCCTTTGAATTAAATAAATAACTATTTGCATTGGATATATATTTCTTAATTAATTAATATATGTCCAATAATTCTGATCTTTGATGAAGGGCTTTGGAATAATCCTACTAGTCCCTACCATAAATATCAGAAGCAATAAAAATGATTTAGTGTCTAAAACTAAATCAAAACAAACTACAGAAAATAGAAAACAGAATTAAATAGAAATAAAAGAGGGAGAGAGAAACCTTACCTGGCGCTCACCTGGTAGCCCAGCCGGCCCAGCTCATGTGCGGCCCAGCCCACCAGGCGTTCCCCCCCCCTGTCGTCTTCCTCCCCTCGCCCCGAAGTAGCTCGGTGGCGAGCGCTGGCGATGCCCCGACCACCTCCTGCTTGCCGCCTTCCTCTCGTCGCCCTGGACCCCGTCCGCGACGCCACGCAACCCCCCCGACCCTTCTCACTCTCCTCG
>NC_041380.1:420209946-420263245 GCF_002162155.2 Triticum dicoccoides
CTGTTTCTCGCACGCAGCCACCGAGCGGAGCTCGTCGCCGCCGTCCACTGCCACCACGGCCACCGGGCCTCCCTCGCTTCCCCGACTAGCCCACAAGCTCCGCCACTCCGTCCTCGACCCACCTCACCAAGCCTTGCCCCTCCAGAAGCCCGAACGGCCTCACCGAGCTCGTCTTCTACCTTGGACCTGGAGGCCATCACCGTCAAATTCGTCGGCTCCGGACCGTCCCCGACCTCGTCGAGGCCACCGCTGCACCCGCTGTGAGCTCCGCCACCGTTTCCCCCTCTTCCCCTCTTCGTTTGATTGTCGTAGCCGTCGTCCCCTTGATGACCAAGATGCACCGCCGCCTGAGCTCGCCGTCGACGATGCTCCGGTGACCAAGTGGTCACCCTGGAGTGTCCAACCTACTCCTCGCGATGCGTAGCACCCTTCTAGCCCCTTGCCCCGCTCTTCTACGCACTGAAACGTGATCCCGCGCGCAACCGAACTCCGGCGGCCACCTAAGTCGTCGCCGGCGCCAATTCCGGCCACCCCGACCCCAGCTAACTCCACCAAGAGCTTCGGCTCGTCCCCAGCTCCACCTAGATGCCCTCCGCGGCCCTTTTGGTCGTCGGAGTGGCCAAAACCACTCTCGCCGCCACGTCGGGCTCGCCGGCGGCTAAACGCCGGCGCAGCTGACGTTGACTTTGACCACGGGTGGGCCCTGGTTGACTCCGATGAGTCACTGACAGGTGGGGCCCAGCCCTATTAATTAACCCAGTTTAGTTTAATTAAATTCTAACTAAACTAATTACACTGACATGCGGGACCCACTGTCAGGTTTAACCGGACAGTGACCTGTTGACCTGCTGACGTCACTATGAGGTCATGCTGACGCAATAATTCCTTTCTGGAATTTAAATAAATCTTAAATGATTTAATAATTTCAGAAAATAGCTAAAACTTCAATAAATCATAGAAAATTAACCGTAACTCCAAATTAAATATTTTATATATGAAAAATTATCAGAAAAATTCAAGGAATCCATCTGTACCATTTTCATGCATGTTAGAACAACTTATAGCTGCTGTATAGCACAAATCAATTAAATGGCATTTGAATAATCACATATGGAGTTTGAATTTGAATCTTGTATTCGAACCAACCTCATTTAATCTGTTGCTAGTTGCATTAGCTCAAAACACATTCATATTGCCATGTCATGAGCATGCATCATATTGTGCATTGCATTGATTGCATTTCTTCTTTGTTGTCGGTATCTGTTCCCTCCCGGTAGACGATGTTCCGACGTGGTGATCGTTGACACTGATGAAGACTCAATGTTATCTTCAGAAGTGCCAGGCAAGCAAAACCCCCTTGTTCATTCCGATACAATCCTACTCTCTCGCTCCTGCTCTCTTTTAATGCATTAGGACAACACCGATTCATCTGTTACTTGCTGCGGTAGCTGAACCCCTTTATCCTTTGCATGACCTGTCATTGCCACAGTAAATAGATGAAACCCACTAGCATGAGTAGGAGTTGTTTGAGCCCTGTTGTGCCTACTCATTCATGCTTGTTTGTCATGCCTGCTACTGCTTAGAGTTGAGTCAGGTCTGATTCATCGGGGATGAATCAGAGGTGTGTGAACATGTCCTACTGTGTGTGAGCTAAGTGTGTGAATACGATTTGGTAAAGGTAGCGGTGAGAGGCCATGTAGGAGTACATGGTGGGTTGTCTCATTGCAGCCGTCCTCAGGAGCTGAGTTCTGTGTTTGTGATCCATGATTCAGCTACTACCACGCATTGGGCCCGAAACCAATGGACCCTCTCGGCTTCTTGATCACCCTTGTCCTCTATCCAGGAGTTGCAAGTAGTTTCTGGTGTTTGTAGTATGCTGGAGGCCGTGGGCAGCGCTGACCGGAGGGGTGGGCTGTGATGCGGTAGGCACGTGGCACGGTGTACCGGGCGCCCGTTTGGTGTCTCGGGAACCCTGTTCACATCGTTTGGGGCTGTGAGCGAAACTCCGGCCGGATCTCCTCATGGATGGAACCCGAATAGGCGATAAACCTGGACTAGAGACTTGAGTGTTTAGGCAGGCCGTGGCCGACACCCACGTTGGGCTTCCGCTTGAAGGTTGCCGAGTACGTGTCGTGTAAACGGCGGTAAGTGGTGGGAGCGTGTGTGAAGAAGTACACCCCTGCAGGGTTAACATCATCTATTCGAATAGCCGTGTCCGCGGAAAAGGACTTCTGGGTTGCTTATATCAGTTCATAGACAAGTGAAAGTGGATACTCTAAAATGCGCAATATAAGTGTGAGTGCTATGGATGGCGTTCTCGTAGGGAGACGGGAGCGGTTCCATAGTGGTGTATTGGTTGGTGAATATGTGGACTCGTGTGCGCCACCTCAAAAGAGTTACATTGCAGTTGTAGTTCAGGATAGCCACCGAGTCAAAGCTGGCTTGCTAAAGTTAAACCCCACCATCCCCTTTGTTGATAATGATGCATATGTAGTTAGTTCTGATGTAAGTCTTGCTGGGTACATTTGTACTCACGTTGCTTAATTTATGTTTTTGCAGAGAGACTTCAGTCTCACTAGTAGTTCCACGTGGACTTCAACGTTTAGCTTGTTATCTCAGCTACGATCTTGTGCCCTCGGCAGGATCTGGTAGATAATCAGGCTTCTCAGCCTTTTTCATTTATAGATGTCTGTACCCAGACATGATAAGCTTCCGCATGTGCTTTGACTTGTATGCTCTAATTGTTGGGTCATGAGACCCATGTTTGTAATATCTCGCTCCTCGGAGCCTATTGATTAATTACTTGAGTCGTAGAGTCATGTTGTGATGCCATGTTGTATTTGCACATATCGAGCATATTGTGTGTATGTTATTGAAATGCTTGGTATGTGTGGGATCTGACCATCTAGTTGTTTATCTTTAGTAGCCTATCTTACCGGGAAATGTCTCCTAGTGTTTCCACCGAGCCATGGTAGCTTGCTACTGCTCCGGAACACTTAGGCTGGCCGGCATGTGTCCTTCTTCGTTCCTGTGTCTGTCCCTTCGGGGAAATGTCACGCGATGAATACCGGAGTCCTGTTAGCCCGCTACAGCCCGGTTCACCGGAGTCCTTCTAGCCCAGTGCTACAGCCTGGATTCACTCGCTGATGACCGACACGTTCGATGCTGGGTCATGGATGCCTGTCCCTGTAAGTCTGTGCCACTTTGGGTTTACGACTAGCCATGTTAGCCCGGGCTCCTTATCATATGGATGCTAGCGACACTGTCATATACGTGTGCCAAAAGGCGCAAACGGTCCCGGGCTAAGGTAAGGCGACACCCGTGGGAATACCGTGCGTGAGGCCGCAAAGTGATATGAGGTGTTACATGCTAGATCGATGTGGCATTGAGTCGGGGTCCTGACATCCATGGAGAAACATTTAGCAACTCCGCTAGCGATGTTTTCCTTAATCCGGGATATGCCCTTATCATACCGCTGGGCGGTTATGATTTGATCCATAAGGTTAGGTTTCGCCACCAGGGTGGATAGAAAACCTCGAGGAACAATGTGAAGATTAAGCTTAAGAAATACCTCATGGAGAAGTGGTTGACTTTGTTGTAACATCAGGTTGTTACAATAGGACTTATGACTTAGCGCATCAGCCATGACATTGGCTTTGCCCGGGGTGTAAGTTATTCCTAAGTCGTAATCCAAGATCAACTCGACCCAACGTCTTTGCCTGAGATTCAAATCTGGTTGGGTGAAGATATATTTCAAACTTTGGTGATCGGTGAAGATCTCGCAACGATTACCGAGAAGGTAATGTCGCCAAGTTTTAAGTGCATGGACTACAGCTGCAAGCTCTAGATCATGTGTGGGATGATTTTCCTCATGTGGGTGTAATTGCCGTGAAGCATAGGCAATTACCTGACGATCCTGCATGAGTATGCAACCAAGTCCTTGTCGCGAGGCGTCGCAATAGATAATAAAGTCCTTGGAGAAATCTGGTGGTACCAGTACGGGAGCAGATGTCAGGCGTCTTTTCAGTTCCTGAAAGCTGAACTCGCACTTGGAGTCCACTCGAACTTTTTATCTTTCTTGAGGAGTTCAGTTAGAGGTTTAGCAACCTTGGAGAAATTCTCGACGAAGCGGTGGCAATAACTCGCTAAGACAAGGAAGCTCCGAACTTGCTTGACCGTCTCAGGTGGAGTCCAATCAAGGACGGCTTGAACTCGCTCGGGATTGACAACAATACCCTTACCAGAGATTACATGGCCTAGATAGGTCACTTCTGGCAACCAAAATTCACACTTCGAGAATTTGGCATAAAGGCGATGCTCTCGAAGTTTCATCAATACCAGCCTTAGATGTTCGGCATGTTCCTCTTCATTCTTGGAGTAGATGAGTATGTCATCGAGGTATACTATGACGATTTTATCCAAATACTCCATGAAGATCGAGTTCATTAACCGGGAGAAGGTAGCTGGGGCATTGGTTAAACCGAAGGACATAACGGTGTACTCGTATTGGCCATTACGAGTAACAAAGGCCGTTTTGGGAATGTCCCCGTTTCTGATTTTGATCTGATGGTAGCCTAACCTCAAATCTATCTTGGAAAAGACTGAGGATCCAGCGAGCTGATCATACAGATCGTTGATCCTGGGAAGCGGATACTTGTTCTTGATGGTGACCAAGTTGACAGGTCGGTAATCTACAACCATTCGATCCGTTCCATCCTTCTTCTTGACGAAGAGGACGGGGCAAGCCCAAGGAGAGGAACTAGGACGGATGAAACCCTTTTTCAAGGACTCATCGAGTTGGTTCTTAAGCTCGGCTAGTTCTAAGGGTGCCATCTTGTAGGGTCTTCTAGAAATTGGAACGGTTCCTGGAACAAGGTCTATCACAAACTCGACATCCCTATCAGGTGGAACACCTGGCAGTTCTTCTGGAAAGACATCCGGAAAGTCTCGGACTACCGGAACATCCTCAAGGTCTGGAAGGGGGTTGGCATTTAGGGAGTAAAGTTGGTGCTTGGCCACTCAAGTTAAGACATTGACTGTTATGCCCGATGAATGAGTAAGTTGAACGGTTCTAGTGGCACAATCAATATTAGCATAATGGGCTGACATCCAGTCCATACCCAAGATGATGTTTATGTCCGAGGACTTGAGAGCTATTAAGGATGCAAGGAAGACAAGTCTATCGACAAGAATTTCGTTCCCATGGCTTACTCTAGAAGTTTGCCATTTGGAACCCGGAGTTTGAATTACCATAGAAGTGGGCATGTCACAGAATGTCGTGTTATGCAATCGAGCATAGTTCTCGGATATGAATGAATGAGATGCTCCAGTATCGAAAAGAGCAGATGCTGGATGGCAGTTCACAAGGAGCGTACCAAGGGCGACGTTAGGATCCTCATGAGCCTCCTCGGCTGAAACATAGTTGACATGGCCACGGGCAGTGGTGACTGGCTTGGTGTAGAATGTCTTTCCCGCGGCCTTACCACGGCCAACAGACTTTCCAGTTTGATTGGGGTTGTTGTTCTGGGGACACTCTCGGCTATAGTGACCCAAGTCTCCACACTTGAAACAAGACACAACATTGGGGTGTGGAGCAGCATTAGCAGCGGGGCCACCATAGGGCTTGGGCGGTGCAAACTGCTGGTTGGGATGAGGCGCCTCAAAGGATGGCCTCGGGATGAACCTGGGTGGCAGTGCCATGCTTGGGATCCACACCCGGCGCTTCTGAGCTCCAGAGCCGGACGAAGAGCCAAAATCACGGGAGTGCTTGTGTGAAGCGTCATAATCAGTCTGGCCTGTCTCAGCACTGATGGCCTTATTGACCAACTTCTGAAAGGAGGTGCACTCGTGCAGACGAAGATCGCGGCGAAGCTCAGGGCTAAGTCCCTTGCGGAACCTTGCCTGCTTCTTAGCGTCAGTAGATACCTCTTCAGGGGCATAACGTGCCAGATTCCCAAATTCACGACTATATGCATCCACAGTCAGTCTTCCTTGGGTAAAATTGCAGAACTCCTCCCTCTTGCGATCCATGAGACCTTCTGGAATGTGATGCTCACGAAAAGCCTCACTGAATTCAGCCCAAGTAGTGATTTGGCTGACCGGGCACATAGCTTCAAAGTTTTCCCACCAGAGGCTAGCAGGGCCTTCGAGATGGTAGGCAGCATAGGTAACCTTGTCGGCTTCGGCTACGTTGGCAGAACGTAGCTTGTGGGTGATCCTGCGAAGCCAGTCATCCGCGTCGAGGGGCTCGATGGAATGGTTAAACTTTGGTGGGTACAGCTTGATAAAGTCATTGATTGACACCAAGTCATTTCGTGGATGGCGTGCAGTGTTCTGCTCAATCCGCTCCAGCAGGCGGTTAGTCTCACGCTTGTTTATTTCCGCCTCCAGCATTACTTCGGCTAGAGAAGGCGGGTGAGGCAGATTTTCACCCCTAGCTGCACTGGCTTCCCCCTGCTCCGGGGCTGCAGGGTTGCTGCGGGTGTTAACCATCCTAGGAGAAAACAAGACAACGGTTTAGATAAGGATGGCTCAAACTTAGCAAGGAAGTGCAGAATGTAATGGATAACACGGAATGCAGAGATGTTCATCCGTATGTCATGGTAATATAAAACTGCCATATATATACCAACGGTCATACACATCATACATAGTTTAGTACAAGCCCAGGCTACAGTACAACTATGATGAAATACGTTACATCTCATCGGAGGCATTCCAAGCTCCTATACATTATTTGTCTACACCTCCGGAATTGATTACACACATAGTCATATTCCACAAGTCACGCAGGAGAGTGAAGATACAACTATTACAATACTAGTGGTACTACTACTAACTCAGACAGCTCCGTAGTAGTCCTCATAGAAGTCACCTCCATAGCCTGGAAGTTCAACGTGATCATCCGGGAACAAACGGTCCAGAGGAGCTTGTGGACCATAGGGGCTAGGATGAGGTCTTGGACCAACAAACGGTGGCCTACGGGGACCACGGGGTGGGGTGATGCCTCCCACATCACGCCAATCCACCATGTCTGGCAAAGCAGATCTCACAGGATACAGATCCCTTGTATCCATACATCCAGCTTGCACTGCAGGTGCAAACCGAGTCAATGTGGCCCAATGATCAGCACGGGTATTGAAAAGCTCCAACCTCAAGGCCCGATTCTCTCGGTCCTTATCTTCGAGCATCTCGGCAGTGGTACGAGTTAATGAGTCCTCCTGAGTGGAGTCAGCATAGATAGCCTGAAGATACCCTTGCGCTCCCGGAAGAGAAGATGGCATGTAATGGAAGTCGGTGTTCCGAAGCAGGCCAGTCCGGACTCGCATGATGGTCATCATGGAATAGGCAGCATCCTGCACAGCCATCTCAACAGTAACCCCGAGTCCATAGGAACAGTGGAGGGGCTCGGTAGATCCAGGATAAGAAGGAAATATCCTGACGGTGCAAAAATATTGTCTTTGATTAAAGTCTCGGAATTGCTCTTCGACGGTGTATTCAGGATACCAACGGTAACCCGTCTCGATCATTACCCGAACGAACATAGCAGTATGACCGGGCACGTCGAGGCACCGGGTCAGGCAAACCACTTGGTTTTGAGCATGGTTGGCCATCTGAAAGCACAACCACAATGCAAAGACATTAGAATTTCTAGGGAAAATTGGACAGCATAACAGCTGTAAATGCTCAGAAAAAGATTTGAGACATCCACAACAGTCTGCAATACCACTCAACAACATCATATCAAGGTTCTGATTCAATTAGCAACATACTAAAAGTAGTAGAAACTGTACTGAGGCTTGTAACAACAATCCTATAAGCTACTACGGATTAGTAACACGTGAACCTGATAGAAGAAGAGAGCCTAGTCCTTAACCCACGTTGAATGAGAAGAGAATGACTCAAATCAGAGGGCATAGGGTAAAGGAGTAAAAGAGCCTTACATTCCCTCCCACAATCAATTCCCCTACATATAAATAAAGCATTTCTAGACTCGACATCGACCAGTTTGGCTCAACGAACCTACAGGCACTCCAGCTCTGATGCCAACGCTGTCAGGACCCCGATTCCAAGTCACATCGATCTAGCCGGTAACACCTCATATCACTTTGCGGCCTCACGCACGGTATCCCATGGGTGTTGCCTTACCATGGCCCGGGACCGTTTGCGCCTTTTGGCTCACGTATATGATAGTGTCGCTAGCATCCATATGACAGAGAACCCGGGCCGACATGGCTAGTCATGAACCCAAAGCGGCACAGACCTATGGAGACAGGCATACATGAATCACATCGAGCATGTCGGTCATCAGCGAGTGATTCTGGGCTGTAGCACTGGGCTAACAGGACTCCGGGGAAACCCGGGATGTAGCAGGCTAGGCAGGACTCCGGATGTCACCGCGTGACATTTCCCCGAAGGGACAGACATAGGAACGACGTGAATCACATGCCGGCCAGTCAAGTGTCCTGAGTAGTAGTGCTGGGCTAGCAGGACTCCGGTGAATCGGGCTGTAGCGGACTACTATGGCTCGAGGAACACTAGACTACATTTCCCCATAAGAAAGGCTGCCAAGGATAAACAACTAGATTGTCGGATCCCACTCATACCAAGCATTTCAATCATACACACAATATGCCCGATATGAGTACATACAACATGGCATCACAACAAAACTCTACAACTCAAGTACTTTATTTAAAGGCTCCAGAGAGCCATACATACCATGTTCATACAGATAGGGGTCACATGACCCGACACTCAAGTCATACAATCATACAAGCACAAGCGGAAGCAGTTAGTCTGAGTACAGACACTAGAAAGAAAGAAGGCTTCTCGAAGCCTGTCATAGGGCCCTCCATGGCCAGGATCACCACCTGGGTGGCTAGTCACTCGTCGACATCATGGTCTACATAAAACCCATCGGAGGGGGCGGTGTTGTCGTCTGAAAACAATAAATAAGCAAACATGAGTACAAGGTACTCAGCAAGTCTTACATCAGAACCTAATATACATGCTCATTCTCAAGAAGGTGGTGGGGGTTTTTTTGCAGCAAGCCAGCTTTAACTCTTGGCTAAGCTATCCTACGGAACTTCACTAGTAAAATAGTTTTCGCATACGAGTCCACTACTCACCAACACAATACTCCACCGGGGATCCTCCCTCGTCATCCTACGAGAGGGCCACCCTCGGTACTCACACTTATCTTGAGTCTTTTAGTAGTATCCATTAACTTGTCTATGAACTGTATAGGCAACCAAGTAGTCCTTTATCACGGACGCGGCTATTCGAATAGTTTTATACCCTGCAGGGGTGTACTTCTTCATACACGCTTTCACCACTTACCGCCGTTTACACGACATGTACTCGGCAACCTTCAAGCGGAAGCCCAGCGAGGGTGTCGGCCACGGCCTACCTAAACACTTAGGTCTCTAGTCCAGGTTTATCGCCTATCCAGGTTCCATCCGCAAGGAGTCCGGCCGAGGTTTCCACTCACGGCCCCGAACGATGTGAACAGGGTTCTCGAGACACCAAACGGGTGACTCGGTACACCGTGCCACGGTCTATCTACTACAACATAGCCCACCCCTAGGGTCAGCGCTACGCACGGCCGCCAACACATAACCTACAAACACCAGAAACTATTTGCAACTCCTGGACAGAGTACTAGGGTATTTAAGAAGTCGAGAGGGTTAATTAAGGATCCCAATGCATGGTAGTAGCTGAATCTTAAATCACACATACAGATCTCAGTTCTTAGGGACGGCCTCAATGAAACAACCCACCATGTACTCCTACATGGCCTCTCATCGATACCTTTACCAAAACATGTTCCTCTCATCCCTCATGTTACCGACATAATCATTTCACTCTAGCCCATCACCCAGATGAACCAGACCTGACACACCTCTAAGCATAGCAGGCATAGCAAGGTAGGAATCACATACATGGCTCAATCAACTCCTACACATGCTAGTGGGTTTCATCTAGTTACTGTGGCAATGACAGGTCATGCAGAGGATAAGGGTTCAACTACCGTGGCACACAGCAGTTTGAATCGCATTGTCTTAATGCAGTAAACAAGAGTAGAAGCGAGAACATGGGTTTGTATCGGAATGATCAATGGGTTGCTTGCCTGTTGTAGAGGTAGTAGGGTACTGCCCTTCAGACGGATACTCGGGGTTATCCTCGGAGGCAGAACCTACCATGAAAGTCACACCAAACATAATCAACACATGGCAATATGCAACAATATGATGCATGCTATGACATGGCAAGATGAACGTGTCTTGGCCTAATGCAAGCTAAAATAGAAAGGGATGAACTCATCTGAATCAAAGATTCAAATATTAGCTCATTAAATATGGCCTTATTAGTGCATTACCTTATTCTGCTTAAACAGCAAGGTTAACTTGTTTTGTCATGCATGAAACCATTACAGAGGGATAGATTGAATTTTTCTGATCATTTTTCATATATAAATCTTTGCATTTGGAGCTATGGTTGATTTTCTATGATTTTTAGAAGTTTTGACTATTTTCTGGAATTTCCTATTAAAGAATAATTCCAGTAATTGAATTAATGCGTCAGCATGACATAGGTGTGACGTCAGCGGTCAACTGGGTCGGCCAGGTCAAACCTGACTGGTGGGCCCTCTCTGTCAGTGTCATAACTAGTTAACAGAATTAGATTAACACTAATTAGCTGTCAGTGGGGCCTGGGCCCACATGTCAGTGTCTAAACTAATTAGAATTAGTTAAAACTAATCTTAAACTGATTAGCAGACCGGCCCCACCTGTCATAGACCCAGGGGGGTCTACCTGGGCCCACACAGGGGTCAAACTGAGTCAAACTCGCCGGCGGCTTGACGCCGGCGACGACAGACGCGGCGGAGGGGCTCGGGTTTGCATCTCCGGTGACCAAATCGACGGCGGAGAGCAGCTATGTGCGCGGGGAGCGAGCCGCATCGTTTGGTGGAGAAAGTGGAGCTCGGGGAGGCTTGGAACAACGCCGGCGACGACCTTGGCGGTCGCCGGAGTTTGGGCGTGGATGAACCCGACGCCACGGGGCACGGTGAGGCACGGGGAGTGGTGCGTTAGGCTCCTGGGAGTGCGTGGAAGATGAAGGCGTGCTCGGATTCGAGCTTACACGCCTGTGTCCACGATGGCGACATGGCCGGCGGGGCCGAGCTCTCGGCCTTGATGGCAGAGAGGGTTGGAGGACGCGGACGAGCGCGGAGAGAGGGGCGGAGGAAAGATGGGCTCATAGGGAACTCGCGGAGTAGGCTAGTGAGCTCGGGGAGGACTTGAGGCCGGCGAATCGAACGATGGCATCTGGCGGCCGTAGACGGGGAAGAAGGCCACCACGTCGTCTTGGGGTCGTCTGAGCTTGCGAGGGTCAACGGAGAGGTCGAGGACGGCAGCACGGAGCTAATGGGCTTGTCGAAGAGGCGAGGCAGTGGCGGTGGGCGCGGCAACGGCGTACGGCGGTGACAATGGCTCTCGGTGCATGCGAGAGGAGAGCCAGAGGAGGGAGAGGAGCACGGGGAGAGTGAGGGAGGGAGAGAGGGACGTGGGGGTCGGCGTGGCACCCCTAGACGCCTCCATGGCGTCGGCAGAAGCAGGAGGTGGCCGGCGTGTGGCCGCGGGCGCCGGCCACGCGCTCCTCGTCCTCCTGGCGGGAGGAGGAGGACGACTGGCAAGGCCAGTCGACTGGGCCGAGCCAGGTGGGCTGGGCCAGCACAGGTGAGGCCCTGGTGGGTTTCCCTCTCTCTCTTTTTCTTATTTGTCTACTTTTCTATTTTTTCTGCAACTATTGGGCTTTATTAAAAATACCTAGACATCTTTAAAAATCCTGAAAATAATCAGGGGCTCTGTTTAGATTATTTCCAACAGCCCACACTTATTTCCAGAATTATTTGAGCATTTAAATTATTTTATAGCATTTAAATGCCCAAATTCAAATACTTATGATTTAATTCAATGACCTTCTGGTGACCTAGAAAATTGTGCACCAATTTTGCCAGAGGTTCTAACCCAAGACAAAGAGAGTGAACTTTTTAGAAGGGCATTTCAGGTTCATTGAAAATAATTTTAGTAAACCCTAGTTGTTTCCAGGGGGTGCTGGGGGTTCTGTCTTCCCCATTTCAAATTTAAGAGGAATTTAAACATGATGCACACTCTAATGCTTGAACTAGCTAGGGTGTGACAATCCAAGTTTGCTCCTATTCTCACGGTGAAAGAAGTTTTCCATCTCTTCGTCCATCTCAGCTAATCAATCGTTTGGTAGTGGTTGGTTGTCACCTCATAATTTTGAGATGTCTCCATAAGCCCATGAGGATCATGTCCTTTCATATTGATCTTCCAACAACTCCATTCAATCCCTCTTTTAAAGGATGCTTTCTTAAATTCATTTCAGGCAGAACTTGTTGTCTTCTTCTCTGTTTTTGGTTCCATTCTTATATTTGTTCCAGAGGCATTGTGATGTTGCTCTCTTCGACCCATCATCTTGTTTTGTCAAGATCATGTACAATTCCTTCCATTTACAGTCGGAGTACTGCCTAAATTATATCATTTTTCCTTCTCTACCCTGTTTTAACCAGAGTGTTGTGGCTATTATTCCTCTTCTAACCGGACTCTCATCCAAGTGCTTTCATTTTGCCAAGCTCATATTCTTTACCTTCCATTTCCAACCGTAGTGTTGTCGTATTTCATCCTTATCGTTCTTGGTGCATTTCGTTCTATCAGAGTGTTTGCACGTACTTCTTGTCCATTGCAATCATTTTCTTTTGTCTTTCAACCTCCAAGGTTCTCGTAATGTTCCTTGTTCCTCTTTCCTAATGGAGTATTTTCAACTTTGTTCATCTTCTTTGTATTCTTTCTTTCAATTTGTTCAACCTCCCAAGGTTCATTGGTTTCACTCGTTTGTCAAAGAAGCAACTTAGTTTTACCTCTTCTCTTCCTCTTCCGTTTTCTCTCCGGCGCCATCCTAGATCTCGGGACGAGATCCTCTCGTAGTGGTGGAGTGTTGTGACGCCCCAAGACCGGCACTCCAGATGCTTTCATGTCTTCGAGTTTCGTCGGGTGATTTGTTTTGTCTGTTGCATTCATCCTTGCATTTTTGCATTGCATCATGTCATCATGCCATTAATATTGCAACCGTTTCAAAACTCTTTTAAATAAATCGTATGGATCTTTGATCCATTTAAATCGAGGGAAGGGTGACTTCTCTTTATAACATATCCTCCTGATATTAGGGAGCTATAGTAAATATTTCTTTAATTTGGAATTCACCTTAACACACTTGCATATTAAATCCCTTGGCCTTTGCTTCTTCAAGTGTTGACTCTCTAACCTTGCCATTTATTCTTTCTCCATTTATCGAGGCTCCTCCTAAATTCTCAACATTTTTGGCCACTCCTAAACCTTGTCCTAGTTCAAACCATTTGAATTAAATTCAAATGAGTTTGAATTTAAATCTTGCATTCGTGCTAACTTCTATTTTCTTGGATTAAGCCCATTTTTCTGAGTCTGAGAAAATTAACCCCATGCTCCAATTCTTTCCCTAACCCGCTCTTTTTTTTTATTCACTAATGTTTTCTGCTAAAGAATTAAGAGGGAGAGAGGAGCAAGCCCACCGGCAGCCTCAGGCCGGCCGGCCCAAGATCCAGCCAAGGCCCGACCGAACCCTAGCCTCCCTGTTTCCTTCCCCTCGCTCCCTCCTCGTCCCTCAACGCCTCCAGAGGGGAACAGAACGCACGCGCTGCACCCCTTCGCTCCCTCGCAGCCTCGCTCTCTCCCTCGATGCCCATTCAGCGCCATTGCTTGCCTGATTCCCCTCGTCCTCCCTCCAGCGCCGCGCTAGCACACGCCATGGCGCCTCCATCCTCGTGTCGCCTCTCTCCCTTTCATCCCGTCGCCGTCTTCGGCGGGAGCAGGATCTCCCTACTGTCGCTCCGGCCGGCGGAGTCCAAGCCGCCGAGCAGCACCGCGCCCTCGTCCCATTCCCGCAGCCCTCCTCGCTCGGTTTTGAGCGCCCCGGCGCTGCACCTCGCCGCCGCTTACTCCGGCGACCAACAGGACGCCGCCGCAGCGCCGACCAGCGCCGGACCGACCTCCCCTTCTCCTCGAGCACCGGCGGCCACAGCAGCTTCCTCCCATCGCGACCCTGCTGATGTTTTTCCTTGCCCTGTGTCCCCCTCGCGTACTAGCGCCCGACCTCCTCTAACCCGCCGCCTGGACCTGCTTGCGTCCGCCCGGTTCCCAGCGTCATCGTGCCTGTTGCCCAGATCCACCATCATCTGCTGCTGCCCCCTGCTGCTCTCCCTTGAGCGTGCCCGCTTCCTACCGCTGCTCACGCATCGCTAGTCCTTCCTGCTGTCCTCCATAGGCCTTTTGGGGTTAGCATTGTTTTGGATTGACAAGGACGAGAACGCCAAGTACCAGGACGTACGGTGCCCGAATGTCCACCACAACAGCGCCAAGTTCCACCATCGACGACCATTTTGGATACGGCAAGACCCGGACCGACAAGTATTGTGGCACCAAAGACCTCTGATGCGTCAAGTCCCTTTTCGAAAGTGTACCACTACCGCCGTCTTCGGAATCGCTAAGAACGACAAGTACCTTGATGCCCGATGCATAGAACAACTACCGTCGCCGACGACCCGAGTACCACTACCGTCGATCCTCGAAGACCCCGTGGACGTCAAGTTCCATGTCGCGACCCCGAACATCTACGGACGTGTACGACTACCGTTGCCCGAAGAACCACGAGTCACAAGCGTCGTGAGCAACTACCGTACCATTGATCACCGATGACCAATAGTACCTCTACTTCCACTACGGACGTCACGAGAATGTCTACTTCCTCTACTTGGCACCGAACGACAACCGTCCTGTTTGCACGCTTCGAAGGTATAACCGCCGAGACGACCTTCCGAGAGCGAATGTTGTGTGGTGTATGAGATGCCAGTGTTTGCTCTGTGTCTGAGTTGTTCGTTGCACGAAGCCCCTCTTTTGCCTTGCCACCCTCATGCGGGAATCCGGTAACCGGGAGCACCCCAACGTTCATCTTTTGCGCGCTCTGCACACTTCTCCTTTGCATCGGTATCTCAATCGAGTTACCGGAACCGGAACGTTGACGTGGCACCGTTTCGTTATCGTTGTCGTGGCACCCCTTTTCGTTTTCGCGATGATGATAAATGCTCTCATCACGCTCATGTCAACTTTTAATAAAACTTGCATAATACTTGAACATGTCATCTGCATCATGTTAACAACATTAAGATGTTTAAAATTGTTGTTTGCTTTAAATTGCTAAATGCATGTGGGGATTTACCGGAATTGTTGTTGTTGTTTCCGGCCTCATTTAAAATGCCTAACTATGTTTTCTACTCATGTTTCACCTCTTGCCATGTTAATCAACATTTAATATTGTTGGGTACCTAAACGAGAGAGAACTAAATAATTGTTGTGGTCTTTCGTCAATATGCAACTCGTTGCATATTGAGCTCCACTTAACTTGTAGTTTTGCTTGTGCACATTGCCATGCCATGCCTCATTAAACCGGACATGCATCATACTTGATTGTGCATCATGCCATGTTTATGTGATGGTTGTTTACTATGTTGTTTGCTTCTTTCCGGTGTTGCTTCTTCGGGTTAGTTCCGTTAACATCGCGTTTGTGAGGATCCGTTCGATTGTGTCCGTTTGTCTTCTTCATGGACTCGTTTCTTCTTCCTTGCGGGATCTCAGGCAAGATGACCATACCCTCGAAACCACTTCTATCTTTGCTTGCTAGTTGCTCGATCTATTGCTATGCCGCGATACCTACCACGTGCTATATCATGCCTCCCATATTGCCATGTCAAACCTCTAACCCACCTTGTCCTAGCAAACCGTTGTTTGGCTATGTTACCGCTTTGCTCAGCCCCTCTTATAGCATTGTTAGTTGCAGGTGAAGATGAAGTTTGTTCCATGTTTTTGGAACATGGATATGTTGGGATATCACAATATCTCTTATTTTAATTAATGGATCTATATACTTGGTAAAGGGTGGAAGGGTCGGCCTAGCGTTGTTAGTTGCAGGTGAAGATGAAGTTTGTTCCATGTTTTTGGAACATGGATATGTTGGGATATCACAATATCTCTTATTTTAATTAATGCATCTATATACTTGGTAAAGGGTGGAAGGCTCGGCCTTATGCCTGGTGTTTTGTTCCACTCTTGCCGCCCTAGTTTCCGTCATACCGGTGTTATGTTCCTTGATTTTGCGTTTCTTACGCGGTTGGGTGTTATGGGAACCCCTTGACAGTTCGCTTTGAATAAAACTCCTCCAGCAAGGCCCAAACTTGGTTTTACAATTGCCTAACAACCTATTACCCTTCCCTTGGGTCGTCCAACCCAAGGGTCATCTTTATTTTAACCCCCCCTCCCCCCCCCGGGCCGGTGCTTGTCTAAGTGTTGGCCCGAAATGGGCAGCCTGCGGGGCCACCTCAAGGCAACTCGAGGGTTGGTTTTACTCGTAGCTTGACCTATCCGGTGTTGCCCTGAGAACGAGATATGTGCAGCTCCTATCGGGATTGTCGGCGCATCGGGCGGCTTTGCTGGTCTTGTTTTACCATTGTCGAAATGTCTTGTAACTGGGATTCCGAGACTGATCGGGTCTTCTTGGGAGAAGGAATATCCTTCGTTGACCGTGAGAGCTTGTGATGGGCTAAGTTGGGACACCCTTGCAGGGTTTGAACTTTCAAAAGCCATGCCCGCGGTTATGGGAAGATGGGAATTTGTTAATGTCCGGTTGTAGAAAACTTGACACTTAACTTGATTAAAATGCATCAACCGCGTGTGTAGGCCTGATGGTCTCTTTCCGGCGGAGTCCGGAAAGTGAACACGGTTCTTGTGTTATGCTTGAACGTAAGTAGTTTCAGGATCACTTCTTGATCACTTCTAGTTCACGACCGTGCTTTGCTTCTCTTCTCGCTCTCATTTGCGTAAGTTAGCCACCATATATGCTAATGCTTGCTGCAGCTCCACCTCACTACCTTTTTTCCTACCCATAATGTTAAATAGTCTTGATCGCGAGGGTGTGAGATTGCTGAGTCCCCATGACTCACAGATTACTTCCAAAACTAGTTGCAGGTGCCGATGATACCAGTGTAGGTGACGCAACCGAGCTCAAGGAGGAGCTCGCTGAAGTTCATGTTCGTTGTGTTGTTTCGTTTCCAGTTGATCAGTAGTGGAGCCCAGTCGGGGCGATCGGGGATCTATGCATTAGGGGTTGTCTTTCTTTATTTGGTTCCGTAGTCGGACCTTGATTGTATTCTGGATGATGTAATGCTATATTTATGTATTGTGTGAAGTGGCGATTGTAAGCCAACTCTTTATCCCCTTCTTATTCAGTACATGGGATGTGTAAAGATTACCCCTCTTGCAACATGCCTACAATGTGGTTATGCCTCTAAGTCGTGCTCCGACACGTGGGAGATATAGCCGCATCGTGGGTGTTACACCTTCTTTATGTCGATGCTTGTTTTTGTTGCATCGTGGTTTACCTTTGTCATCCCTGACTTCGGATGTGCTTGGGCCGCTGGTGCCGCTACGGGCCAACCAGCTGTCCTCACCCGCACAAAAGCGGTTCATGAGGCTTGTTAAGGCTGCCATTGTTCTCGGTTTTTCTTGACCGAGGTGTCTGGTGAGCCATTCGCCTCGAATGCTGTGTTTGAAAGGTGCTAAGGCTTCAGCGTCCGGATAGTCGACAATTTGGTTCTTCTTAGTGAGGAACTTGTTCCAAAGCTTTCGGGCGGACTCTCCGGACTATTGTGTTATATGACTTAAATCGTCTGCATCCAAAGGTCGGACATAAGTTCCTTGAAAATTGGCCCGGAAAGCGTCCTCGAGCTCCTCCCAACTTCTGATTGAGTTTTCGGGGAGGCTTTTCAGCCAGTGCCTAGCTGGCCCTTTAAGCTTGAGGGGCAAGTATTTAATGGCATGGAGATCGTCTCCACGAGCCATATGGATGTGGAGGATGAAGTCCTATATCCAGACTCCAGGGTCTGTGGTTCCGTCGTACGCCTCTATGTTCACCGGTTTGAATCCCTCTGGGAATTCATGATCCAGCACCTCATCAGTGAAACATAAGGGGTGTGCGGAACCCCTATATTGGGATGCGCCATGGTGTTTGGACGGTTGTAGTATTCGGTATTGGTTGTGTACCGTAGCGCGCTTCCTAGATCCATAGATAGATCTGGTCGCGTCGGATTTTTGACGCAAGTTTTCATGTAGATCGTGAGTTGACTTATGCGTGACTTTGTTAGCCGCTCTACCGCGTTCACAGGGTGGTGGATCCAGCCGGTTGGCCGTATCACTTTTTGGTTGTATGGGCTCTAAGGCCTCATCGTCGAATTCCGGTAATAGCTTGCGCTTTGGGTAGCTTTTTGGATGGTAATTTCCACCATACTTTGTTATTTTGTTCCACTTGCTGTTGAGCGTATCTTGTGCGACCTTGAGCCTTTGCTTCTATTTCTTCAGGCTTCTCGCTATGGCAGTAAGCCTTCTGCAGAGGTTCTCTTGCTCCAAAGTGTGTTTCCGGGATGATGGGTGCATCTTCGTCCGGACAGCTTTCTTCCCTAGACGGGGATTGATAAGGCTTATCTTTTGCATCATCATGTTCGGATGTCGGATCCGCACTATGTTTGCAGTTTGCATCTTGATCGTTTTCTGCCACTGGGGTGGTGCACTTGTCGTCTCTTCCAGAGTCGCGTGGACTACTATTGTAGCTGTTCTTGCTATGGCGGGGCTTAGAGCGGCACCACTGACGTCGGCGCTTGGGTTGCTTCTTGGAGGGGTCATCCTCCGTCTTCTCATCGCCATTTGCTTCTTTGGGGGTGTCCACCATGTATATATCATATGATGAGGTGGCGGTCCAGTGCCCTGAGGGTGGTGGATCCTGTTCATCTCCGGCTTCATCGTCCATACCGTCAAAGTCTTCGGAGCTGAAGTCAAGCATGTCGGTTAAGTCGTCGACAGTGGCTACTAATTGGGTGGTGGGTGGGCAGTGAATTTCCTCGTCGCCCGCATCCCATTCTAGCCGGACATAGTTCAGCCAAGGTTCTCCTGACAGGGAGAGAGACCTTAAAAAATTTAGCACATCCCCGAAGGGTGAGTGCTGAAAGATGTCCGCGGAGGTGAACTCCATGATCGGCGCCCAGTCAGACTCGACGGGCACGGATATGAGCGGCTCGGAGTCCGTGGTTGTAGATGAATCCAGTGGTTTGGCGACACGGCTCTCGTAGGGGGTGAAGTCAGTATCCGGCTCTATCGCCACTGAGAGTGCGGCCTCCATGGCAGGGTCCATCCCTCCGCTCTCGGATGGCGCAACTTGCTCCAGATTGATGGACGGAGTAGCTGCGGATGCGATCTCCTGAATACTGTCCGACGGCAGAGTTACGTCATGCTCATCAAGACTATACGGCGCGTCCGACATGGGCTCAAATCCGTCGAATATCAAGTCTCCGCGGATGTCGGCCGTGTAGTTCAAGTTTCCAAATCTGCCCTGATGGCCAGGGGCGTAGCTCTCAATCTGCTCCAGATGGCCAAGCGAATTGGCCCGCAGTGCAAAGCCGCCGAATATGAATTTCTATCCGGGGAGGAAAGCCTCACCCTGGACCGCATCGCTAGCGATGATCGAAGGAGCCATCAAGCCTTATGGTGACGACACAGTGGAACTCTCAATGCAAGCACCAATGTCGGTGTCAAAACCGGCGAATCTCGGGTAGGGGGGTCCCGAACTGTGCGTCTAAGGCGGATGGTAACAGGAGGCAGGGGACACAATGTTTTACCCAGGTTCGGGCCCTCTTGATAGAGGTAACACCCTACGTCCTGCTTGATTGTTCTTGATGATATGAGTACTACAAGAGTAGATCTACCACGAGATCAGAGAGGCTAAACCCTAGAAGCTAGCCTATGGTATGATTGTATGTTGTCCTACGGACTAAAACCCTCCGGTTTATATAGACACCGGAGGGGGCTAGGGTTACACAAGGTCAGTTACAAAGGAGGAGATATACATATCCGTATTGCCTAGCTTTCCTTCCACGCCAAGTAAAGTCCCATCCGGACACGGGATGAAGTCATCAATCTCGTATCTTCACAGCCCAATAGTCCGGCCAAAGGATATAGTCTGGCTGTCCGGAGACCCCTTAATCTAGGACTCCCTCAATGGGCGCAGGGCATGTGCCGGAGCGCGGGAGGGACGCAGGCTTCGCGCGGTGGGCATGAACGCGGCGCCAGGTGGGCACGACGACGGCTATAGGAGGCCACGGCCAACGTGGGCAGGCGTGGGCGGCAGATCATGGCATAGTGGCGGCGTGGCTACGGCTGCGAGGAGAGGCCGGGGAGAGAGGGAGGAGAATCAGGGCTCATGGCCATTGCAGAGAAGGCCCAAGGAAGACGCGTGGCGGCCGGAGACGAAGGAGAAGGCAGCAACCCGAGTCGGATGAAGGGGAAGAAGAAGACGGCGTCAAGGCATCCCGCCATCTTCAACCCCATGACGCGGGCGACGTAGTCGACGCCAAGGACCTCCCGGGACATGAGCGGGTGGAGTACAAGGGCCGGTGGCCACGTGCACGGTGCGGCAACGACAACGAGCCTGCTCGGGCGAGCGCATCTCGGCGGATCGAAGGAGGGGAGGGAGAGGGTATTTGTGCAAGGAGGAGCTGACAAGGCTGAGGGGGAGGGTCGCATCATTCTTATCCCCTCTGGGTAACGCCGATGGTGTGGTGTGGCGGGGATGCGCGGAGGATCTCGGTCAGATGAACAGGGAAGGAGGAGGAGGACCGGGGAGGTGGGCTACGGGGTTGGGCCGCCCAGATGGCTAAGGTCTAGGGGTAGTGGGCCTCTCTCTCACTTTTGTTTTCCTTTTCTGTTTAGATTTTCTATTTTATTTTAAGTTTCCAAATTGTTTTAGTTTTGTAAAACCTATGGTTAGCACCTAAATTAGTAATACTGATTATAACACTACCATATTAACCTTTACTCCTAAATAAAATAGTTTATTGATTTTTATAATTTTAAAAGCATTTAATAATGTTTTTAGCCACTGCTTTCAATACTTAGGAGCAATTAAACACTTGATAAATAGGTTGGTTCATTATGACAAATACCCAGGGATTATTTGCCACACCTCAAACATTTTTGTTTGCATGTTTTGACAAATTTGAATTTGGACTTGAATTTGAATTTGAATTTGACTTATGTCTTGGATCAGATGAGGATTAGCAATAGTAAGAGTGATGACCTAGCATCATTAGCATGAGATTACTGTAGCTTAATTATCCGGGCGTCACAATTCTCCTCCACTACATGAAATCTCGTCCCGAGATTTTTAGGGGGTAGAAGGAAACAAAACGGGGTATTCATCACGGAGACGATCCTCGCGATCCCAAGTGGCTCATCTTTAGAATGACTTGACCACTGAACTTTTCAGAAATTGGATAGCCTTCTGACGGGTGCGATGTTCAGCTTGAATGAGAATGTGGACCGGATGCTCTCTGTAAGTGAGATCATCTTGCAGGGGGTCAGCTATAGAAGCTAAGTGGTTGTTGCAATACGACTTGCAACTCAGGGCATCGTCCATGATAACAACCTTGCCAGGGGTATAAGAAATACCGTAGTCATAGTATGAAATTGTTTTCATAACTCGCTGCTGATGGAGATCCAGATCTAGCTGAGTAACAGATACTTCAGACTTTAATGATCGGTGAAGATCTCGCAACGATTACCAAGAAGGAAAAGTTGCCACAACTTTAGTGCAATCTTAACTATAACAAGTTCAAGGTCATGGACTGGGTAGTTCTTTTGGAAAGACATCCTAGAGTTCACAAACGACTGCAGCGTTTTCAATTCTCACAAGAGAAGCATTTTTAACGCATTCAAGGAATAAATCTGTGCCTCGACATTTCGAACAAGATGAGCATGGTAGCTTACTATCACACTTGAAGAATGCAGTAGATGGACGGTTTTAGAGGCGCAAATGATAGAAGCAGTATGTATTTTCAACCATTCCAATCCTAGAATGAGGTCAATATTGGATGACTTCAAAACAATGGGGGGGGACATGGAATTCCAAACCTTCAAGTTTAACGGGGACGTTGAGACTAACCATGGTGGTTCGACATTGGCCCGCGAAATGTAGCTTGTAGCTCTGGCCAAGTGATGGCGGTTCCAACAGGTAAGGAACACATGTGACTATCCCACCATTGAGCAGCGGGACCTTTCAGGTAGTAAGCCGCGAAGGTGACATAGTTGGAAGGGGCTACATCAGCAGACTCCAACTCGAAAGTGATGTCACGGAGCCATTCATCAGCATCAAGGGCTGAGTTGAGCTAAGGTAGATGTCGGGTTGAGGCGCGCAAAGTATTGCAGAGTCACAAGGGTTGGTTGTTGATTCAATATTGGGGCGAGAAAACTGAGCCATGACTCCTACCATGAACTGGCGATTCAGCATCAAACTGTTGTATCATTCTAGTCAGGTATTCAGGTGGTCACAACCAGTGGGTCCAACCATCCTGCTTAAATGCAACAGGGGTAGTTTAGCAAGGGGTGGAGCAAATGTATGGAGTCATTCATGATGTAATCAGAACAACAAGCAAAGGCGCAGTATGTACAAAGCAGTAGTCATTGAAGACATACCGATACATCTGTAGAGCCAAGTACATGTTGTTCGTATGAGTTCGGACAGGAGGAAGACCCTAGACATACTAGGCGGCACACATGCATGCGATGGAGGGATAACACAATGGGACATAGCAAAGGCTACATCAACGTCAAAGAATTCCACTAGAGCAAGGGATTTGCAAGGGACAACGCAGGGTGCCCTCGATAAAAGGATCATGCGGCCTATGAACAATGTGAAGCAGATCCTGGCCCTCAATTCAAGAAAGGGGTATTACAAATCTCCGGGTGGATGTCATCATGAGAACCTAGTGTAGAGTTAGCAAAATCATTTAACCCGAATAGAAGAGAGATCAGATTCCTAGAGTATAGACGAGGAATAAAATATCCTAATACCACCCAATGGCGACGTGGGCCCGTAAGCCACACAGCCATGTTAGTAAAACAGTTTTTCAAAGACTAGACTCAACTTCGGCCAAGGAGTTGGAAAGGGGGATTCCTATAGGCAGTCGGCTCTAATACCAACTTGTGATGCCCCCAATTCGACCGTACACTAATCATACACGCAAACGTGTACGATCAAGATCAGGGACTCACAGGAAGATATCACAACACAACTCTAAACACAAATGAAAGGCATACAAGCTCCATATTACAAGCCAGGAGCCTCAAGGGCTCGAATACAAGCTCGATACACAAGCATCAATGGAAGCAACAATATCTGAGTACAGACATAAGTCAGACAAGAATGCCTTAAGAAGGCTAGCACAAAAGCAAGAACGATCGAAGAGGCAAGGCCTCCTGCCTGGGACCTCCTAACTACTCCTGGTCTTCAACGGCCTCCATGTAGTAGTATCCGTCGGCAGTGGCATCTGGCTCCAAGGATCCACCATCTGGTTGCAACAACCGGAAAGAAGGGAGAAGGGGGAAAATGGGTAGCAAAGAAACCGTGAGTACTCATCCAAAGTACTTGCAAGCATCAGATTTAAACTAAGTATGCATTGGTATCAAATGGAAAGGTTGTACCTGTGGACTGAACTGCAGAATGCCAGAATAGAGGGGAAGGCCTAGCCTATCGAAGACTAGCAGCTTCAAGTAGCTCCAAGCATCTTGCAGCATGTAGAAGAGTAAAGAATAGCAGTTTATAATTAATAAGCATGTTGTAGCATTAATGCCTAGAGATCCTTCCTCGACTCCCTGCAAGAAAGCAATCGAGGAGCCACATGTCCATCACATGTCTCAAGCAACCAGTTCTAGTTGTAATAGATCGGGATACAAGTCTGAACGTCCATTACCGTGGACACGGTATTCAAATATATAACTTCCCTGTAGGGGTGCACCACGTTACCCAACACGCTTGATTACTCTAGCCGGACACACTTTCCTGGGTCATGCCCGGCTTGGAAGATCAACACGTTGTAGCCCTACCTAGGCTCAGTAGAGAAGTCCCCGCCGGTCTACATCCTAAGAACTCCGGGGTCTTGGGCCCATCGCCCGTTGCACTCCAGAGCATTGTGTGCAGGGTGGATACCAGCACCGCCTCGGATGGCCAGCACGATCCGACCATGCCACAATGCTGAACTGGACGTCTGACAAAGCTTCGGCTGATACTAGAACGTCGAGGCCCATATCTATTCTCGCGTGGTGGTTAGTGCGTAAAGGCCAGAGGCCAACTCAGAACAAATACCGAAACATGTTAGTGCATTGGGGGCTCATGGAGACGAGCAGAGACTCACAATAATGCGACCCCGTCGCCCCATCTCATGGACTTCGGCAAGGGCCCAGACTGCTCGGCCGTGCCACATAGAAAACTCACGGGTGCTCCACGGGCCCGCCCGACTTTCACATCAACTCACGGACACCCCTCAGGGCCAACCCGACTTCAACAATGGTCTGAAGTAAAGTCAAGGTAACCGTGTGTCCAAACATCAAGGGGAAAACCCGAGGAACCACCCTCGGAAGATTCCACTCGATGTAATCATCAAGGTGAACATAAGAGGAACCACCCTCGAGGTTCACACTTGAGGGGTTGCACGACAGAGTTGTATCGGGAATGGTGAAGGAGGAACCACCCTCGTTGACCATGACCGAATAGGTACACTACAGAGATCTCATCGGGAGTGATGTATGAGGTTCCACCCTCGACACTCGATGGTAACTTTGCAGAGTCGAGCAAACAAAGGGGTGTGACATGATGTGAGGTGTCGGGCCCTGGTCATTGATCACGTTGATCGAGTCATCGATGATGAAGCAGGGGAAACAAGGACAAGGTGGGGGTCACTAATGGATCACTAACCAACCTATACTAAGCAGTTTAGGATAAGCAGGTAAGGTACAATAGCAGGTACAAAAGTAGGCTATGCATCAGAATAGGAGCAATCAATTACAGTAGCAAAATCTAATGCAAGCATGAGAGAATCGAATGGGCGATATCGGAATGATCAAAGGGGGGGCTTGCCTGGTTGCTCAGACGAGAAGGAGGGGTCATCGTCTACGTAGTTGATCACAGCAGCACCATCAGTCTCGGAGTCTACCGGGGAGAAGAGGGGGAAGAAGTAGTAAATACAGAGCAAACAGGTGTAATACTATGCATGACAAGACAAAAGCAGTGCTAGGGGTGTTCTAACGCAGTGTTACACGATACCGGCGAAGGGGGATAAAATCCGGGAAAGTTTTCCCAAAGTTAGGCATTTTCGGAGAAATGAAACGGAGGGGGACGGTTGCATGTTCGCTATGCTAGGGACATGTGACAGATGAACGAACTGCATATTCGGGTTCGTCTCGTCGTTCTGAGCAACTTTCATGTATAAAACTTTTTCATCCGAGTTACGTATTTTCTATGAATTTTTAAAGATTTAAACATTATTTTGAAATTATTATTAATTCGAAATAAAAGGTGAAATTGCTAGGTGCACCCAGCAGAGTGCACACAGCAGAGCCACTAGAGGCTGACAGTGGACCCCGTTGACCAGGTCAACTGTTGACCAGTTGACTGATCAACTGGGTAGGGGACCCACACGTCAGTTTCTGTTAGTGCTAACTAATTAACTAATTAGGTAATTAGACTAATTATGTTTAAATTAATTAAACAATTGTTTTGTTTCTTTAATTTTACTTCTCTCAGGGGCGGGCCCCACGTGCCATAGGCACAGGAGCCTATCGGGTGGGACTTAATGGTGCGGGCACGGGAGTGGGCGCCCGCCGGGGGCCGAAGCCCGCCCGGGCATGGGGCAAGGCCGTCGGGTGCAGCAGGCGGAGCCCCAGGGCGCCGGACTTCCGGGTCCGCGATTGGCGGCGGGGAGCTGGTCGAGTGGGCGCATGGCAAGGGCGGGCACGCAGCTAAGGCTGCAGCGGCAGCAGAGTGGGCCAGCAGCTGCAAACATGAGCAGCAGTGGCGGGGCACAATCGCGGCAGGGGTAGCTGGCGCAACGGGGCAGCAGCGTGGGGCCGGCGCGAGGTGGCGGACGATGGCCAGCGAGGGTAGGCCACGGTCGGGCTGCAGCTACACGCCGGGATCGGCAGCGCGCGACGGCGAGCAGCGGGGGGGGAGGGCGAGACGGGGCGCTCTACGGGATGCGGGCAAAGCCGGCGAGAGGGGCGGCTGCAGCGGTAGTCGGCAGGCGGAGGAAGCAACTGCGAGAGGGGGGCCATGGGCGAGTGCGCGAGCGCGATGAGGGCGTGGACGCAGACGACGTGGACGGGCGCAGGGCATGCGCCGGAGCGCGGGGGGACGTAGGCTTCGCGCGGTGGGCGCGGACGCGGCGCTAGGCGGGCACGATGACAGCTACAGGAGGCCGCGAGATGCATGGGGAGGCGGCCAACGCGGGTAGGCGCATGCGGCAGATCATGGCGCAGTGGCAGCATGGCTACAGCTACGAGGAGAGGCCTGGGAGAGAGGGAGGAGAATTGGGGCTCACGGCCATTACAGAGAAGGCCCGGGGAAGACGCGCGGCGGCCGGAGATGAAGGAGGAGGCAGCGACCCGAGGCGGACGGAGGGGAAGAAGAAGACGGCGTCAATGCGTCCCGCCATCTTCAACCCCTCGACGTGGGCGACCTAGTCGGCGCCGAGGAACTCCCAGGACATGAGCGGACGGAGTACAAGGGCCGGTGGCCACGCGCACGGCGCGGCAACGACGACGAGCCCGCTCGGGCGAGCGCATCTCGACGGGTCTGAGGAGGGGAGGGGAGGGGTGTTGGGGATCATAGCAGAAATTTAAAATTTTCTACGCATCACTAAGATCAATATATTGAGTAATCTAGCAACGAGGGGAAGGAGAGTGCATCTACATACCCTTGTAGATCGCTAAGCGGAAGCGTTGCAAGAACGCGGATGAAGGAGTCGTACTCGTAGCGATTCAGATCATGGTTGATTCCGATCTAAGCTCTGAACCACGGTGCCTCCGCGTTCAACACACGTGCAGCCCGATGACGTCTCCCACGCCTTGATCCAGCAAGGAGAGAGGAGAGGTTGGGGAAGACTCCGTCCAGCAGCAGCACGACGGCGTGGTGGTGGTGGAGGAGCACGGTACTCCAGCAGGGCTTCGCCAAGCACTACGAGAGACGAGGAGGGAGAGAGGTAGGGCTGCGCCTTGGGGGAGAGAGACTCGTGTGTTGGGCAGCCCCAAAACCTCCACTTTATATAGGGGCAAAGGGGAGGGGGAGGCGCCCTAGGGTTTCCCCCAGGGGGGCGGCGGCCAGGGCAGATGGGATCTCCCCCTTGGGTGACTTGGCCCCCAAGCCAGGAGGTGGGAACCCTAGATGGGGCGCCCCAAACCCCCTGGTCACGTGGGAATAGGTGAGGGGGGCGCACAACCCCTTAGTGGGCTGGTTTGCCCCCTTCCCTTGGCCCATGAAGCCCCCAACACTTGCCGGGGCTCCCGAAATACCTTTCGATCATGCTGGTCATCACCCAGTACCTCTGGAACACTTCTAGACTCCTAAACCCTTCGTCCAATATATCAATCTTCACCTCTGGACCATTTCGGAACTCCTCGTGACGTCCGGGATCTCATCCGGGACTCCGAACAACATTCGGTAACCGCGTACATACCTTCCCTATAACCCTAGTGTCATCAAACCTTAAGTGTGTAGACCCCACGGGCTCGGGAATCATGCAGACATGACCGAGACATCTATCTGGTCAATAACCAACAGCGGGATCTGGATACCCATGTTGTCTCCCACATGTTCCATGATGATCTCATCGGATGAACTACGATGTCAAGGATTCAATCAATCCCGTATACAATTCCCTTTGTCTACTGGTATGATACTTGCCCGAGATTTGATCGTCGGTATCCCAATACATTGTTCAATCTCGTTACCGGCTAGTCCCTTTACTCATTCTGTAACACATCATCCCGTGATCAACTCCTTGGTCACATTGTGCACATTATGATGATGTCCTACCGAGTGGGCCCAGAGATACCTCTCCGTTACACGGAGTGACAAATCCCAGTCTCGATTCGTGCCAACCCAACAGACACTTTCGGAGATACCCGTAGTACACCTTTATAGCCACCCAGTTACGTTGTGATGTTTGGTACACCCAAAGCATTCCTAGGTATCCGGGAGTTGCACAATCTCATGGTCTAAGGAAATGATACTTGACATTAGAAAAGCTTTAGCATACGAACTACACGATCGTGTGCTAGGCTTAGGATTGGGTCTTGTCCATCACATCATTCTCCTAATGATGTGATCCCGTTATCCACGACATCCAATGTCCATGGTCACGAAACCGTAACCATCTATTGATCAACGAGCTAGTCAACTAGAGGCTTACTAGGGACATGGTGTTGTCTATGTATCCACACATGTATCTGAGTTTCCTATCAATACAATTCTAGCATGGATAATAAACGATTATCATGAACAAGGAAATATAATAATAATAATAACTAATTTATTATTGCCTCTAGGGCATATTTCCAACAGTCTCCCACTTGCACTAGAGTCAATAATCCAGTCCACATCGCTATGTGATTAACACTCAAGGTCACATCGCCATGTGACTAACACCCAAAGAGTTTACTAGAGTCAATAATCTAGTTCACATTACCATGTGATTAACACTCAATGAGTTCTGGGTTTGATCATGTTATGCTTGTGAGAGATGTTATAGTCAACGGGTCTACAACAATCAGATCAGCATGCACTTCGCAAAACTTTATGTCATATCATAGATGCTGCTACCACGTTCCACTTGGAGCTATTCCAAATGGTTGCTCCATTATACATATCCAGTTTTTCTACTCATAGTCATCCGGATAGGTGTTAAAGCTTGCATCGACGTAACTCTTAACGTTGAACTCTTTATCACCTCCATAACCGAGAAATATTTCCTTATTCCTCTAAGGATAATTTTGACCACTGTCCAGTTATCCACTCCTGGATCACCTTTGTACCCTCTTGCCAGACATGTGGCAAGGCACAAATCAGGTGCGGTACTTAGCATGGCATACCGTATAGAGCCTATGACAAAAGCATAGGAGACCACCTTCGTCCTTCCTCTTTCTTCTGCCGTGGTCAAGCTTTGAGTCTTACTCAACTTCACACCTTACAACTCAGGTAGGAATCCCTTCTTTGACTGATCTATTTTGAACTCCTTCAAAATCATGTCAAGGTGTGCATTCTTTCAAAGTATCATCAGGCGTCTTGATCTATCTCTATAGATCTTGATGCCGAATATGTAAGCAGCTTTATCCAGGTCTTCCTTTGAAAATCACTCTTCAAACAACCGTTTATGCTTTCCAGAAATTCTACATTATTTCGGATCAACAATATGTCATCACATATACTTATCAGAAATGTTGTAGTGCTCCCACTCACCTTCTTGTAAATAAAAGTTTCTAGCAAACATTGTATAAACCTAAAAGCTTTGATCACTCCATCAAAGCATATATTCAGACTCCGAGATGCTTGCTCTAGTCCATAGAAGAATTGCTGGAGCCAGCATACCTTTTAGCATCCTTAGGATCGACAAAACCTTTTATTGTATCACATACAACTTTTTCTTATGAAAACTGGTAAGAAAACTTGGTTTGACATCCATCTGTCAGATTTCATAATCGAAAAATACAGCTAATGCTAACATGATTCCGACGGACTTAAACATCGCTACGGGTGAGAAAATCTCATCGTAGTCAACTCCTTGAACATGTGAAAAGACTCTTTGCCACAAGTCGAGCTTCATAGACGGTAACATTACCGTCCACGTCCGTCTTCTTCTTAAAGATCCATTTATCTCAATGGCTTGCCGATCATCGAGCAAGTCCACCAAAGTCCATGCTTTGTTCGGATACATGGATCCTATCTTGGATTTCATGGCTTCTAACCATTTGTCAGAATATGGGCCCACCATCGCTTCTCCATAGCTCATAGGTTCATTGTTGTCCAACATGATATCTAAGACAGGATCACCGTACCAATCAGGAGTAGTACATATCCTTGTCGACCTACGAGGTTTGACAGCAACTTGATCCGAAGCTTCATGATCACTATCATTAACTTCCTCTTCAACCGACGTAGGCGCCACAGAAACATCTTTCTGTGTTGCACCACTTTCCGGTTGAAGTAGTGGTTCACCAACCTCATCAAGTTCCATCTTCCTCCCACTCAATTCTTTCGAGAGAAACTCCTTCTCGAGAAAGGACCCGTTCTTAGCGACAAACACTTTGCCCTCGGATCTGAGACAGAAGGTATACCCAACTATTACCTTTGGGTATCCTATGAAGATGTATTTGTCCGCTTTGGGTTCGAGATTTTCGGCTGAAGCCTTAAGCATCGCAGCACCAAATATTAAGAAACGACAACTTTGGTTTCTTGCCAAACTAATGTTCATACGACGTCATCTCAACGGACTTAGATGGTGCCCTATCTAAAGTGAATGCAGCTGTCTCTAACGCATAACCTCAAAATGATAGCGGTAGATCGGTAAGAGACATCATAAATCGCACCATATCTCATAAGGTTCGATTACGACGTCCGGACACGCCATTAGGCTGTGGTGTTCCAGGTGGTGTCAACTGTGAAACAATTTCACAATGTGTTAAGTGATTGCCAAACTCATAACTCAGAAAATTCTCCATCGATCAGATCATAGGAATTTGATCTTCTTGTTATGATGGTTCTTAACTTCACTCTGAAATTGCTTGAACTTTTCAAACGTTTCAGACTTGTGCTTCATTAAGTAAATATACCCATATCTACTCAAATCGTCGGTGAAGATGAGAAAATAGCGATGTCCACCGCACGCCTCAATTCTTATTGGATCACACACATCAGCTTGTACGATTTCCAACAAGTCACTTGCCCATTTCATTGCACCTAAAAACGGGGTCTTAGTCATCCTGCCCATGAGGCATGGCTCGCATGTGTCAAGTGATTCAAAATCAAGTGACTCCAAACATCCATTGACATGGAGTTTCTTCATGCATCTTACGCCAATATGACCTAAGCGGCAGCGCCACAAGAAAGTGGTACTATCATTATTAACTCTACATCTTTTGGTGTGAACATGTGTATTACCACGACCGAGATTCAATGAACCATTCACATAGGGTGCATGACCATGAAAGGTATTATTCGTGTAAACAGAATAACCATTATTCTCTAACTTAAATGAATAACTGTATTGCAATGAACATGGTCTAATCATATTCATGCTCAACGTAGACACCTGATAACATTTATCTAGGTTCAATACTAATCCCGAAGGCAGATGGAGCGTGCGATGGTGATCTCATCAACTTTGGAAACACTTCCAACACACATCGTCACCTCGCCCTTAGCCAGTCTCCGTTTAGTCCGTACTTTTTGCTTCAAGTCACCAATAATAGCAACTGAACCGGTATCCAATACCCAGGTGCTACCAGGAGTACTAGTAAGGTACACATTAATAACATGTATATACTTTGTTGAAGTTGCCGGCCTTCTTATCTACCATGCATTTGGGGTAGTTCCGCTACCAGTGACCGTTCCCCTTACAATAGAAGCACTTAGTCTCGGGTTTGGGTTCAACCTTGGGTTCCTTCACTGGAGCGGCAACTGGTTTTCCATTCATGAAGTTTCCCTTCTAGCCCTTGCCCTTCTTGAAACCAGTGGTCTTGTTAAACCATCAACACTTGATGCTCCTTCTTGATTTCTACTTTTTGCGGTCTTAAGCACCGCGAATAGCTCTGGGATCATCTCCACCCCTTGCATGTCATAGTTCATCATGAAGATCTAGTAGCTTAGTGATAGTGACTAGAGAACTCTATCAGTCACTATCTTATATGGAAGTTTAACTCCCACTTGATTCAAGTGATTGTAGCACCCAGACATTCTGAGCACATGCTCACTAGCTGAGGTATTCTCCTCCATCTTGTAGGCAAAGAACTTGTCAGAGGTCTCATACCTCTCAACACAGGCATGAGCCTGAAATCCCAATTTCAGCTCTTGGAACATCTCATATGTTCTATGGCGTTCAAAACGTCATTGGAATCCCGATTCTAAGCCGTAAAGTATGGTGCACTTAACTATCAAGTAGTCATCAGGACGTATCTATCAGATGTTCATAACATCCACAGACGACGCTGGAGGGGTTGGCACACCGAGCGGTGCATCAAAGACATAAGCCTTCTGTGTAGCAGTGAGGACACTCCTCAGGCAACGGACCTAGTCCGCATCATTGCTTACAATATCTTTCAACTTAATCTTTCTCTAGGAACGTGTTGAAACAGGGAGCTACAACGCGAGCTATTGATCTACAACCTTTTTGCAAAGACAACTTAGACTATTGTTCATGATAAATAAGTTCATCTAATCAAATTATATAATGAACTCCCACTCAGATAGACATCCCTCTAGTCATCTAAGTGATACATGATCCGAGTCAACTACGTTGTGTCCGATCATCACGTGAGACGAACTAGTCATCATCGGTGAACATCTTCATATTGATCGTATCTTCTATACGACTCATGTTCGACCTTTCGGTCTTCCGTGTTCCGAGGCCATGTCTGTACATGCTAGGCTCGTCAAGTCAACCTAAGTGTATTGCGTGTGTAAATCTGGCTTACACCCGTTGTATTCGAACGTTAGAATCTATCACACCCGATCATCACGTGGTGCTTCGAAACAATGAACCTTTGCAACGGTGCACAGTTAGGGGGAACACTTTCTTGAAATTATTGCGAGGGATCATCTTATTTAAGCTACCGTCATTCTAAGCAAATAAGATGTAAAACATGATAAACATCACATGCAATCAAATAGTGACATGATATGGCCAATATCATTCTGCTCCTTTTGATCTCCATCTTTGGGGCGCCATGATCATCATCGTCACCGGCATGACACCATGATCTCCATCATCATGATCTCCATCATCGTGTCTTCGTGAAGTTGTCTTGCCAACTATTACTTCTACTACTATGGCTAACTGTTAGCAATAAAGTAAAGTAATTACATGACGTTTATGTTGACACGCAGGTCATCAATAAATTAAGACAACTCCTATGGCTCCTGCCGGTTGTCATACTCATCGACATGCAAGTCGTGATTCCTATTACAAGAACATGATCAATTTCATACATCACATATATCATTCATCACATCCTTTTGGCCATATCACATCACAAGGCATATGCTGCAAGAACAAGTTAGACGTCCTCTAATTGTTGTTGCAAATTTTTACGTGGCTGCTATAGGTTTGTACCAAGAACGTTTCTTACCTACGCCAAAACCACAACGTGATATGCCAATTTCTATTTACCCTTCATAAGGACCCTTTTCATCGAATCCGGTCCGACTAAAGTGGGAGAGACAGACACCCGCTTGCCACCTTATGCAACTAGTGCATGTCAGTCAGTGGAACCAGTCTCACATAAGCGTACGTGTAAGGTCGGTCCGGGCCGCTTCATCCCACGATGCTGCCGAATCAAGATAAGACTAGTAATGGCAAGTAAATTGACAATATCGACGCCCACAACTGCTTTGTGTTCTACTCGTGCATAGAAACTACGCATAGACCTAGCTCATGATGCCACTGTTGGGGATCGTAGCAAAAATTTAAAATTTTCTACGCATCAGCAAGATCAATCTATGGAGTAATCTAGCAACGAGGGGAAGGAGAGTGCATCTACATACCCTTGTAGATCGCTAAGCGGAAGTGTTGCAAGAACGCGGGTGAAGGAGTCATACTCGTAGCGATTCAGATCGCGGTTGATTCCGATCTAAGCGCCAAACCACGGCGCCTCCGCGTTCAACACACGTGAAGCCCGGTGACGTCTCCCACGCCTTGATCCAGCAAGGAGAGAGGGAGAGGTTGGGGAAGACTCCGTCCAGCAGCAGCACGACGGCGTGGTGGTGGTGGAGGAGTGCGGTACTCCAGCAGGGCTTCGCCAAGCACTACGAGAGACGAGGAGGGAGAGAGGTAGGGCTGCGCCTTGGGAGAGAGAGACTCATGTGTTGGGAAGCCCCAAAACCTCCACTTTATATAGGGGCAAAGGGGAGGGGGAGGCGCCCTAGGGTTTCCCCTAGGGGGGCGGTGGCCAGGGCAGATGGGGTCTCCCCCTTGGGTGACTTGGCCCCCAAGCCAGGAGGTGGGAACCCTAGATGGGGCGCCCCCAAACCCCCTGGTCACGTGGGAATAGGTGAGGGGGGAGCACAGCCCCTTAGTGGGCTGGTTTGCCCCCTTCCCTTGGCCCATGAAGCCCCCCAACACTTGTCGGGGCTCCCAAAATACCTTTCGATCATGCTGGTCATCACCCGGTACCTCCGGAACACTTCCGGACTCCTAAATCCTTCGTCCAATATATCAATCTTCACCTCTGGACCATTCCGGAACTCCTCGTGACGTCCGGGATCTCATTCGGAACTCCAAACAACAATCGGTAACCGCGTACATACCTTCCCTATAAGCCTAGCGTCATCGAACCTTAAGTGTGTAGACCCTACGGGCTCAGGAATCATGCAGACATGAACGAGACGTCTCTCTGGTCAATAACCAACAGCGGGATCTGGATACCCATGTTGTCTCCCACATGTTCCACGATGATCTCATCGGATGAACCACGATGTCAAGGATTCAATCAATCCCGTATACAATTCCCTTTGTCTACTGGTATGATACTTGCCCGAGATTCGATCGTCGGTATCCCGATACCTTGTTCAATCTCATTACCGGCTAGTCTCTTTACTCGTTCCGTAACACATCATCCCGTGATCAACTCCTTGGTCACATTGTGCACATTATGATGATGTCCTACCGAGTGGGCCTAGAGATACCTCTCCGTTACACGGAGTGACAAATCCCAGTCTCGATTCGTGCCAACCCAACATACACTTTCGGAGGTACCCGTAGTACACCTTTATAGCCACCCAGTTATGTTGTGGCGTTTGGTACACCCAAAGCATTCCTACGGTATCCGAGAGTTGCACAATCTCATGGTCTAAGGAAATGATAATTGACATTAGAAAAGCTTTAGCATACGAACTACATGATCTTGTGCTAGGCTTAGGATTGGGTCTTGTCCATCACATCATTCTCCTAATGATGTGATCCTGTTATCAACGACATCCAATGTCCATGGTCACGAAACCATAACCATCTATTGATCAACGAGCTAGTCAACTAGAGGCTTACTAGGGACATGGTGTTGTCTATGTATCCACACATGTATTTGAGTTTCCTATCAATACAATTCTAGCATGGATAATAAACGATTATCATGAACAAGGAAATATAATAATAATAACTAATTTATTATTGCCTCTAGGGCATATTTCCAACAAGGGGAGAGGGAGATATTTGTGCGAGGGTGAGCTGATGAGGCCGAGGGGGAGGGTCGCGTCGTTCTTATCCCCTCCAGGGCAACACCGACGATGTGGTGTGGCGAGACGCGCGGAGGAGCCCAATCGGATGAATAGGTTAGGAGGAGGGCAACCGGGGAGGTGGGCTACGGGGTTGGGCCGCCCAGATGGCTAAGGTCCAGGGGTAGTGGGCCTGTCTCTCACTTTTGTTTTCATTTTCTATTTAGATTTTCTGTTTTATTTTAAGTTTCCAAATTGTTTTAGTTTTGTAAAACCTATGGTTAGCACCTAAATTAGTAATACTGATTATAACACTACCACATTAACCTTTACTCCTAAATAAAATAGTTTAATGATTTTTATAATTTTAAAATCATTTAATAATGTTTTAGCCACTGATTTCAATACTTAGGAATAATTAAACACTTTATAGACATGTTGGTTCATTATGACAAATACCCAGGAATTACTTGCCACGCCTCGAACATTTTTGTTTGCATGTTTTGACAAATTTGAATTCGGACTTGAATTTTAATTTTAATTCGACTTATGCCTTGGATCAGATGAGGATTAGCAACAGTAAGAGTGATGACCTGACATCATTAGCATGAGATTACTGTAGCTTAATTATTCGGGCGTCATAGGTACACAGCATTGCATACATGATAGAACCTATGGCTGAGGCATAGGGAATGGCTTTCATTTTCTCTCTATCTTCTGCGGTGGTCGCGCATTGAGTCTGACTCAACTTCACACCTTGTAACACAGGCAAGAACCCTTTCTTTGCTTGATCCATTTTGAACTTCTTGAAAACTTTATCAAGGTACGTGCTTTGTGAAAGTCTAATTAAGCGTCTTGATCTATCTTTATAGATCTTGATGCCCAATATATAAGCAACTTCACCGAGGTCTTTCATTGAATAATTCTTATTCAAGTATCCTTTTATGCTATTCAGAAATTCAGTATCATTTCCGACCAACAATATGTCATCCACATATAATATTAGAAACGCTACAGAGCTCCCACTCACTTTCTTGTAAATACAGACTTCTCCAAAAGTCTGTATAAAACCATATGCTTTGATCACACTATCAAAGCATATATTCCAATTCCGAGATGCTTGCACCAGTCCATAAATGGATCGTTGGAGCTTACACACTTTGTTAGCACCTTTTGGATCGACAAAACCTTCTGGTTGCATCATATACAACTCTTCTTTAATATATCCATTAAGGAATGCAGCTTTGACATCCATTTGCCAAATTTCATAATCATAAAATGCGGAAATTGCTAACATGATTCAGACGGACTTAAGAATCACTATGGGTGAGAAGGTCTCATCGTAGTCAACTCCTTGAACTTGTCGACAACCTTTCGCAACAAGTCGAGCTTTATAGACAGTAACATTACCGTCAGCGTCTGTCTTCTTCTTGAAGATCCATTTATTCTCTATAGCTTGCCGAACATCGGGCAAGTCAACCAAAGTCCACACTTTGTTCTCATACATGGATCCCATCTCAGATTTCATGACCTCAAGCCATTTTGCGGAATCTGGGCTCATTATCGCTTCCTCATGGTTCGTAGGTTCGTCATGGTCAAGTAACATGACTTCCAGAACAGGCTTACCGTACCACTCTGGTGCGAATCTTACTCAGATTGACCTACGAGGTTTGGTAGTAACTTGATCAGAAGTTTCATGATCATCATCATTAGCTTCCTCACTAATTGGTGTAGGAATCACTGGAACTAATTTCTGTGATGAACTACTTTCCGATAAGGGAGAAGGTACAGTTACCTCATCAAGTTCTACTTTCCTCCCACTCACTTCTTTCGAGAGAAACTCCTTCCCTAGAAAGGATCCATTCTTAGCAACGTATATCTTGCCTTCAGATCTGTGATAGAAGGTGTACCCAACAGTCTCCTTTGGGTATCCTATGAAGACACATTTCTTCTATTTGGATTCGAGCTTATCAGGTTGAAGCTTTTTCACATAAGCATCGCAGCCCCAAACTTTAAGAACTGACAACTTGGGTTTCTTGCCAAACCACAGTTCATATCGTGTCATCGCAACGGATTTCGATGGTGCCCTATTTAACGTGAATGCAGCCATCTCTAAAGTATAACCCCAAAACGATAGCGGTAAATCAGCAAGAGACATCATAGATCACACTAACGTTGTCCTGGACTAGGGGGTACTCACCACGTTGTCTCCCGGCCAGTGGGTCGGGCCGACGACCCCCATGGTGGTTCACTATTGAGCCAGTTCGGACAATCCATGTCATATACAAGGGAGATCCCACAAAGACTTGGCGCCCAAGACGAGGATTCTCCTAAACCCTAGGCATCCGGTGTGTTATATAAACCGAGGCCAGGCTAGTCAATAGACATCTCATATTCATTACTACAATCTCGTGGTAGATACTTGTACTATGTACTATCCCCATATGAATACAATCAAACGCAGGACGTAGGGTTTTACCTCCATCAAGAGGGCCCGAACCTGGGTAAAACGCCGTGTCCGTGTTACCATCACTCCAAGACTCCTAGCTTAGGACCCCTACTATGAGATACGCCGGATATAGAACCGATATTGGTGCTTTCATTGAGAGCCCGCTAGGTGTCGTCACGGGTCGACGGCATAAACCAGGTGTTATGATTTCAATTCAATCTATTCTGTGTATATCAAATTTCTTTTTATTGTTTGTGGTCTTCCACTATGTTTGTTTACAGACCAGTTTTTACCTCGAACGCCGCCGGGCAATCGGAATATGCGTCACGCAGCGGCCGCCCGGGCTCCTTGTAAATCAGGCAGACGTGGTACATTGCGGGAGGAAAAATCAAGACATATCAAAACGCTGCTCCGAGGAGAAGCAGCAGCCTGGCACTAATTGCCAGATCAATCTAATCATGGGGCAGCCCACTAGGACTACTAGTTATGGCACATCAATCGTTTGATTGATGCAAGCGTTCTTGTCTAATCTGACTAGCGCTCACGCTGAAGCTCCAGAGCACTTTGATGCAGTTTTTTTATTTCCCCTAGCTTCAGCCAGAGTCAGATACATCGACAAAGGTCAACTAGCAGATGATCTTGCCTAACGTATGCTGCGCTGGGTCCCGAGGAATAAACGCATGGGTCGGGCAAACGCATACGGAGTCGAAGACAGTCCGGCCATCCAGGCACTTCTTTCCTTTTTCTTTATGCTCTTTCCTTTCTTCAATTCTATTCTTCGTGCTCTTTTCTTTTTTTAATTCGGCACAATTGGTTGCTATCGTCCACTGGTAGTGGTTTTCTCTACCGTGTGTATAGGCCAAAGTACTAATGCAAAAGTACTAGTTTTTGCAGGATGGTTTTTAAGGTTTAATTAACGAACAGTGCAAACTAGTTTTGCACTAGCGTTTCATCATTGCCTGGATGTGGATTTTTTTGTCCGCGGTCTGATGACCGCCGTATCTGCAACCGGATCTGTCCTATAAAAAATACGTCATCACCCCTTCGTCTTCATTGACCTAGGCGCTAGGCTATGTTTCTTTTATCTACTTTGCGTAAACTTAATTATGCAAAGAATTTTTTTCAACTATTATTATTTCTTTGTGCACTATTCTATGTGTGCAGGTACTCAACTTCGACTGCATCACGCGGTCAACACTGTGGGCCGACATCATTGTCCTGCCTACATCGATCAAGTTGCGCCGTCGCCTCACCGCGCGTCCCTGTGTCAGCATGTCCGCGGCCATTCCATCGGGACGACCTCGGCGCAATTGACATACATCGCGCATTACCTGGCGCAATGACGCCCATTGAAGCCGAAGAGAGTTCGGCTCGGCGCAACCACAAGGAGATTTGACTTTCTTTTTTCCTTTCCCCCTCTATATTATTTAATTAAGCAGGTAATCAACTTCGACTGCGTCACGCGGTCACTTCAGCAAGCCGATGACATCGTCCCAATCGGCATAAATCGGCTCGCGTGATCACCTTGTCGGTCGAATTGCCACACCGACATGTTCAATTGCCTCGGGGACTTCGGCATCACTAAGAGAGCTCTACCTCATTGAGTGTTCGGCTCACGCGCCATATTTCTTTTATTACTCACTTTGCATAAATTATTAATCATGCAACTTTTTTATTATTACTTCTGCCTTGCACTATTTTATGTGTGCAAATAATTGATTTTTGTTGCGTCACGGGGTCACCTCGGCGTGTGGAGTCATCCTCTCGCCTCTATCAACCAAATTCCACTGTCACCATGGTGTGATACCCTGTGTTGCCATTATCACGTCGTCACTTCATCAAACTGACGTCCACCATGCCGAACTGTTTTGACACATCGACTGACGTGGGGGCTTCATTGTCACGCTGCCAAACTACTCTGTCTCCTCGGCTGGACCGGGGGCTTCGCCTCGGCACTTTGGCACCGTCGTGCTATCACTTTATCAAGCCGAGCTCTTCACTTAGGTACGTCAAGACCAGTTTTGGCGTTGGGACCTTGAGCTGCTACAAGTTCGGCCCACATCACACCAAGCACATTAACCAGCTAAGTCGCTTTCATGCTCAAAAAACTTTAAGTTTTAAAAAAATCGGTTCGACCAAGCATTATACTTTTTTGACAAAAGGTCGTTTGCGAAAAACTTTCTTTGTCAAAACCTTGTTTGTTACAAACAAATTCAAATACCCCGTTTACTTGGGGGCTTCTTTACTTGTGGTATGCTTAGGATTGGGTCTTGTCCATCACATCATTCTCCTAATGATGTGATCCCGTTATCAATGACATCCAATGTCCATGTTCAAGAAACCATGACCATCTATTGATCAACGAGCTAGTCAACTAGAGGCTTACTAGGGACATGTTGTGGTCTATGTATTCACACATGTATTACGATTTCCGATTAATAAAATTATATCATGAACAATAGACAATTATCATGAACAAGGAAATACAATAATAACAATTTTATTATTGCCTCTAGGGCATATTTCCAATAGTCTCCCACTTGCACTAGAGTCAATAATCTAGTTCACATCACTATGTGATTGTAATGAATCCAACACCCATGGGGTTTGTTCATATCTCGCTTGTGAGAGAGGTTTATTAGTCAATGGGTCTGAACCTTTCAGATCCATGTGTGCTTTACAAATCTCCATGTCATCTTGTAGATGCAGCTACCACGCGCTACTTGGAGCTATTCCAAATAACTGCTCTACTATACAAATCCGGTTTACTCCTCAGAGTCATCTGGATTAGTGTCAAAGTTTGCATCGACGTAACCCGTTACGACGAACTCTTTTACCACCTCCATAATCGAGAAAATTCCTTGGTCCACTAGTTACTAAGGATAAGTTCGACCGTCGTCATGTGATCCATTCCTGGATCACTCTTGTACCCCTTGACTGACTCATGGCAAGGCACACTTCAGGTGCGGTACACAGCATAGCATACTGTAGAGCCCGTGTTTGAAGCATAGGGGACGACCCTCGTCCTTTCTCTCTCTCTTCTGCCGTGGTCAAGTCTTGAGTCTTACTCAATACTCACACCTTGTAACACAGCCAAGAACTCCTTCTTTGCTGATCTATTTTGAACCCCTTTAAAATCTTGTCACGGTATGTATTCATTTGAAAGTACCATTAAGTGTTTTTTGATCTATCCTTATAGATCTTGATGATCAATGTTCAAGTAGCTTAATCCAGGTTTTCCATTGAAAAACACTTTTCAAATAACCATGTATGCTTTCCAGAAATTCTACATCATTTCTGATCAACAATATGTTAACAACATATACTCATCAAAAATTCTATAGTGCTCCCACTCACTTCTTTGGAAATACAAGTTTCTCATAAACTTTGTATAAACCCAAAATCTTTGATCATCTCATCAAAGCGTATTCCAACTCCGAGATGCTTACTCCAGTCCTTAGAAGGATTGCTGGAGCTTTGCATACTTGTTAGCATCTTTCAGGATTGACAAAACCTTGTGGTTGTATCACATACAACCTTTCCTCAAGAAAACCGCCGAGGAAACAATGTTTTGACATCCTATCTGCAAGATTTCATAAATAATGTAGTAACTGCTAACATAATTCCAACAGACTTTTAGCATCGCTACGAGTGAGAAAGTCCCATCGTAGTCAACTCCTTGAACTTGTCGGAAAGCATCTTAACGACAAGTCGAGCTTTCTTAATGGTGACACTTACCATCATTGTCTGTCTTCCTTTTAAAATCCATCTGCACCCAACAGCCTTACGACCATCAAGTAGTTCTTCCAAAGTCTATACTTTGTTTTTGTACATGGATCCTCTCTCGGATTTTATGGCCTCGAGCCATTCATCGGAATCTAGGCCCACCATCGATTCTCCATAGCTCGTAGGTTCATTGTTGTCTAGCAACATGACTTCCAAGACAGGATTACGTACCACTCTGAAGTAGTACGCATCCTTGTCGACCTATGAGGTTTGGTAGTGACTTGATCCAAAGTTTCATGATCACTATCATAAGCTTCCACTTCAATTGGTGTAGGTGCCACAGGAACAACTTCCTGTGCCCTACTACACACTAGTTGAAGTGAAGATTCAATAACCTCATCAAGTCTCCATCATCCTCCCACTCAATTCTTTCGAGAGACTTTTCCTCGAGAAAGGACCCATTTCTAGAAACAATCAATTTTGCTTCCGGATCTGAAATAGGAGGTATACCCAACTATTTTGGGTATCCTATGAAGATGCATTTATCCTCTTTGGGTTCGAGCTTATCAACCTGGAACTTTTTCACATAAGCGTCGCAGCCCAAACTTTTAAGAAACGACAACTTAGGTTTTTCTAAACCATAGTTCATACGGTGTCGTCTCAACGGAATTGCGTGGTGCCCTAATTAAAGTGAATGCGGTTGTCTCTAATGCCTAACCCATAAAAGATAGTGGTAATTCGATAAGAGACATCATGGTATGCACCATATCCAATAGGGTGCAGTTATGATGTTCGGACACACCATCACACTATGGTGTTCTAGGCGGTATTAGTTGTGAAACAATTTCCACAGTGTCTTAATTGTGTGCCAAACTCGTAACTTAGATATTCATCTCTGTGATCATATCATAGACATTTTATCCTCTTGTCACGATGATCTTCAACTTCACTCTGAAATTACATAAACCTTTCAATAATTCAGACTTGTGTTTCATCAAGTAAATATACTCAGCATCTACTGAAATCATCTGTGAAGCAAGAACATAACAATATCCACTGCGTGCCTCAGCACTCATTGGACTGCACACATCAAAATGTATTACTTCCAACAAGTTGCTTTCTTGTTCCATCATACTGAAAACGAGGCCTTTCAGTCATCTTGCCCATGTGGTATGATTTGCATGTCTCAAGTGATTCAAAATCAAGTGAGTCCAAACGATCCATCTGTATGGAGTTTCTTCATGCATATCTACCAATAGACATGGTTTGCATGTCTCAATCTTTTCAAAAACGAGTGAGTCCAAAGATTCATCAACATGGAGCTTCTTCATGCGTTTTATACCAACATGACTCAAATGGTAGTGCCACAAATATATGGTACTATCATTACTATCTTATATCTTTTGGCATGAACATGTGTATCACCACGATCGAGATTCAATAAACCATTCATTTTAGGTGCAAGACCATTGAAGGTAGTATTGAAATAAACAGAGTAACCATTATTCTCCTTAAATGAATAACCATATTGCGATAAACATAATCCAATCATGTCTATGCTCAATGCAAACACCAAATAACAATTATGTAGGTTTAACACCAATCCCGATGGTAGAGGGAGCGTGCGATGTTTGATCACATCAACCTTGGAAACACTTCCAACACATATCGTCATCTCACCTTTAGCTAGTCTCCGCAGCTTTTTATTTCGAGTTACTAACACTTAGCAACCGAACTGGTATTTATTGCCCTGGTGCTACTAGGAGTACTAGTAAAGTACACAATAATATAACGTATATTCAAAATACTTCTGTCGACCTTGCCAGCCTTCTCATCTACCAAGTATCTAGGGTAGTTCTGCTTCAGTGACCGTTCCCCTCATTACAGAAGCACTTAGTCTCGGGTTTGGGTTCAACCTTGGGTCTCTTCACTAGAGCAGCAACTGATTTGCCATTTCACGAAGTATCCCTTCTTTCCCTTGCCCTTCTTGAAACTAGTGGTTTAACCATCAACAATTGATGCTCCTACTTGATTTCTACTTTCGCGGTGTCAAACATCATGAGTTGCTCAAGGATCATCATGTCTATCCCTGATATGTCATAGTTCATCACGAAGCTCTAATAGCTTGGTGGCAGCGACTATGGAGAACCATCACTATCTCATCTGGAAGATTAACTCCCACTCGATTCAAGCGATTGTAGTACTCAGACAATCTGAGCACATGCTCAACGATTGAGATTTTCTCCCTTAGTTTGCAGGCTTAAGAAACTTGTCAGAGGTCTCATACCTCTTGACGTGGGCACTAGTCTGAAATCCCAATTTCAGTCTTTGGAACATCTCTTATGTTCTGCGACGTTTCAAAAACGTCTTTGGTGCCACGATTCTAAACCGTTAGCATTACGCACTGAACTATCACGTAGTCATCAAAACGTGTATGTCAGATGTTTCCCAACATCTACAGACGACGCTCGAGGTTCGGCACACCGAGCGGTACATTAAGGACATAAGCCTTCTGCGCAGCAATGAGGATAATCCTCAGTTGACGGACCCAGTCTGCATAATTTCTACTATCAACTTTCAACTAAATTTTCTCTAGGAACATATCTTAAACAGTAGAACTAAAGTGTAAGCTACGACATAATTTGCAAATACCTTTTGACTATGTTCATGATAATTAAGTTCATCTAATTATTTAATGAACTCCCACTTAGATAGACATCCCTCTAGTCATCTAAGTGATACATGATCCGAGTCAACTAGGCCGTGTCCGATCATCACGTGATACGGACTAGTCATCATCGGTGAACATCTTTATGTTGATCGTATCTACTATACGACTCATGTTCGACCTTTCGGCCTCTTGTGTTCCGAGGTCATGTCTGTACATGCTAGGCTCGTCAAGTCAACTTAAGTGTTTCGCATGTGTAAATCTGGCTTACACCCGTTGTATTCGAATGTTAGAATCTATCACACCCGATCATCACGTGGTGCTTCAAAACAACAAACCTTTGCAACGGTGCACAGTTAGGGGGAACACTTTCTTGAAATGTTAGTGAGGGATCATCTTATTTATGCTACTGTCGTTCTAAGCAAATAAGATGTAAACATGACAAACATTGCATGCACATCATAAAGTGACATGGTATGGCCAATATCATCTTGCGCCTTTGACCTCCATCTTCGAGGCGCGGCATGAACACCATCGTCACCGGCATGACACCATGATCTCCATCATCGTGTCTTCATGAAGTTGCCTCGCCAACTATTACTTATACTACTATGGCTAAGGGTTAGCAATAAAGTAAAATATTTACATGGCGTTTTCATTGACACGCGGGTCATAAATAAATTAAGACAACTCCTATGGCTCCTGCCGGTTGTCATACTAATCGACATGCAAGTCGTGATTCCTATTACAAGAACATGATCAATCTCACACATCACATACATCATTCATCGCATCCTTTTGGCCATATCACATCACATAGCATACCCTGCAAAAACAAGTTAGACGTCCTCTAATTGTTGTTGCATGTTTTACGTGGCTGCTATGGGTTTCTAGCAAGAACGTTTCTTACCTATGCAAAACCACAACAGTGATATGCCAATTGCTATTTACCCTTCATAAGGACCCTTCTCATCGAATCCGATCCTACTAAAGTGGGAGAGACAGACACCCGCTAGCCACCTTATGCATCAAGTGCATGTCAGTCGGTGGAACCTGTCTCACGTAAGAGTACGTGTAAGGTCGGTCCGAGCCGCTTCATCCCACAATGCCGCCGAATCAAGATAAGACTAGTAACGGTAAGCAAATTGAACAAATCATCGCCCACAACTACTTTGTGTTCTACTCGTGCATAGAATCTACGCATAGACCTAGCTCATGATGCCACTGTTGGGGAACGTAGCAATAATTCAAAATTTTCCTACGTGTCACCAAGATCAATCTAGGAGATACTAGCAACGAGAGAGAGGGAGTGCATCTTCATACCCTTGAAGATCGCTAAGCGGAAGTGTTACATGAACGCGGTTGGTGGAGTTGTACACGCAGCGATTCAGATCGCGGTCGATTCCGATCTAAGCGCCGAACAACGGCGCCTCCGCGTTCAACACACGTAAAGCCCGGGGACGTCTCCTCCTTCTTGATCTAGCAAGGAGAGAGGAGAAGTTGAGGGAGAGCTCCGTCAGCACGATGGCGTGGTGGTGATGGAGCTCGTGGTTCTCCGGCAGGGCTTCGCCAAGCGCTACGGAGGAGGGGGAGGAGGTGTAGGAGAGGGGGAGGGGCTGCGCTAGGGGAAGGGTTTGTCGCGTCTAGCAGCCCTCCCACCCCCACTATTTATAAGAGAAGGGCAGAGGGGGCCGGCCCCTTCAGATCCCATCTAGGGGAGGGGTGGTGGCCAGGGAGGGAACCCTAGATGGGTTTTGGGCGCCCCCACCCATAGGAGACTTGCCCCCTAAGCCAGGAGGGGAGGCTGCCCTAGGGGAGGTGCCCCCACCTCTCCTGGTTACGTGAGATGGGGTGGGAGGGGCGCACAACCCCTTAGTGGGCTGGTGTGCCCCTTCCCCTTGGCCCATAAGGCCCCCCAACACTTGCCGGGGCCTCCGAAACCACTTTCGGACACGCTGGTCGTCACCCGGTACTCCCGGAACAATTCCGGACTCCAATACCCTTCGTCCAATATATCGATCTTCACCTCCGGACCATTCCGGAACTCCTCGTCACGTCCGGGATCTCATACGGGACTCCGAACAACCTTCGGTAACCACATACTATTTTCCATAACAACTCTAGCGTCACCGAACCTTAAGTGTGTAGACCCTACGGGTTCGGGAACCATGCAGACATGACCGAGACATCTCTCCGGCCAATAACCAATAGCGGGATCTGGATACCCATATTGGCTCCCACATGTTCCACGATGATCTCATCGGATGAACCACGATGTCGGGGATTCAATCAATCCCGTATACAATTCCCTTTGTCTATCGGTATGTTACTTGCCCTAGATTCGATCGCCGGTATCCCCATACCTCGTTCAATCTCATTACCGACAAGTCTCTTTACTCGTTCCGTAATGCATGATCCCGTGGCTAACTCCTTAGTCACATTGAGCTCATTATGATGATGCATTACCGAGTGGGCCCAGAGATATCTCTTCATCATACGGAGTGACAAATCCCAGTCTCGATTCGTCCCAACCCAACAGACACTTTCGGAGATACCTGTAGTGGACCTTTATAGCCACCCAGTTACGTTGTGACGTTTGGTACACCCAAAGAATTCCTATGGTATCAGGGAGTTGCACAATCTCATGGTCTAAGGAAATGATACTTGACATTATAAAAGCTTTAGCAAACGAACTACACGATCTTGTGCTACACTTAGGATTGGGTCTTGTCCATCACATCATTCTCCTAATGATGTGATCCCGTTATCAATGACATCCAATGTCCATGGTCAGGAAACCATGACCATCTATTGATCAACGAGCTAGTCAACTAGAGGCTTACTAGGGACATGTTGTGGTCTATGTATTCACACATGTATTACGGTTTCCGGTTAATACAATTATAGCATGAACAATAGAAAATTATCATGAACAAGGAAATACAATAATAACCATTTTATTATTGCCTCTAGGGCATATTTCCAACACCGAGCATATATAATAAAGTGCAGTTACGATGTTCGGACACACCATTATGCTGTGGTGTTCTAGGTGGCGTGAGTTGCGAAACTATTCTGCATTGTTTCAAATGAAGACCAAACTCATAACTCAAATATTCACCTCCACGATCAGATCATAGAAACTTAATTTTCTTGTTACGATGATTTTCCACTTCACTCTAAAATTCTTTAAACTTTTCAAATGTTTCAGACTTATGTTTCATCAAGTAGACATACCCATATCTACTCAAATCATCTATGAAGGTAAGAAAATACCGATACCCGCCATGAGCATCAACACTCATCGGACCGCATACATCAGTATGTATTATTTCCAATAAGTCTGTTACTCGTTCCATTGTTCCGGAGAGCAGAGTCTTAGTCATCTTGCCCATGAGGCATGGTTCGCAAGCATCAAGTGATTCCAAAAGCCCATCAGCATGGAGTTTCTTCATGCGCTTTACACCAATATGACCTAAACGGCAGTGCCACAAATAAGTTGCACTATCATTATTAAACTTATATCTTTTGGCTTCAATACTATGAATATGTGTATTACTACTATCAAGATTTAGTAAAAATAGACCACTCATTAAGGGTGCATGACCATAAAAGATATTACTCGTATAAATAGAACAACCATTATTCTTTGATTTAAATGAATAACCGCCTCGCATCAAACAAGATCCAGATCTAATGTTCATGCTTAACGCTGGCACCAAATAACAATTATTCAGGTCTAAAACTAATACCAAAGGTAGATGTAGAGGTAGAGTGCCGACGACAATCACATCGACTTTGGAACCATTTTCCACGTGCATCGTCATCTCTTCCTTAGCTAGTCTTCGCTTAATCCGTAGCCCCTGTTTCGAGTTGCAAATATTAGCAACAGAACCAGTATCAAATACCCAGGCGCTATTGCGAGCATTAGTAAGGTACACATCAATAACATGTATATCAAATATACCTTCACTTTGCCATCCTTCTTATTTGCCAAATACTTGGGGCAGTTCCGCTTCCAGTGACTAGTCCCTTTGTAGTAGAAGCACTCAGTCTCAGGCTTAGGTCCAGACTTGGGCTTCTTCACTTGAGCAGCAACTTGCTTGCCGTTCGTTTTGAAGTTCCCCTTCTTCCCTTTGCCCTTCTTCCTGAAACTAGTGGTCTTGTTGATCATCAACACTTGATGCTCCTTCTTGATTTCTACCTCCGCAGCTTTTAGCATCGCGAAGAGCTTGGGAATTGTCTTATCCATCCCTTGCATATTATAGTTCATCACGAAGCTTTTGTAGCTTGGTGGCAGTGATTGAAGAACTCTGTCAATGACACTATCATCAGGAAGATTAACTCCCAATTGAGTCAAGTGGTTGTGGTACCCAGACATTCTGAGTATATGTTCACTCTCAAAACTATTCTCCTCCATCTTGCAGCTGCAGAACTTATTGGAGATTTCATATCTCTCAATCCGAGCATTTGCTTGAAATATTAACTTCAACTCTTGGAATATCTCATATGCTCCATGACGTTCAAAACATCGTTGAAGTCCCGATTCTAAGCTGTATAGCATGGCACACTGAACTATTGAGTACTCATCAGCTTTGCTCTGCCAGGCGTTCATAACATCTGGTGTTGCTCCTGCAGCGAGCTTTGCACCTAGCGGTGCTTACAGGACGTAATTCTTCTGTGCAGCAATAAGGATAATATCAAGTTACGGACCCAGTCCATGTAGTTGCTACCATCATCTTTCAACTTAGCTTTCTCTAGGAATGCATTAAAATTCAACGGAACAACATCACGGACCATTTATCTACAACAACATAGACATGCAAAATACTATCAGGTACTAAGTTCATGATAAATTAAAGTTTAATTTAATCATATTAAGAACTCCCACTTAGATAGACATCCCTCAAGTCATCTAAATGAATACGTGATCCATATCAACTGAACCATGTCGGATCATCACGTGAGATGGAATAGTTTTCAATGGTGAACATCACTATGTTGATCATATCTACTATATGATTCACGCTCGACCTTTCAGTCTCAGTGTTCCGAGGCCATATCTGCATATGCTAGGCTCGTCAAGTTTAACCCGAGTATTCTGCTTGTGCAAAACTGGCTTGCACCCGTTGTATGTGAACGTAGAGCTTATCACACCCGATCATCACGTTGTGTCTCGGCACGACGAACTGTGGCAATGGTGCATACTCAGGGAGAACACTTATACCTTGAAATTTAGTGAGATCATCTTATAATGCTACCATTGAACTAAGCAAAATAAGATGCATAAAGGATAAACATTGCATGCAATCAATATAAGTGATATGATATGGCCATCATCATCTTGTGCCTTTGGTCTCCATCTCCAAATCACTGTCATGATCACCATCGCCACTGGGTTGACACCTTGATCTCCATCGTAGCATCGTTGTCGTCTCGCCAACTATTCCTTCCATGACTATCGCTACCGCTTAGTGATAAAGTAAAGCAATTACATGGCGATTGCAATTCATATAATAAAGCGGCAACCATATGGCTTTTGCCAGTTGCCGATAACTGTATTACAAAACATGATCATCTCATACAACAATTTATATAATCATGTCTTGACCATATCACATCACAACATGCCTTGCAAAACAAGTTAGATGTCCTATACTTTGTTGTTGCAAGTTTTACGTGGCTGCTACGGGCTTAGCAAGAACCGTTCTTACCTACGCACCAAAACCACAACGTGGTATAGTGATTGCTTTTTGATCTTCAGAAAGAACCCTGTTCATTGAATCCGATTCAACTAAAGTTGGAGAAACAGACACCCGCCAGCCACCTGTGTGCAAAGCACGTCGGTAGAACCAGTCTCATGAATGTGGTCATGTAATGTCGGTCTGGGCCGCTTCATCCAACAGTACCGTTGAATCAAGAAACAACTAGTGACGACAAGCAATATGTATATACCCACGCCCACAACTCCTTTTTGTTCTACTCGTGCATATAACATCTACGCATAGACCTGGCTCGGATGCCACTGTTGGGGAACGCGGTATTTCAAAAAAATCCTACAATCACGCAAGATCTATCTAGGAGATGCATAGCAACGAGAGGGGAGAGTGTGTCTACGTACCCTCATAGACCGAAAGCGGAAGCATTGAGTAACACGGTTGATGTAGTCGAACGTCTTCGTGATCCAACCGATCAAGTACCGAACATACGGCACCTCCGCGATCTGCACACGTTCAGCTTGGTGATGTCCCTCAAACTCTAGATCCAGCTGAGGCCGAGGGAGAGTTTCTTCAGCACGACGGCGTGTTGATGGTGATGATGAAGTTACCGATGCAGGGCTTCGCCTAAGCACTACGACAATATGACCGAGGTGGAAATCTGTGGAGGGGGGCACCGCACACGGCTAAGAAATAAACTTGTGTGTCTATGGGGTGCCCCCTCCCCCGTATATAAAGGAGGGGAGGTGGGGGCTGGTCGGTCTCATGGGGCGCGCCCCAAGGGGGTAATCCTACTCCTACTAGGAGTAGGTTCCCTCCTTTCCTGGTCCAACTAGGAGGGGAAGGAAAGAGGAAGAGGGAGAGAAGGAAAGGGCGCCGCCCCCCCCCCCCCAATTCGGATTGGGCTTGGGGGGCGCGCGCCACCACCTGAACGCCTCCTCTCTTCCACTAAGGCCCATGAAGGCCCGTTAACCCTCCGGGGGGTTCTGGTAACCCCCCAGTACTCCGGAAAATGCCCGAACCTATCTGAAACCTTTTCGGTGTCCAAACATAACCTTCCAATATATCAATCTTTATGTCTCGACCATTTCGAGACTCCTCTTCATGTCCGTGATCACATCCGGGACTCCGAACAACCTTCGGTACATCAAATCACATAACTCACAATACATATCGTCATCGAACATTAAGTGTGCAGACCCTACGGGTTCGAGAACTATGTAGACATGGTCGAGACTCATCTCCGGTCAATAACCAATAGCGGAACCTGGATGCTCATATTGGTTCCTACATATTCTACAAAAATCTTTATCGGTCAAACCGCATAACAACATACGTTGTTCCCTTTGTCATCGGTATGTTACTTGCCCGAGATTCGATCGTCGGTATCATCATACCTAGTTCAATCTCGTCACCGGCAAGTCTCTTTACTCATTCCATAATGCATCATCCCGTAACTAAATCATTAGTCACATTGCTTGCAAGGCTCATAGTAATGTGCATTACCGAGAGGGCCCAGCGATACCTCTCCGACAATCGGAGTGACAAATCCTAATCTCGATCTATGCAAACTCAACAAACACCATCGGAGACACCTATAGAGCATATTTATAATCACCCAGCTACGTTGTGACGTTTATAGCACACTAAGTGTTCCTCCGGTATTCGGGAGTTGTATAATCTCATAGTCATAGGAACATGTATAAGTTATGGAAAAAGCAATAGCAACAATCTAAATGATCATAGTGCTAAGCTAACGGATGGGTCTAGTCCATCACATCATTCTCTAATGATGCGATCCTGTTCATCAAATGACAACACATGTCTATGCCTAGGAAACTTAACCATCTTTGATTAACGAGCTAGTCTAGTAGAGGCATACTAGGGACACTCTATTTGTCTATGTATTCACACATGTACTAAGTTCTTGGTTAATACAATTCTAGCATGATTAATAAACATTTATCATGATATAAGGAAATATAAATAACAACTTTATTATTGCCTCTAGGGCATATTTCCTTCAGAAAAGTGTCCAGAGCTTCATGCAGGATCACCACCCCTTCCATGATGTTGTCTGGGTTTTGGAAATAACAGGGGGCACACACATTGTTAACCTATTCATTAAAACTTTTGTAATGATTTTGAAGCTAACATTCAACAAGCATATAGGTCTAAATTTTTGAATTTGTTTAGCATCTTTAGTATTTGGCACTAATGTAATGATGCCATAATTTAACCTGGCAATGTTAATTTTCCCTCTAAGAAATTCTTCTATAGAGCTTTGAGATCCCTTCACCAAATCCCAGAATTCCTCGTAAAAAGCAGCAGAGAACCCATCTGGTCCAGGGCTTTTATTTTATTTTTTTCATTCCAAACACCACTATTTTAATCTCTTCTAGTGAGAAGGGGCACATCAGCCTTTCTTTATATTCATCACTAATCTTGTTAGTTTCCATGTCTCTCATTGAGACCTGGGCTTCTTCAGGGTGTCCAAACAATTTTTTGTAAAAGTTAGTAATATATTTCATCAGTTCCTCCTCTCCTTCTATCACTCCTTGTTCTAGGGATATTATTCTATTTTTTCTCCTCCTCCCATTAACCTTGGAATGATAATATCTTGTATTTTCATCTCCCTCTGTGATTTCTTTATCCTTATATATTTGTATTATTTTAATCTCCTCCTGCATCATCACCCTTTTCAGTTGTTCTCTGAGCTCTTTTTGCTCATTTCTATCAGCCATAGTTATTCCCCTAATTTCATTATTGTTATCTATTTCATCTAATCTTTTGACAATATCTATTTTTATCTTTCTATACCAGGCATCTACATTTCTATTCCATCCTTTTGCCTTCTTCCTTAAATTTCTCATCCTGAGTTGCCACCTTTCTAATATATCTCCAAAGTATTTTTCATTCCAAGTTTTCTGTATCAATTCCTTAAACCCCTCCCTCAAGGCCCAAGCATTCTCATATCTAAATATGTATTTTTTGGTTGTTCATCTCTCGTGTCCAAATAAAAAGGTGTGTGATCTGACACCCCCCTAGCAAAAGCTTGTAGTATAGTTAGAGGATATTTCTCTTCCCACACTGGGCACATTAAAACCCTATCTAATTTTTCATAGGTTGGATCAGCCAAATTATTAGCCCAAGTAAATTTTCTTCCATTTAAGGGAAGCCCTTAATCCAATCGGCTCAATAATTGTATTGAACATAAATGTCCATTGCTCATTGTGTATAGGTTTGTTCTTTTCTTTCTCATTTCTAATGATG
>NC_041380.1:420263659-420273796 GCF_002162155.2 Triticum dicoccoides
ACACACCAAACAAGGTAATTGGTTGTCATGATAGACTCTGGCGAACTCTGCCAGGACGCATGCTTTTCCCTCAATCTGTGCATCTCCATACATAGTAATTAAATTCTAGTGCATTTTGATAATTTTGTCATATATCAGCATCCTCACAAAGTAAACCCCTTTCTCTATGTGTTCTACATTAAACCTATCTTGATTTACTCCCATCAAGATCCCTCCCGACATCCCCCTAGGCTCATTCCAGCAGCAATCAAAATTCCTCCCCTCACAAAAATTATGTAATTCATTTTTCAATTTTTTTCTTAATAGTTTCTGAAATCCCTATGAAGTCTAGTCTATGATCCACAATCAATTCTCTAACATATCTCTTTTTGTGATCTTGCCCCAAACCTCTCGCATTCCAAAAAAATCCCTCTCATTGTGAATCTATTTGAAAATATTTACTTTTTATAATTCTCCCCTTCTCCCCCTATTTTTTATAATCTTTTGCTCTCTTTTTTCTCCTGAGCACATCAATCCCAATAGATTGCGCCACACAGCTTGATGCTGGTGAGCCATTCTTTTTCCCCTTTTTTCCCTAAGAATATATTTCTTAGTTTCACAAATTGCTGCTCTTCTAAATCAGCATCTGAATGCTCTAAGTCTGAGCATAGATAATCTAAATCCACATCTCCAATGTGAATATACACTGGTGTGTTGCTTTTTTCCTCCCCCATGTTACTGTTCCTTTCCTCCTCTTTCTTATTCTCCATCTGATTTTGAAAATATATTTCTCTCTTTGCTATCTTCATTTTTCTAATTATCTCTAGATTTTTATCTATCATATCAATGGAACCCAAATCAATTCCAACTAGAGAACTAATGTGTAACAATGAAGAGTTTGCACAATTTAAATCGGTATCCTTATCATAGTTATCTCTTTCTTCAGCCCTCATCTTTGCCATTTCCTCCACTTTCTGATCTTCTTTTCCTATGTTCCTCAACCTTCTTTTCAGTTCAATTTCTTTGTCTTCATCATTTTTTTCTGTCACCTCCATCCCATGCAACTCTGCCAATCTCTCTCCCAAAGTCCCTACTGATTCTTGACTTGCATTCTAGTCAGTAGGTTCATTATACTTTCCAGATTCAGTTTTCTCTTTCTTATCTTGGGTTTATTTTTCAAAGTCTTCCACCTCTAGATTAGCCAGCTCCATCTCATATTGCTCTTTGTTTGCAGCCTCCTGTTCCAACTTCAAAATATCTTCCTTTTGTTTTTCAATCATGTTCTCTAGACTTTTTTGTGTGCTCTTCAAGTATTTTTATCCTCTTATCAGCCTTGTCCCACAAAGCATTTTCTTTGGCTTTCTCTTTCTCTAAGTTCTGAATTTTTCTGAACATAATATCCATTTCTTTTTGCATGTTCCCTCTTTCAGCAGCCATACTTTTGTCCAAGTGTCCAATGATTTCCTCTATTGATTTTTTTATCATTTCATTTTTTCTGTCAATCTCCTCAATTTGTTTCAGAGATAGACTATCCAAAGCCATCCCTCTTCTTTCAGCTCCAGTTAGCTTTGCTCTTTTCCTGTTTTCCTCCTCATCATCCCCAACTTCCATTTCAGACACACCATTAGATTTTCTTTTCTCCTCCTTATACCAGCCCATCTCAGTCACCTTATCCAGCTCTGCCCCAATTCTAAACATTAGAAAATCTGGAGAAGTTATTTCCACATGAGAAGGGATCTTCCCCACATCCCTGACCCCACACTTCACTTTCACTTTTTCTTCATTAATAGTGTCCACGTCAATTTCTAACACAGGCCCTACAACAGCAGCCACTTCACACATTCCAAAAAAAATGTCTAAAGCAATCTGGTACTTTCTTAAATTTCACCCAAGCAGTGTGCATTTTCCCAATTGCCAAACGATCAAGAGACCGGGGTTGTACCTTTATAATGACACCAGTCCCCAACAGATTGAAGTCATTGAACTTTGCTAGTTCCACCAACTTTGCTTTATTTTGGAATCTCATCATATAACAATTTTTTCCATATTCCTTTACTCTTCATTGCCATCCCCAATCAAACATTTCATTGAGAGCTTTTATCAGCTCAGTTTCATTGATCTGCCCATTCCTAATGATCACCACTCCTAAAGGATTTATATGCTCTGCAATTAAGACAGCCTTGTAGCTCTACACCAGCAACACTCCTAGACCTTTTAAAGCATATTCAACATATTTGGGTACTGGTTTCATTTGTTTCAGAAAGTTGCAGGCTCTGGTAATGTGGTTATCCCTACCACAAATTAAGCAGTGCCCCACTTTGCAATCTCTAGGTAAATGCTTGGGATGTTTGCATTTTCCACATACCTGTCTATTGAACCTATCATTTCTACTCCTATCATCACTCATATTTTGTTGCCAAGCCCCACTGTTCACCTGATTCCTGAAGTCATTTCCTGAGCTATTTCCATTGCCTTTTGCTCTCTTCAGCACATTTTCCTCACCAGCATTAGTTTCTTTGACTGTTTCTTTACCATAGCTCATCATTGACTTATTTTTCCCACTATCTTCCACAAGCATCCCATTCTTGTTCATTCCCTGCACTAGTTGTGATAGTAATGCACTCAGGATCTGTTGCTACTAACTAGAATTCATGCTTCCCTCTCCTTTATCTCTGCCATCTCTCTGATCTTCCCCAACATCTTCCCCTTTCCCAACTTCTTCCTTTCTATCCCCACTGTCTTTTCTTCCTTCTTTGATCTGCCAAACCTTGCTCCCCCCAGATTCATCACTGGGTGCATTTGAGCTTCCAATACCTCTTCCAACGCTGAACCCAAATCCCGAATGCCCTCCCCCCCTCTGCCATGAAAATCGAAGGAATTTTCAGAGGAGTTGGATCTGCTTCTATCTCCTCCACCAAATTGCCCTATTTTTCTGACATTGGAATCACCAAATCTTCCTCCTCTGTTGGTCCTCCCCCCTCCAAAACCTCTCCCAAAGTTTCCAGCCATGTGTTCTACTTCCTCTCGTGGCGGCTGGGGGGTAAACCCTAGAATTAGATCAGTGCTCTCTCTCTCTCCCTCCATGTCTCTGCCTTTTTATAGGCTCACCCCACTCCTCCAGGACTTGGGCCTTCTCTTTATCTGGGCTTTCCAGAGCCCAGTAGGACAAGTCCAAGTCCAGGTCAGTTTGCACCTTTTCACCTACCGGGCCACCAAACCTGGTTATCCATCTCTCCTTTGTTTTCCTTCATCCTCACTTTTTCCATCCCTCTCCTCCCCCCTTATGTGGGATATATGATCGGAGTATTTCTAATGTAAATTTCACCAAAGTCAAGGTCCTCCTCATCTTACCATACAACAATGGGCTGGAAATTTCCATGCCTCATGTGCATTTGAACTGTTTTGGCTTCAACCACTTCATTATTCCTAGAATCCCACCCTGTGTTTTTTTTTGTTATTTATCTCAACCTTTCCCTTTTCTCTATTCTCTTTTTCTCCATTTTCATCATTTTGGAGTTTGTGAATTTTTCTTATATGCTTTTCCTTTTTTCCATTCCTCTCTGCTCTTCCCAATCTCCCCAAAATAACCTCATCTACATCAATCGACGTAGTAGAGGTCGGGTATTTCGATCCACACATACCTGACGAAGTTGGAGAAGACACCCCCTCCCCCTCCTCGTTGGAAACCTCCCCGGCCAACAGCCAGAAGCGGTTGTCGGCCGGCGAGGCCCCTACTGGAGGCGGGAAAGGGCACGAAGGCGCGGAGAACGCCTGGGGAAGCATGGAGAACGCCTTGGCAGCTCTGTGACCGCCCTCTTCTGCTTCCTCCTTGGTGTCACCATCTCCTCGTCGTCTTCCTCTATCACAATCGGCGCCATCCATGAGCGTGGTGCAGGCAGCCCCATCACCACCTCCATCGGCGGCGGCGACGGCTGGATCTGACTGTAGCGAAGGGATCTAAAGACCCTCCACTTGTGCCTCTGCTCCTGGATCGGGGATTCCGCCTTGAGCATTGCCCAAAGCAGAACCCCCATCGCTGGCTGCCTGTCGTAGTTGGGGAAGCAACGTTGGATCTCTTCTTCGTTCAGCTTGTCGCGCGCCATCTCCATAGCGTCGTTGAGCATCTTCGCCTTCGGAAACCACCTGTTGATCTTCCTCAGCCTTCCCATCCGCACCTCGTCACCGTCGGCGAACGCCCACATCTGCTGCTCGCGGGTCATCATGAAACCCTAGCTCACGGCGTGGCAGAGCGGGGGAGAGCGGAGCGAGAGAGAGCGGGTCGTGCGGTGTGCAAGGAGGAGAAATGCCAGGAGTCGGGGCAGTCGGGGGACTAAAATATCCCCTCCGCTCCCCTCGGCCGCATTACTCACCTCGGGGCTCGCAACGTGACCAAGCCGCCCTCCATGCGCCGCAACTTTTGCAATATGACACGGGAACTGCACAGCTTGGCCAGGGGCAAAACCCGCGTCATCACGCCAGCCGCGCGCGTCCACTGTCACGTCCTCGGGTTGAGGAGGACCAGCCGCCTTCCTCGCCAGAGGAGAAAACCCAGCCGGAATTCCAGCAGCAATGCCCCTAGATCGGGGACGAACTCGCCGGAATTCCAGCAGCGATGCCCCTAGATCGGGGACGAACTCGCCGGAATTCCAGCAGGGATGCCCCTAGATCGGGGACCAACTCGCACCGGAGCGGCTAAATTTCATGTTTTGACCCTTTTCTGAAACCTATTCGAGATTTGACCCTAGTTTGAAAAAAAATCGAGATCTGACCCTTTTGCTATCGCCAGGGACCTTGGCGGTAGGGTATAACAGCCTACCACTAAGGTCCCTGGCGGTAGGGTTGCATGCCCTACCGCCAAAAACCTTCTAAGTATTGACCACAATGCATGCTCGTACCTACTGCCAAGCACATTGGTGGTAGGGTTGTGCAGGCTACCGCCAGCCTGGTTTGGCGGTAGCGATGTTTCCTACCGCCAAAGTCTCTGGCGATAGGCTGTTAGACCTTACCGCCATGGACTCTGGCGATAGTAAAAGGGTCAGATCTCAAATTTTTTTCAAACTAGGGTCAAATCTTGAATAAGTTTCAAAACACGAAAATTTGCCCACCGGAGCCGTGCATCGCACGCGAGACGTGTGTTGCCCGTCGTCATCCACACAGTATCCGCTCTACCCGTCATATCCGTCGATCGCTGCTAATGCTAGCTAGCCAGCTTCCGGGACTGGACGAGCTGAGTGCAGATTTATTATATCCTCCTGATCAGCATGCAATTTCAAAAGTCCAGCGAGGCATGACAACGTTATTGTGTTGGGAGAGCATGGCAAATTCATTTAGCAAGCACAGCAAATCCTGGCAAAAAACTGAATTGGACAGATTTGCCATGCTTGCTAAAAAAATTGCCATCCCTCAGACAATATAAATTGCCATGAAAAAGTTATAATTTCCAAGCTCCTCAGAGAACGTTCGCTGGTTATCAAATCCATCTGAAACAGTACATTTCCATCCAGGAGATGGCAGCAATAGTTTGCAAGTTACTTGCCAGCATAGATCAAACTGTAGATTTGTGCATGTACACACAGACAGCACATATTTACAAGTTCCAGTTCCAATTCCCAAACTCTAGGCTCAATCAAAAATAGGAACAACCAGATTGCAGCAAACCACAGCGGGTTTGACCTAACAGAACGCCTCCTGCCATCGACGAATTTGATTTTCCTTTTCCTGAAAATATCAACTGTTGCACCCAATGCAATATAAAGATCAAAATCATTAGTTAAGACCATGAGAAGATGACTGTTGCATAAGAGACGGGTTTAGGCTTCTTTAGGGCAGAGGCAACAGTCAAAACAGATAAAAATACATCTTCCATTCGGTACACGGTGCAAAAAAACTTGGTCTGCCCTGGATTACATTTGCACTACAAGATCAAGCTATGTGCTAAGGTTGACAGCTTCACTCTTTTGATGTTATGACAAGAAGGCCCAGTGCGCCAATCAGAAGGTACTGCAGCAACAGGCATCACATATTAGCATTTCATCAGTGCTTCAAACTCAGGAGTAGGCTGGTCAGTACTTAAAAGGAATAAACATACCTTAATGATCGGCTTCTCAGTCATCACAATCGTAACCCACCCAACATATGGTAGATAGCTGTTCATGTAACAAAAGGGTAATGCCAGCTGAATTATTTTATACCAGTATGAAGGCAGAAATGTGAATGTGATACAAATTTTCTAGGCACTCACCCTACAGCCCGCCCCATAATGTGATGCTTCTGAAGCCAAAGCTGCCCTTGTGCATACAGAAGTCGGTCATCCCCAAAATTATTATCGCCTGAAAAGGCAGTTTGTCACTTGAGATACAACAGCGCAGTGGCACCCAATGTAAATTATAAATTGCTAGCTGTTGACTATTATTGCCGGGATTGCAAAAACTACTTGGATAGTCAGCATATCACTGAAGAAAAACCTATGGCATTCAAACAGAAAATGACAGATACCTTTTGTGAGGATGTCAACTTCTCCACTTTCTTGCCGTTCATGAACCTATACATTGAGAAAAGTAAACTCAAAACTAGCATGAAAAAACTTGCACGTCTAATATGCATATATATGGTGATTGATCACATGACTTCACAATTTTATTACCTTGATCACACGGTGAACAATTGGAATTTCACGGCCCTGCATAAATAAATGTCCAGATGTAATCTTAGTGTCTTGAACATCAAATACAAGCACACACAATGAAATATAGGACAAAATCATGGGTTCATGACCCAGCTAATAATTTACGGCTTACAAAGTACAATAATTGAGTACTTACATCAATATTAAAAACAACTATTTCTCCAGTGCGGATAGGTTCTTTGCTCATGTGCAAAAACAGAATATCACCCTGCAAAACAGATAATTAATGATACAGGGACACTATGCAAATGATAACACCCATTTTAGCCTACAGAACGCAAAAATGGCACTGGAATAAAAACAGAAAACTGAGAACATGGCATGGTGGTAACAGTAATCTCAAAAGGAAACTTGGATGAATTAGAACAAGATCTTAAAGGCGATAGGACAGTCCTTCACTTACAACCCAATGGAGGCCAATTATATTCTTATTCATATGAGTAAATCATGGGAATAATCCACTTTATGTGTTGCACATGCAATTTTGGGATTTCATATTGGTCAAATATTAACTTCAAATTACAAAAACAAATGTGTATGTCCACTTGCGGGTGTGCTTGGGCACCCTCTAATTCGACTCTGTCCGTTCACTTAGAAAGTATTTTATCAAAATTCCTGTCTAACCCAGAGGATAAAGTCGAATTAGAGGGTATCTAAAATGGCCCTCAAGAATCTAATAATCAGATGCATATACAAAATTTAAGGGGTTCTCGCACTGCATAAGTAGGCAACAAACCCTTTTAAATCCAGGCTCCATGCTACCAGAAAGAACCACCACAACTGGCGATTCGCTCCCTGTCGCGACCATCAATCCCTTCCATATGATCAATGCTGAGGTAACAATCATACCTGCCATGGGGAAAAAATCATGACTTCCTCTGTGAGAACATTGTTGCAACCAACAATTACCAATATCTAAGAGCAGCAAAACCCCAAAATAACTAACAAGTAAGGTGCCATGCTCCCCTCTTTCCCTATATACCACGAATCTATAAACTGATTTTCAGAAGCAAGGAGCAATATCGCTAGTAGTAGTAGGGTAAAAACAACACGGCCGAAAATCCCAGTATAGTCCTCTAAGGCTGTCAGTCCAATGGAGTGGCTCGTGTACATTTCAGTGCGTATGATTCTTCCAAGAAAACAACTCCAAAAAGCTCTTAGGACCAGATCAAGAACCCCAAAAGCCTTAATGCCCCAAATTGCTATTTTCTTCAGATCCTCTCTGCCGCAATCTGGCACGCGAAAACACGACAGAACCGCGCCTTTCAGATCAAAACCCAAACTGGTCCACAGGGTAAAACCCCTAACCGTGAATTCCGCCGCGATACAACCGAAAATACATCTATCAAGTACGCGGAGACGAAGAAGAGATGGGAGAGCAAAAGAGGCGTCACCGAGGCTGATGATCTGCGTGACGACCTGGCGGACCTGCATCGACCGGATCGACTCCACCTGGTCGCCGATGAACCCCATCTCGCCCGGCTGGCTCTCGGCGGGGATCTCTCTCCCGGCGACGTTTCTTCCGAGGGGAGGGGGCGGCGGAGAACTCACGGTTGCGAGGACTGGAACGGAAAGAAGGTCCGCGTTTTTTCGACTCCTTTTTGCAGACAGGACCCCGCGGGTTGCTGGATATTAGCTTCCGATCCGACGCGGCTCGCTACACGTCAGAGGACGGATTTTAGTGCGTTGGATAGATATCGGACGGATGGTAAGCTCGGTGTTAATGCGTTCGGCTCGTTTCGGCACGGCCCATGTCAGCTAATCCATATCTGTTCGTTGAATTGGGATGGGATGGCTATGTAGGTTCCATTCTTTGAATCTTTGGTTTTTTCTTTTGGTTGACCGTAAAGTAAGCCCGGGCTTTCAATCCCCGTCAAAAGAAAAAGTCCAGGCTTGCAATCAACTAGGAGCAGCTATGCTGGAGTTTATATTGTGTGACGATTCGTACCAGCGAACATACACTGGACCAGTCAAATTACCAGAATATCGCAACTGTTTGTTGATATCTTTGGTGGCAAAGAAGACAGCTAGTCAGAGAGGCGAGGATGTACAAACTACAGAAAAAATAGCTCATGTTGTTATTGCGTTGGCCCTTAACTATGTTCGTGCAACAGGGACAAGCAAGGTCATTTCAAAAATCAAAAAGTGGCCGGTTTTCATGCAGGACAGCAGGTGTTGAATGTCGGTGCATCGTTTTCAGAGGGCGAATATAACGTTGCATGTGGAGCAGTTATCGATGATCGCAAAGGAATTTTCATAAGAGCTTCAATGGAAAGGTTGGAACGTGTAGCTGATGTCGTCTCAGCCGAGGCAGCGGCCTACTTGAGGGACTCAAATTAGCTCACAATACTGGATGTGTTGGGGAACGTTGCAGAAAATTAAAATTTTTCCTACGGTTTCACCAAGATCCATCTATGAGTTCATCTAAGCAACGAGTCAAGGGGAAGAGTTTGCATCTACATACCACTTGTAGATCACGAGCGGAAGCTTGTCAAGGGGATGGTGATGATGGAGTCGTACTCGAACGTGATTCGGATCACCGATGTCCAAGTGCTGAACAGACAGCACCTCCGCGTTCAACACACGTACGGGACGGGAGACGTCTCCTCCGTCTTGATCCAGCAAGGAGGAAGGAGAGGTTGAGGAAGGCAGCTCCAACGGCAGCATGACGGCGTGGTGTAGTTGGTGCAGCAGTACTCCGACAGAGCTTCGCCAAGCACGTACGGAGGAGGAGAGGTGTTGGGGAGGGGAGGGGCTGCGCCTTGAGTTGTGGTGTGTTGCAGCCCTCCCAACACCCCTCTATATATAGGGGAAGGGGCAAGGGGGGCCGGCCCTCTAGGGAAAACCCTAGGGGGGGCGGCGGCCAAGGGGTGGGGGGCTTGCCCCCCAAGCAAGGGGGGTGCGCCCCCTTTAGGGTTTCCCCCCCAACCCTAGGCGCATGAGCCCAAGGGGGGGGGGGCGCGCCAAGCCCACTAGGGGCTGGCTGCTATCCCTACGCAGCCCAAGTGGCCCCCCGGAAGGGGTGGTCCCTCCCTGTGGACCCCCGGAACCTTTCCGGTGGTCCCGGTACAATACCGGTATGACCCCGAAACTTTCCGGTGCCCGTTTAACAACTTCCCATATATAAAACTTTACCTCCGGACCATTCCGGAACTCCTCGTGACGTCCGGGATCTCATCCGGGACTCCGAACAACATTCGGTAATCACATACTTGTCTTCCTGATAACCCTAGCGTCACCGAACCTTAAGTGTGTAGACCCTACGGGTTCGGGAGACATGCAGACATGACCGAGACTCTCCGGTCAATAACCAACAGCGGGATCTGGATACCCATGTTGGCTCCCACATGCTCCTCGATGAAGTCATCGGATGAACCACGATGTCGAGGATTCGATCAAACCCCGTATACAATTCCCTTTGTCAATCGGTACGTTACTTGCCCGAGACTCGATCGTCGGTATCCCAATACCTT